>NC_141702.1:29011302-29611302 GCF_971803275.1 Cyanistes caeruleus | reverse complement strand
AGCATCCTTGATATCCCACTTGTGGGCAGTCTCTCATGGTAAAATTCCAGCATCAGGAGGCAGCTGGGAATTAATGAAACATTACAAGGTTCTGCACAGAGGGATGCTGAGAGAGCAGACACTGAAAGGAGTGTATTGAATTGGAGAGTTTCTGACCAAAGGATATTTTTTAAGTAATGGCTTGAGAATGAGAAGAGGGGCTTTCATGCCATTGTGAGATGGGGTGTGTATAGACTAAAGGTGGGCACTCCCCTTCTCTCCTACTCTCTTTCTCACCCAGAACTGGATGTCACTGACATAGATAAGTAGAAATTATGAGTGTTTCAAAAGAGCCTTATGTTGCATTCAATATCTGATGCATTTGTGGATCTACAAATATAATTTTACCTTTCTGTAACATGAACTAAAAGCTTTATTCAGAAGTCCTGAGCCTACCTTGAGCAGGATTTCTGCAAGGGTGAAACTTGTAAACCCTAGTGGAACAACTATCCTTATGATTCTTCATTTTTTTTTTGGTCCAGAATGCACCAAGAGTCTTTGCAGTATTCCATGGTGGGTTTGGTTGTCTGTGTTCAGGTTCATCCCTGACCCCTTGCAGTGCCGTAACGTGGGATCACACTGCTGCAAAAAGAGCTGTAGGAGAAAACCAAGAGACCCCTCACTGGGTGCCTCCACTGGAGCTGGGATGAAGCTCAGACACAGATTCCTGGGCTTTGCCTGCGCCCAACCATGCTCCTCACTGAGCCTAATCGGATGGCTTGGCTCATGGCTTGTCTGGACCTGCCTTTTCATTATTATTTTTTTTGTTTCTTTGGAGACTAGACAATGGAAAGAGGAAATTAAAGAAATTGAATAGTGTTTGCTGCAAATGTAATAAGATAGACTGCTGGTAAAAGCTGCAGACACTAGCCTGGAGAGTTCCTGAGAACATTTTTTCCTCCTCAAACACCCTTGCCCCCCACTACAGCCCTAGACCACGGCACCAGCCAGAGCAGCAGCTGTGAGCATCTGCATCACTACTGGTGCCTGCTCCCTTCTGGCACTACAGCCCAAGAGCCTGCTGACTTACATCATGGCCTGTAAATCCTACTGGATTTACTTGCATTGCTGACCTCAGGCTTTCTCTTTCCCTATTCTTACTGGGAAATTATAGGTTTTCCTTGTTCTTGCTGCTTGACTTTGGGTTTGTCCCACCTCCCTTGCCTTCCACTCACTTTTACTTGTATTCCTTTTCAACAAAAAGTCTGAGAAGACAGCCCAATATGAGGATGAAACTAGTGGCAGTCACATATATTCACATCTATGTTAGTGCCAGTCCCGTTAATCATAGCTGTGTTACAGCCTTTCTCCCAACCCTGGTAACCATTTGGATGGTAGCTCCACTCAACTGCAGACAGCACAGGGCCTGCAGATACCACCCCAGGCTCAAAGAGTCAAAAAACATGGAAAAACTCAGAGCAGAAAAACAAGGTAATTGTCACAATGTTTAGTATTTACCCAGTGCTGTTCACACAGGTCATGTCAGCATTTCGATTTCTGTGTTCATTTGGCACTCTTTTCCTCCTGATTTTGCAAGGATAACTATGTGCAAGATAAGAGAACCTTTGCTTCTCTTAGATGTAAGTCTCTTGTGAGAGAGAATTAGTGAAAATCAGCTGAACCCTTGAAGTGATCTCTTCTTGGATGAAAACTGGGAAGCTGTTGAGAGGTTAAGGTCATTATTTGAAAAATAATCCTCGATTTCTGAGGTAAAGGTTTCTTTGATTTTGTGTCTCAGATTTGCTTTGCCTCACTCTCCTTTATATATATCTACAGTGGAAGTTGAAAATATCTCAGGATGGGGATGGCTTGTAAAGAAATGCAATGAGACCACAGGAAACTGATGAGATGCTTTCTCTGGAAGCCAAGCTGCAGGACAAGAGAGGCAATTCACAAGTGATAGAACAGCTGGCAACTCCAACCCACACCATCTGGATTTGTGTGATTTTATAATATTTATTGTCACTAACTCAGAGAGGAATATGAATAGAGCTGGCTGCAAGTGGAAATGAGCTGGCTTTTCAATGGAGCGAATTGTGTGTGGAGTTTGGCAGGAACACATGGCAGGGGAGCATCCGATACCAGCCAGCCAGCCGCGCATTACCACTTCACTGGTCAGGCTGGCTACGTGAAACAACAACAGAAACATTTTCAGTCAGGCAAGGGAAGCCCTGCTGGAAAACTGGCATTTCACATCTATCATTTGGAAAGGGGAGATAGGAAGTTGCCAGCTCTTCATCTTCAGTCTTATGTGAAGCTTGTGAGAGGTGCATCTTTTTTTCCTGAAAACTTTAACATCAGTAGATGTCAGATTACTCCAGAATCTTACAGTTGAAAGAATTCTTTTTGAGTCTTATGGTTAAGAAAATCTGTGACCCACCTCTACCTGACAGCTGCAGAAAATGGAAGAACCCTTGAGTGCATTTTCTTAAGTCTTCTGATTTGATACAGTTTGTGGTTTTGGGATTCTTACGTGTGATTGTGAAAACAGTGAGTTGTCAGTGTTGAGCATATTTGTGTAAGTAGCGTGATTGTTGCCTTAGGAAACTGTTCTCTGAGGTGCCTGTTTTGCTCCATGAACACCAAAGGGAACATTGCTGCTCCTAACACAGCTGTCCCACTTGGAAGCTCAAACTGGGACAAGAAGAGTTTAGGCTTTTATGTTTCTGTTTTTCATCTGTGAAATGGGATAACATGTTTTTTTCCTTTCTTCAGATCAGCCAAAGGATAAATTATTCTTCTGATACCACAACCTGGTAATTATATGAAAGTTCAGTTGGTCTTTCTTTTACTTTCAGATGTTTGTACTTCTAGAGGGGAATTAGAAAAGCTTAAAACTTCCTTCCTTCCTTCCTTCCTTCCTTCCTTCCTTCCTTCCTTCCTTCCTTCCTTCCTTCCTTCCTTCCTTCCTTCCTTCCTTCCTTCCTTCCTTCCTTCCTTCCTTCCTTCCTTCCTTCCTTCCTTCCTTCCTTCCTTCCTTCCTTCCTTCCTTCCTTCCTTCCTTCCTTCCTTCCTTCCTTCCTTCCTTCCTTCCTTCCTTCCTTCCTTCCTTCCTTCCTTCCTTCCTTCCTTCCTTCCTTCCTGCCTTCCTGCCTGCCTTCCTGCCTGCCTGCCTGCCTGCCTGCCTGCCTGCCTGCCTGCCTGCCTTCCTGCCTTCCTTCCTGCCTTCCTTCCTTCCTTCCTTCCTTCCTGCCTTCCTTCCTTCCTGCCTTCCTGCCTTCCTTCCTTCCTGCCTTCCTTCCTGCCTTCCTTCCTTCCTGCCTTCCTTCCTGCCTTCCTTCCTTCCTTCCTTCCTGCCTGCCTTCCTGCCTGCCTTCCTGCCTGCCTTCCTGCCTGCCTTCCTGCCTGCCTTCCTTCCTGCCTGCCTTCCTGCCTGCCTTCCTGCCTTCCTTCCTTCCTTCCTTCCTTCCTTCCTTCCTTCCTTCCTTCCTTCCTTCCTTCCCTCCTTCCTTCCTTCCTTCCTTCCTTCCTTCCTTCCTTCCTTCCTTCCTTCCTTCCTTCCTTCCTTCCTTCCTTCCTTCCTTCCTTCCTTCCTTCCTTCCTTCCTTCCTTCCTTCCTTCCTTCCTTCCTTCCTTCCTTCCTTCCTTCCTTCCTTCCTTCCTTCCTTCCTTCCTTCCTTCCTTCCTGCCTTCCTTCCTGCCTTCCTTCCTGCCTTCCTTCCTGCCTTCCTGCCTTCCTTCCTGCCTGCCTTCCTTCCTGCCTTCCTGCCTTCCTGCCTTCCTTCCTGCCTTCCTTCCTTCCTTCCTTCCTTCCTGCCTTCCTTCCTTCCTGCCTTCCTGCCTTCCTTCCTTCCTGCCTTCCTTCCTGCCTTCCTTCCTTCCTGCCTTCCTTCCTGCCTTCCTTCCTTCCTTCCTGCCTGCCTTCCTGCCTGCCTTCCTGCCTGCCTTCCTGCCTTCCTTCCTGCCTGCCTTCCTTCCTGCCTTCCTTCCTTCCTGCCTTCCTTCCTTCCTTCCTGCCTTCCTTCCTTCCTGCCTTCCTGCCTTCCTTCCTTCCTGCCTTCCTTCCTTCCTTCCTTCCTGCCTTCCTTCCTGCCTTCCTTCCTTCCTTCCTTCCTGCCTGCCTTCCTTCCTTCCTTCCTTCCTTCCTGCCTTCCTTCCTTCCTGCCTTCCTTCCTTCCTGCCTTCCTTCCTTCCTGCCTTCCTGCCTGCCTTCCTGCCTGCCTCCCTGCCTCCCTGCCTCCCTGCCTCCCTGCCTCCCTGCCTTCCCTTTTCTGGGATTCAATAGTATTTGTAGTACATCAATTTACACAACCTGTTAGTCTGAGGAATGGTGTAGTGAGACATGAATGCTAGAGAAGATGAAGTGTCTAGGTAAGCAGCAGTCAAAAATATATCTTATGTTCTGCTTGGGTTGACTGCAATGCCTCAAAAGCAAAAGGATAGAGTGGCACTGGCTTCACTCTCCTTAGCCCCTTAGAAATGGGTAATAAAAGCAACAGAAGAGAAGAATGAAAAAATCCGGCATTGGCCAGATTCTATTAACATACATAATTAAGATGCCCCACTAGAAAAGCCTGCAACGGGGACAGAAATATCTTCAGCATTGAGACTACTCAGTAACTAGTATGTTAAGAGGATGCTGAGGAGAAGACCAAGTTTGTGTATCTAACTCAGGCACAATGGTGAAGTTAAATCAAGAAGCAAAGAAGGAAACTCAGCTGTTTCTGTCAGCCTTCTCAGCATGGTGTGAGCTGTCTGTGCATCCATTCAAAAGGGAGAGTTCAGCTAGAACTCTAGCAAGAGTGTCAGGAGGCACAGCCTATGTGAAACATTCACTCTTCTCCAAATAGGTCCAGGGCAAAACCAACTTGTGCCTGGGATGGTCCCGTTCTGGAGTGCCCTGTTCCACTCTCCAGGATCAGGGTTTGTCTCTGAAAAGCATCTGTGCAGCTGTGAAGGCAAATCGAGAAGAGTGGATCCTGAGCAAGGTTCAGACAGGTTTAGCCACTCAAAGCAGCTGCCTACACAATAGAAGGTTTGAAAAACATTGTGAGAGAGAAATGTTCTGTTGAAATGAGTACTTCTTGTAGGTACATATTCCACATCCCTTTCTCAAGGTGATAGAAGAGCCCTGACAGAGCAGGAGTGCTGGGAAGGAAACCTTGTAGAGACAAAGTGTTTTCAAATCTCTCTTCCCTTATCAAGTGATATTGCTCTTCTACTTCAAGAGGAAGGACTGGGAATTTTTCAGCCTGACATTGACTTCATCCATTTTACCAGTTTTTATGTCCCTCTGGTGAAATCTCATTGTAGCTGAAAAAATAGCAAACCTTGAGGCACACATTAAAGAAGGGAATCCCCGCTGCTCCTCCTGGACACAGGACACCTCTCTCTCTGAATGCCTCGTGTGTGTACACCAGGATTTGTCCCTCACAGGGGCTTCTTTTGAATGAGTCTGTATAATACTGAAGAAGTTCCTTTATGATCAATTTCCCAAGGGCATTTTGAACAATGCTCCATCACAAAACTGTGTAAGTTAATTCACTTTGCGTTTTGTGACAGGAGGGAAAAAAATGGTCCTATTTCAGAACTGCTGGCATGTGCAGACAGAGGGAAAGATAAAGTGTGCTGCAGCATCTTCTCTTTTTCCTGATCAGATGAGCTCACCCAGAGCCCCAGCTTCCAGCAGCAGCTTGGACATTCCCAGGCACAAATCTTGACAGGTTTCAGAGGATGAAGAGGGCAGGCTGGTGCTAGCCCAGTCAACTGTGCTGGGCTTCCCAAAGGTCTCCCACTCTTTCATCTCAGTAGTCTGGGCTTGATGCCACAGGAGACTCAGTGTGTGAGTGAGTGTGTCTTTATGTGCCCTCAGCCATTAAACAGAGGTTCGATGTGGTCTTGGAACAAAATTATTCAATTGAAAATCATTGTTAGCAATCATCCACTTGGATCCATAAAACTGAAATTCCTATAAACGCAGATGTTTCACAGCCAGACAGCAAGTCCACTATTCCTGAAAGAATAGAAGAGTTCTACAGTTGTTGTTTTTTAAGTGCTGCTGTTGAACAGACAAATGGAAATGTCACCATTATACAGTGTGAACAAGATGTGTAGTTAAGAGAACAAATCCTTCATATCCTTGGTAGCAAGATTGCATTTAACATATTCAGCATTTTGTCCAGGCATATCCAGAAAAAAATCAGTCTTATGATCAATATGCCACAAGAATCTAATTTTTAGATTTATCTCTCTAAGAGATTATTTTTTGATCCTTCTGATCAGACAAGAACAATTAATGTGCCTCTAAGTCCTTCCCTGCCTTTAGATTCCAATTAGTCACATCTGATACAATTTTTTCAATGTAAAAATAAGGTCATCTTTTCAGCTGTTTATGTCTAAATCAGGTAATATTATAATAACTAACTCACAGCCAGCCAGCCCAGGGCTTTCTGCATCCAGGTTTTCAGAAGCATTGTCTTTTTAAGACTTTTGTCTGGGCTGTAGGAAAGCCACTGATTGAATTTTTGTTTACTTGAGATACCTCCTGGTGTTTTGAGAAGTACAGAGTCTAAGCCGAGCACCTGTCTGACTGTGTTTCATTTCACTAAAGAGGCCTTCTGAGATCAGTGGTGCACCAACACATCCCTAATAGAGCCAGTACTTAAATGCAATAAGCCCAGAGTTATCTCCTCCACACTTTTCCAGTTTGTTTACCTCTTTTCACAACTTTGAACTATGTTATGCATTTGTTCTTCATCTGTTCTTTATGTTCTGTTGTGGAAGAGGTTACAGTCTTCACAGCTTTTCGGTTTTCCTTTCTGATCTCAGTCAGGCCTCAAAGGCAGGAGCTTCTCACCTACATTTGTACAAGATGAAAAGCATATTGGGCATGATGGCACATGAGCTTATTGTTGAAGCACTTCCCCTCCCCATCGGGATATCCTTTTCCTTTAGGCAAGTACCAACAGAGATTGCCAACCATTCAAAACAAAATGGTACTGGGAAGAAAAAACATTACTTTGTCTTCAAAAAAGGTAATGGAAAATGAAAGAAAAGGCTCACAAAAAAGCCCCAACTCTTCGCCTTTCATATGGGGCCTGGCTCTTCCTCTGGTCTGGAGCAAGGATGGGGCCAGCCCAGCTGCAGAGCCAGGACACAGATTTGTGTGGACACAGGCTCTGCCAGCACAGTCCCTCCCACCCTGTGTGCTGTTACTGGCCCAAAGAGCTCAGAGGTGTGAATCTCCTGCCCTCAGCCTCGTGCACGGCACTGCCGGGGAGCCAGAGCAGGAGATACCTGATGGCACAGGTAACACAGGCAGCCAACAGCAGGTGCTGCCTTCAGCTTTGAGATCTGTGGAGTCCTGGGATCTCGAGGAGACTCTTGGGAGCTCCCTGGAGATAAAGCTACAAGTTAATTAGAGGAGGTTTGCTGAGGACTTTTTGATCTGGGGTGTTGTGGAGGGGCTCCCAAGTCTTGTCAGCTTTGGGACTTTTACCTACTGCTGCTCTTCCATGGGGGCAGCAGTGAGGTCAGGGGAGACAGGGAGCATATCAAGCATGACTACATGGATCCAAGGGTGGTAGCCAAGGGCACAGAAGCTAAAGCAGTGTGTTCTTGGTACCATCAGTGAGGGGAAGGTCTTGAGGCAGAGTGGAGGAATCCTGTATGTCCACAAGGGAGTGCATAGCTGGTGACAACAACAAAGATTTGTCTTCAAGGCATGGGAAACCTCTCTGATGATCAAGAACTTCTGGGAAGAGATTTTATTCCTCTGACCAAACAGGGGAAAAATATCTTTGCCAATGTGCTGGCCAACCTGGGGAAGAGAAATTTTATACTAGGAGTAATGGAGGAGAGAGGTGATGATGACCTACAATCAAATGAGGAAGTGATCAGCAAGGAAGGGGTGTGTGGTGATGCACACAAGAGATCTGACATAAGGCAGAAAGGAGAAGAAATGGGGCCATCCTGATGGTATGCACACAAATATGGTCACTCTACATGACAGCATGGTGGGGCAAGACCTCATACATTTTCTGGGAAATCAGAAGAGCTGGGAGTTGCCTTTATATGAGAGAGCAAGGAAGGCGCAGCTGCCTCTGCCTTGGGGAGGGCAATGAGACAGCTGAGAGCTTATGGGTCAGGGTTAGAAGGTAGATCATCACAGATGACATTGTGATGGATGTCTGCTACAGACCACCTGAGCAGGAAACAGTAGAAAAAGCCTTCTTCAGACAACTGGAAGAACCAAAATGTACGAATGGTGTGTATATATAGCCAAAACGAAAAAGGTTTTATAGACATAATCCCGAGACAGTGGGGAGGCACCATGGGACATGGTCTCCTACCTGGGAGGAAGCCTGGCCCTCAGCATTCTGTAGATCGCATTCCAGGCAGAGTTGTGTGAGAGGATGCCACAGAACCAGGGGTGCCGAGTCTCAGGCACGGCACCAATGCCTGGTTGCTGCCCTGGGGCTCAGGTAGGGGACAGTGACAGTGTCCTTGTGGCAGGGCATATAGCAGGAGCTTTGGCAAGCAGAGGAGTTGCAGAGGAGGTGAGCAGCTGCACACTCTCAGGATGAGTGAGCAAGAGATGACAGGCTCTTTGCAGTGGCTCTTTACAGCCCCAAGGTCCCTTCTAAATGGAATTATTCCATGAATCTATGGTATGAGAACAAAAAAAAATAAATAAGCAGACTTACCTTCATAGAAGCATGAAGGAAACTGTGAGCACAGGTAATTTAGTGATAGGTAGTATGAACAGATTTGTAGAGCTACAGTAACTGAACCTTACTAACACTGAATAATGCTGAAAGGAAAATCTAGAGGTCTCAAGCCAAGGTTTTGTACTCAACTTTGAGAATGATGTGGAGCAACAAGAGTGCTGAGATGGCTAAAAATATTACTTGTAAAAACTTTAACTGAAAGAAGACAAATTGAATGAAAAAACACTGTAGGAGTCTGCAAATTCTTCAAACTATACTTGGATAATTCCAAAGAGGAAAGAAATCACCCAGTCTATGCTTGTGCTAGATATTGCAAAGATGCAGCATTCTAAATCTTCACAGACTCCTAAAGCCTTATATCTGTAGCTATATTGGCAGCCTAACACATGGAAAGCCCCTAGCAGCAAGGAAGGAGTTTTTGTTCAGTTTTTTTACCCACTGAACAAAATTCCATAACCTGCTACATTTACTCAAGTTCCAGCCCTGGATAATTGCCTTTTGCTTGTGGAAATGAATTGTCCCCTTGGTTTTCCTGTTTCCACAGATACCTGGGAAGCTTTGTTTTACCTTCAGGTTCCACACTGCTTTGCAGCAGTATTCTCTAGCTGAGGCAGATGGTGGCCTCTCAAAGCATTACCAGGCTACGTGTCTTCATCAACAGAGCCCTAAGCACAAGAAGGAAATAAATATTCATAGAGCCACAGCCTCCATAAACATAAACAAACATGTAGGAGAAGGAGAAAAGGGATTAGGAGAGTTAGTTAAAAAAGAGGTGGAGTTGTTAGGGGATGTTTTTATCTACTGTGTTAAATATCTAGCTGAATGAAGATCCTGTATTTTCTTCACACCCCTATCTGATGGGTTGACATTGGCCAGCTACTAGAAACCGAACCAGCCATTCTCTCACTCTCCATCCTCAACAAGATAGGAGGGAAAATAGTGCTCATGGGTTGAGATAAGGACAGGGAAATTGCTCACCAATTACCATCATGGAATGTACTGAACTTGGGAAAGATTAAGTTACTGCCAGCCACAATAGAGTTGGATGATGATCAACAAAGACAAAACTTAAACCATCCAAAATCTCCACCTTCTTCTCAGCTTCAGCTTCACTCCTATATTCCCAACTTTTTCAAAGTTGTCATTAAAGAAGGTACACATTCTTATGCAGGAACTTGAAGAAGATGTTGTGGGTAGATGCAGTTGACCATAATATGTACAATATATAGAACAGAAAATGTAAAGATGGAATGTATACATTCCTGTTTCTTTTCACTAGAAAAGAAGTGTGTTCCTGTAAAGGTTAGGAAATAGGGTTGTTTTTGTAACATACTTGTCTTTCTCATTTGTCTTCTGAAATTTCCCTTCACCATACTGGGCAACATCATTCATCATTGTATGAAAGTAGCTAGTGACCAGCAAAGAGCCAGCTAAGTACAAAATTGGACAGGCACCTCTCCAATCCTCCCTAAATTGCTCATAGGTGTCCCTCACACATACACAGCTCAGCTTTTGAAGGTTGAAAGGTGAGGGGCCAGATAATACAGCTTATTTTTTGGACAGATGGTCAGTGCTTCCTCAGTAAGCCCAACACATGGAGGAGACCTCAGACTTACTTTGCAAATGCTTGCCACTTGAGCAGTAGATGTGTGGCAGCCTGGGTATACCCTGGCCATTGCAGACTCTGTTCTTGTTCATAAACTTCTGTCCAGGAACTCTGGGACAGAAATGCATCTGGTCTGTGATACAGGTATGCTCAATATAAGTCCATTTTAAAAAGCAACCAAATAGCAGAATAAGGTCCATAGTCAAGAATCAAACATTCAAGAGTTTGTTTCATCAAAATAGGATTTTGTGTATGTTTTCCTGAAGTGCCTACATTGTTTGCTTCTTAAACTTTGCAGTGTTTATGGCTGTGGGCTCCCTGAGGTTTGCTAGTAGTTTGATAGAGAAATATTATTTAATATCTTCTCAAAATATGCACAAGGTTATATCAGGCTATCCTTTTTTTAAGCCAAGGCCCTACAGAAAACAGGTGAACAATAATCATACTAATGGTCCTGAATGTGCCTATATCAATGTTATTTCACTGCATAAAGAAATCAATGTTATTAAAAAAAAAATCATAGCAATTATAGGGACAGTCAATTTGAGAGTGCTATTTACTGAATAGCTAGTGACCAATTTTCCAGTCCTTCTGTTTAAATTAATGAATATTTAAAGAGGAGACTAATTCAATTTCCTTAGAACCTGCCCGGTTTCATTAACACAGCAGGGAAAACACAAAACATGTATTTGAATGCTTGATTTTTCAGGAGAAGCAATTCTACCTCAGATATGTGGAAGATTAAAAGAAACAAGAGATTAAAATTTTATTAACACAGTTTGTAGCACTCCTGTGGTTTTTTTCGTCTTAAACTCTGGCAAATGAAAGATAGTTAAAGTCCTATTTTTTAATGAGACTTTTCATACAATAATATGCATGTTTTGTGAGAAGGCTGAAAAAACAGGTTTTTGTTTTTTGATTTTTTTTAATCACTAAGCAGCAGCAACCATTTGGAGGGAAGGGTGACTCCAACATGGCAAAGCCTGGTGCAGGCTAGGATGTCTAGGATGTCTCCCAAGTACAGTGATACTGTAATAAAGCCATTTGGAGTGCCAGCATGCTTCGCTGTGCATGGAGGCTGTAAATGATACCAAAGCAGTGCCTTATCTGGGTAGAACAAAGAATGTCAAAAAAACCTTCCTTTTTCTTTTTTTTTTTTTTTTTTTTTTTTTTTTTTTTTTTTTTTCTGGATGAATTTCATTTACCTTTTCAACAGATTTTAAATCTTTTGTAAAATACTCCAAGGGCGCATAGCACAGTGTGAGACTTGTAATCAGCCTGAAAAGAGTGACAGAAAGCTGGCTCATTTGGTGTCTCCCAATGCTTTCCTTTATTCTAACCTGTCTGTTTACAGCTTAAATCAAAGGAAATTTGAGTTTTTAACTCTTACAGCAGGTAGCAGAAAAAAGCACAAAGGAACCTGAGCAAAATATTTGAAGTAAAATCTACATTCAGAAGAAAATCAAGGGAATGAGTCACCTGCAAAAACCAATTATTGTACATGCATAACCTTTCTTTGTTGTTGACCTACCTGACAAATGAATGCATAGATTTAACATTAAAAAAATACCATGCTTAGCTTTTCATAGGGAAAGTAACTAACTGAGTAAAGACAATTTGCGGGCAGGAAAGGAATGTATTAGCTGTTGAATAGCATGAAAAAACAAGGTCTTGGTGTGGAGCTTTAGCAAGAAGAGCCGAAGTGTCTATGGCTGATACTTATCAGCCTGTTTGTAAAAGCAGATAGTACAGGTCAGAGGTGTACCTCAGTCAGCTTTGGGTCCCTAAGGAAGTGTTTGCAAGGAAAAGTAGGCATTTGTGTTTGCCTCTTTACATCCTGCCTAAATAAATAGATGCGTATATTTTAGATCTCTTCTTCAACCTCTTGGGATGAGCACTGTCTTTCTGTTCTGTGTTGGTGCAATAGCTGCTCTGCATGCTTCGGCTTTCTAGGAGAAACAAATTTTGTAGAGGAACAAAGTGAAGTCTGGAAATAGCTACCAAGATGAGATATATCACTGTATCTGGTCCCTTTGTGTGAGACTGGGACAGCTGCGTTTTGCCTGTCTCAATTCCAGCTGGAATTTCATGCACATGCTTCCCTAGGGATATTTTCTTTATCACTGTGTTGTGGTTTAACTCCAGCTGGCAATGAAGTCCCACATCCACTCACTCACTTTTCCCCAGTGGGATGGGGAAGAGAATCAGAAGGCTAAAAGTGAGAAAACTCGTGGGTTGAGGTAGAGAGGGTTTAACAGGTAAAGCAAAAGCCTCACATGCAAGCAAAGGAAACTGAAGAATTCATTCATCAATTCCCATGGGCAGGCAGGTATTCAGCCATCCCCAGGAGAGCAGAGCCCCATCATGTGTAACAGTGACTTGGAAAGAGAAATGCCATCACTCCAAAGGTCCCTTCCCTTCCTTCTTCTTCCCCCAGCTTTATATTCTGAGCATGACCCCATACAATATGGGGTGTCCTTTGGTATCTGGGGTCACCTGTCCTGGCTGTGTCCCCTCCCGAGCCCCTGTGCAACCCCAGCCTCCTCGCTGGTGGGGTGGTGTAAGGAGCAGAAAAGGCCTGGACTCTGTTTAAGCACTGCTCAGCAATAACTAAAAGATCCCTGTTTTTACCAGTATTTACAGCACAAATCCAAAACACAGCCCCATTCCAGCTACTCTGAAGAAAATTAACCCTACCTTAGCCAAAACGAGGACACACTGCTATTTCTTTGTTGTTTTTTTAAAATAAAAACATAATTTAATTTCCAACACATGCTGAAGCCACTAAAACCAGACTTTTTAATACCATGTTATCAATATTAAATACAACTCCTTTGCTCCACAACTAGAGCATAGAACAGGAGGGATAGGATATTGTCTGGTAACATTATTCAGTATCCCCATAGGTTCACACCTATATAATTTGAAAGTCTGTGTACTTAATATAAAAAGTTTGAAATAAAAGTTAATGCTCACACTGTCTCTGTTATTTGTGAACTGACTAGGACTGTACTTTCAAACAGCTAAGAACTTCAAAATTAATAACAATAAATGGCTTAATGAAAAACATGTCCTCTGTAAGTCTGAGCAGATTCTAATGGAAGTAAAATTAGAACCCAAATTTTCTAAGGGAGCAGGTGTCAAACCATGCTACAGGTTATGTACTTGTTCTTTCATCCAGCTTTGCTCAGCAGGGAAAAATTTTGCTTTTCAGGTCTTCCAGGCCACACTCACAGTGCCAGACACAGCCAGCCAACAAGGGAATTGGACACCCTCTGGAGGACCACCTCTGCTGTTTGGTTATTGAGCATGCTTCATAGAGCAGCTTCAGCTCACTCAAACCACACATTCCCAGACAAGGCTCCCAGTGGGCACTCTGGGTGTGTCTGGTTGGCATGGTAAAGTTTTGGTAGTGGGACTGCTGCAGGAGTGGCTGCTGTGAGAAGATGCTAGAAACCTTCCCCCCTGTCTGACAGAGACAATGACAGCCAGCTCTGAGATAGACCCACTGCTGGCCAAGGTCAAGCCCATCAGTGACAGTGGCAGCACCTATGGAATAAGGTATTATTATATAATGATATATTTGATAATTATAAATTTGATATATTACAGCCTGTGCAGGGGACCCACACTGGAGCAGGTGGATGTACAAAAGAGGCTGTGATCCATGGGAAGCCCTTGCAGAAGCAGGCTTCTGGCAGGATCCCACAGAGAGAGGAGCACATGCTGGAGCCAGCTTGCTGTCAGGACTTGTGACCCCATGGGGGACTCCCACTGAAGCAAATCATGAAGGACTGCAGCCTGTAAGAACCACCCACTTCGAAAAAGTTCATGTCTCTCCCAAGGGAGACACCCTATGCAGGGGAAGAAATGTGAGGAGTCTTCCCCCTGAGGAGTGATAAACTGACCAGAGCCCCTGTTCCCTGCCCCCCTGTACCACTGGGAAAGAGGAGGTAGAGAAATCAGGAAAAAAGCTGAGCCTGGGAAGAAGAGGGGGAGGGCAGGGAATGGAAGGTGGTTTTTGAGATTTGGTTTTATTTCTCATTACCCTACTCTGATTTGACTTACTATAAATTAAATTAATTTCCCCAAGCCAAGTCTGTTTGCCTGTAACAGAAACTGGTGAGTGATCTCTCCCTGCTTGTATCATGACCCATGAATCTTTTGTTATATTCTCTGTCTCCTGTCCACCTCAGGAGAGAAATGATAGAGCACCTGGTGAGCATCTTGTGCCCATCCAGGGTCAACCCAACACACTGGGTAGTCACCCTGCTTTGGGACAAAGGAGAATTTTTTTAATGAGCTCTTTGCCATTATTATTATTATTATTATTATTATTATTATTATTATTATTAATCTACAGGGTAGATTAAATGGTAGACAGTAGGGTTGTTTCCACTTATGGTACCAAAGATTTGGCAGTTAGTGGTAATTTTACTTACATACCACAACAAAAGCTGTGATGAATTAATTTGTCCATTATACTTTTCCCAGGACACACAGAGCCACTTAGAATCTGTAAGAAATTCTATCGTTTCTACAGAAAAAGACCGTTCTTTTTCAGCCAAATTCACTTTAAAACAAAACCCACCAGATTATTCCAAACCAGATTGATCTGCTGTGTAATGAAAAATGTAGAATTGCCATGGGAATGGGTGGGGACTGCCCACATCTTTCAGCCATCTCTGGCATGGGAGTGGCTGCAGGGAGCAGGGGCTCCTGGTACTAGGGACTGAAATAATGTTGCGTATTTCCAGAGTCACTTTGTGCCTGTCACATTAGACATTTTCATGAAGTGCAATGTCTGTTCTGCTCCTGAGTACAACAGTAAAACTGAATGCAATATTAAACCATGGATTAAACCTTTTAGCTCAGACATCTAGAATTCACAGTCTCAATTTGGCGGTTTATGTAAACAGCAGTATTTCTAGCCCCATTAAAGAAGATACAGGAATTGAATTCTTTTCACTTACATTCAGTTTCTGTTCTATTCTCCAGAAACAATTTTGTAATCAACAGCAAAACACTCCCCCAGTGGCAAATTTGATTTTGAAAGACAAGCTGTTTTCTTAAAAGTGATTCTGTGACATGTGAAAAAGAGCTGCCATCGAAAAGTTCCATATGAAACTGCCCTCTGTCTAGTGAATAAAAATAAGATACATAGCAATCTTTCTCTTGCTCCAGCAGAGATGGTTCACCTAAATAATTTTAATCCTTTCAGTGAAGAGGAGACTGCTTCTAAAAATCATGTAAAGTGCTTCAGTAGTGTTCTTCCAAACTTTGACAATGTCAGTGTTGAGCATGTTGATGTTCAACACAGATATCTGAGAATGCTGATTTAAGAAGTGGCATTTCTGCACACTTTTTTTACATTTCTTCCATATCAAAATGAGCTTCAGTTTGGTGTGATAATGTAGGAGATTTTCCAGGCTTATCTGTGAGGAGCTGCAGTCAGATTAATATTAGTCCTCTGTATTATTTAAAAGGAGCCAAGTTCTGCAAGCCACTTTATTTGCACAAAGCATATTTTTAACAGCAGCAGTTTCTGGTATTTTCTGCTTAAACTGCTGGGATTATGTGAGAGAAGCTGGAGTTATCTCAGCAGATGTTTTGTCTGGGCAAGACTATAACAAGTGTGATTTTGCTATAGGAAACTTCAGATTAAGAAAAGTCATCCTACCATGGTCATCATTCCCACTGATCTGAGACTATCACGTCCTCTTCCCATTTAAAAATCCTCTCTTATAGATTTGGGATAATGATCCCTTTCAAACACCTGAATGTGTGAAACACAAGCTTCAAACTCACTGGTGAGGTTGCTTCTTCCCATCTTTCTGAACTTCTCAGAAGAGAAGCAGTATGGGGTATTATACCATTTGCAATGAATGATGAACAGATGAACTGTTTTATTTTGTAGTCTTCCCAAAGCAGGTACATCACTGTGAATGTTACTGGCAGGACCCTGCATCCTTGTGTATATTGCATTTCTAAGCCCAGACCAGCATGAAGAGTTGCAAAACCTGTATGACAATAAAAAGGACACAGTGGTAAGGGAGTCTTGATGGAGCTGTCTGAGAAACCGATCTTCTTTACACAGCATGAATTTTTGTAACAAATGAATTAAAAAACAGCCACCTACATCCAGAAGCTGGGAGTACTTAGGCTTATTTACAGGATGTGTGAACGTATGCTGTAAACGTGACTCTAAAAATGGATTTTGTGCTTGTAGCAAAGGACAAGTTGAATATAAATTCCAAGTGGAAAAACCTACTTCTGTTGATGGGTGTATTAGTAGTAGAATGAGTGGGCGGTGATATCTTGATGCTTGATATGAGAATTTGTACAGTTCTGTGTTGCTACACATCTCAGCTAGCACTCATGATTTAACAGAAAGGAATATAGTCTAAACTAGCTGTTCAGACATCCTGTGCATTCAATTAGACACCTTCATAGGGCATCCAGCCTCCCTAGATGCCTGAGAGAGGTGGGAAGAATTGTCTCCTGGCACTGTCTGTTTCACTTTGTTGTCTGGATAAAGAGACAGAACTATTATGTTAGACAAGACACCTGTGTTTTAGACAACTAAATTAAGATTATTTGAATTCTATTTGCAATGTCCACATTTCCTAAAGGATGTTGACATGCTGGAGATCATATGAAAATTATTTTGCAACTACTGGAAGAGCCTTTCATGATATTCACACAGAGATTGAGGAATTTAATTTATCCAAGAGACACTCAAAATAAGAGGATTATAGTGTAGTTATACAAGGGAATAGATCAGATACTGAAAGATCTTTTACTGAGGAGAAAGAGAAGACAGAAGGAACAGGTAGCTGGACCCTAGTCACCCTCAGTTTTGTAAGCAGTCTGAATGAATAATTTGGGAACAACTCTCAGGGAAAGGGTGTCTTCTCCATTTCTTGGCACATTCAGGTTGGAACTAAATGACTTGCTGAAGTACATGCTTGCTGGGTTTGGCTGGGATGGAGTTATTTTCTTCAGCTGGTATGGGCTGTGTTTTGGATTTGTGCTGGAAACAGTTTTAGTAACAGGGACGTTTTAGTTATTGCTGAGCAGTGTATAAACACAGTCCAGGCCTTTTCTGCTCCTCATCCACCCCCCCAGCAAGGAGGGGGTGCACAGGGAGATGGGAGGGGACACAGCCAGAACAGCTGCCCACAGCTGACCAGAAGGTTATCCCAAAATATCTGATGTCATGCTCAGTATGTAAATCTGGTAGGCAAGAAGGAAGGGATGGACCTTTGGAGTGAGGGTGTTGTCTGCCCACGTCACATTACATGTGATGGTGCCCTGCTTTCCTGGAGACGTCTGAACACCTGCCTGCCCATCAAGATCAGTGAATAAAGTCCTTGATTTGTTTTGCTTGCATGCATGACTTTAGTTTTGCCTGTTAAACTGTCTTTATCTCAACCCATGAATTTTCTCACTTTCATCCTTCCCATTTTCTCTCCATCCAACCAAGGGGAAATGAGCAAGCTGCTTTTGCTAGCTGGGATTAAACCACAACAACCCACTACAGTGAAATCCAAACTACTGCGCTTAAAACAGGGTTAAGTGGATAGGAGCCAGCCTGCTAGTTTGAGAACAAAGCCAGTAGCATAAAGGCATGAACAGGATCACAGGGAATGGTCCGTTTCACAGGACTGGATTATGGTATTCTCCTGGAATTTAAAAGGAAGACGAATCTAGTCAGTCTTCTTTTCAGCAGTTGGTTATCTGGTCTACTGCCTGATTAAATGTTTACAAGGTGGGAGAATCTTACCACCTTTTTTTGACACTAGAAGCAAAACAACTCACATCACAGTATGAACAAATGATGCCTAGCAACAAGAAATTCAGTGCAATGTGGGCTGCTTTGATTTCAGATTTCACTGCTTAGTTTTTATTTTAACATATAAGATATCAAGAAATAAAATTCATGACCATACCACCTCTCCGTTTTATGCTTTAGGGTTTCATTCTATAGAGCAATGTATTGTTGTTCACTGGCTCCTTAAAGGTGTAGACATTATTTCTGCTACTTCAGAGAAATAATCAGTTTTCCATGTGGTATATGGGAGCATAGTATATACATATATGGTTTATACCTTAATCACATAAGTTCCATTTCTCCTGTCACCTGTCTTCTCATATACATCATATCTACATATAACTACATCATATCCCCAGTTTGCACATATCACAGAATCACAGGTCCATCTAAGTCAGAAAAGACCTCAAAGATGCTTGATTCCAACCTATGACCAAAGAACACCATATCAAATAGACCATGGCACTGAGTGCAACATCCAGTTATCCATCTTGGACACCTCCAGGGATGGTGACTCCACCACCTCCCTGGGAAGTCCATTTCAAAGCTTAATAACCTTTTCCATCAATGAATTCTTCCTGGTTTGCAAACTAGACCTTCCCTGGTGCAGCTTGAGGCCATGTCCTCTTGTCCTGTCACAGGTTGCCTGAGAGAAAAGACTGACCCCACCTGGCTACAGCCAGGCAGTTGTAGAGAGTGGGAAGGTCTCCCTGAGCTTCCTTTTCTTCCTTTTCTCCAGCATAAACACCCCCAGCTCCCTCAGCTGCTCCTCACAAGACTTGTGCTCCAGACCCTTCCCCAGCTCCACTGCTCTTCTCTGAACTCACTCCAGCACCTCAGTGTCCTTCCTGAACTGAGGGGCCCAGAACAGAACACAGCACTTGAGCTGTGGCCTCACCAGCACCAAAAACAGAGGGGCAATCCCTGCCCTGCTCCTGCTGGCCACACTATTGCTGACACAGGCCAGGATGCCACTGGCCTTCTTGACCACCTGGGCACACACTGGCTCATGTTCAGCTGCTGTCAACCAGCACATGGTCAGTTCATACACAGCTATTGCCCTCCTTGCTCCTTCCTGTGGCTGTCTGGATAAAAAAGCTGTAGAAAAACAATCTGTCTTATCTCACAGGCTGCTGTGCATCCTTTGATTGAAGCTGTACCTGTAATCCTGTGCTGTCACCCCTCATTGAAGGTCTTATGTGTGATTCCTTCACAATTGTCTTAGGTCATTTCAAGTGGTATCAGTATAGAAGGGTCACAAATGCTGGTGATGTTAAAGACTTGAGGAGAGGATTGTCGTGCTGTGTGAGGGGAGTCATCAACCAGACATCCCAGAAAACACCATAATTAACTGGGAAGGGGTTAGATGGTCCTGCTTAATTCAGCATGTGCTCTGTCAGGCACTTAATCAATCATCTTCTCCCAGAACATCCTGAAACCACAGTTGTAAGCCCGAGGTGAAATGGATCTGTAATTTGAAATTATATGAGGAAAATATCGTCCAAAAAACATTGGAAGCAAAAAAAGAAACTTGGTTTGGGTTCATGAACTGAAAGTGTCTCCTTCTTTCAGACAATAAGGATTCCTTTAGAGCAGCTGAATAGCAGGTTTCTCAACATCCCTCAGGATATTATGAGAAATTCAATAGTTGAGTTAGAAAATTACTGTGGGCGTAAAAGGAAAAACAATCTTGCATTAGACATGCCAGTTTTTACTGCTCTTATTTAGCATTCTCATCTAAATCCCTTTTATCAAGATTTTTCAACTGCCATTTCCAATTACATTGGACTGAAATTTGTCCATCACAATGGGAATGATTGATTGAAATTCTATTTAAGTTGCTTTAACCTCTTTCACTAAGAAGAGGAGCAGTGAACAGTTTAATATGCTTTCAGAGTTTTACTTGTTCCACTGTTGTGAGTTCTTCAGAAAGTAATTTGGTACAGTGGCTTGAGGTGAGGCTGGTGAACTCCTGAAACTGATGGTCCCAATTCCGACATTCTTTCTTCCTGGACAAGGTCTTTGACTTTTCTTCCTTTCACCATCTTCACACATACAAAGTAGCCAGAGGAGCCAAAGAAGAAGTGAAGAGGTGCAGCTCCCCAAAGTGTTTCTCTTGTGTTGTTACACTGTTGTGGCCTATTTCTTCCATGCCCCACTTTATCCTTCATTCATTGTCATCACTTTCTATGTTTAGTCTCATTAATATTTTAAGCTCTGAAGTCAAGGCCTGACACCTTTATTTGTCTGTGAAGTTGCATGAACATTGCTTGTGTTCTGCAGGTAAAATTAGAATAATAAGTAATATTCATACTAGCTTAAGATTCTGAAAACTGGGCGCTGTATCTGCAAAATATATTCTTTTTTGCTTTATATTATTATTATTATCCATTCTAAAGTGGCAGTTTAGTACTTCAAGTGGACTAACAGCATCTCTCAAAAGCACAGTTTAAATGCAGCATGCTATTTTTTCTTCCTTTGTAATCATAACTTTGAATTTGACGTAGACCAGAAAAGCTAAAAAAAATTCTATCTAAATGCCACTTGGAATGGGATTTATGAGACCAAATTCAGGTTCTTTCAATGTAGGTATCTGTATGTGCACAAGGCATGTAAGATCCAGTTTACCTGTCACTAATCCTTCTAGAGAGTTCTGCTTAGTCCCTATAGTATGTGGGGCTTCTGGACAAGTAGGTCATCTCTATGGTGCAGGTATTTCCAGTTAGGTGAGATAAATACTGAAATACTGTAGTGGTGCTCTCTTCAGCATTTTTGTGCTCCAACTCCAGTCTCAAGGTAACTTGTTGCTTACTTTAGAATACCAATTAACACCTTTTAAAAATCAATTATAAACTGAATGAGTGTTTCAATGAGTGAACTTTTCTCTGGTGAGGCAGCTCCTTCCTGGTAAGCACTTGTTTGGATAATGTGGCAAGGAGGATGACTGGGGTCCTGCAATTTGCAATATTCTTGTCATGTGGGTAAGAGCTGCAGTCTATAAAGTTGTCAGTCTGGGGTTTTTTACCAACAGACATCCCATTTTAAAGTGGGACTGGAGGAAAGAGCATCAGTATTCCATTGTATCTGTCTGTGTTTGGAGCCTTTGCTTATCTGGGGAGTGGTTTTGATCCCTAGGAACTCCAAACAGTGTATCTGGAATGTTAAGTGACTGAAACATTGCAATAAACAATCTATTACTTTATGTCAGCAAGGACTGAAGGTTGCAGAAACTTGTAAGTTGACTTCTCTCGCTGAAAATGTCAACATCAACCAAGCCTCAGACTAATTCAATTATTTTCTCTTTGCAGTATCATGTCCAAAGGAAGAGTTCACAGTGCTTCAATGTCTTCAGCTTCCCTGCACATTTCAGTCTGTCTCAGAGAATGATGCCTTCAGATCTGACCCCCTGTCTGCTCTGCTGAGTGCAGAGAGCAGCAGAGCTGCCACAGGAACTGAGGAGTGTCATGATTTCCCTTGGTATTTCCATTCCTCTGCTTTTGAACAAACTTTCAATTTGTCAGTGTCTAGGGTCCATGTATTGAAAACTCCAACTTGTAAGGACTAGTAAGAAAGAGAATTCCCTATATTAAGATTAATAAATTAATCTGCTTCATTGAAGGATGAAGCAGATTGAATAAAGGAGTTGTTATTGCACAGACCCTGGGGGCTCAGGGCATTAGTAGAGGAAAAGGAATTATCTGTGGCAGTGTAGCCTAGAGTGCTTTCAAAGTTTGAATCATCTTTGTAATTTGAAATCAGTTTGGATTTATCAGAGCTTATCCAGAAATTGGCAGTAATTAAAACTCACTACTTTTTAAAATCTGAAAGCCATTGCTCTCCTGTCCTTACTGCAGGTTTCCTGTGGGCTACCCCCTCAGCCCTGCCCCAGACACAGAGTGAGATCCTTGTGAGATCTGTATGAGATTTATGGTTGAGAGTAGCTGTAAAATCCACAGAGCTTTGGAGAAATTTTCAACCCTCTGTTGTCTAAAAATCATGCCTTAATGATTAATATTAATATGATTAGGATTAATTATTAATATGATTTATATTAATAAAACCATGAATATGGTTCACCTGCTTTATTTTTCAAGCTGTCAAGTATGTACTACACTCCTCAAACAAACAAGTAAGGACAGAGATCCTGCCAAGAGCTCAAATCCACATTTGGCACAATCCAGTGAGTAATGTTGACTGTGAGATAAGAGTGGAGGAGACACAAGGGATGAGAGCTGTTGCTAAACAAGGGATGAGAGCTGTTTCTAAGACAGGTGTTTGGAAAAATTGGGGAAGGGATTTTCTAAAGAAATTTGGGAGAATTTCTGAAAGCACTGACAAAGCAGTTTTGGGCAGAAGAAAAGATGGTCCTAGATGGGTGGGAGGGAAGGACAACAGGAGACAGCAAGGCTTACTTATGGTAGTAGAAAGATGAAAAGAACAAACAGAGAGTTAAACTTAAATTGTTTAGAAAACCAGGACTGAGGACTGGCATCCAGGTCCAGTCTGTGAATTGAGTCCTGCAACCATGACCAATTGAAAGCAGTAGCAGAAGCTACATTTTTGCACAGCTGGAAGTAGAGCTTCAAACTGCACCCCTGTGCTCCTGTTTTTAGCACTTGTACAGATTATTATCTTCTCTGTTTCTCCTTTTACTAAACCCATTTCAAACGTTTGAATAGGTAGTGAAACAAAACCACCAGAATTCATTAAAATTTACTGCTTTATTATAAATTACAATTCCTAGTCTAAAATGAAATACATAGAAAGAATGATGTCTCTTGCTTTACTTTTAGTATTTACTGTCTGCCGTTTTTTCTCCTATTATGTGTAAACACCCCTCTCTCCCCATTTCTGTCTTTATGATATGTATTAAAAATATTGTATATCCAGGGGAACTAAAAGGAAAGTGTCTTATACAAAGAGAGACACTGAACAAAGACAGGGTCAGAAACATTGCCAGACACAAAGAAATAATAAAAAAGGGTTTGGGAGGCACATGGCTAAGTGATTTACCCACTGTCATGGCTGGAAGAATAAGAGAGCATGCCTCTTGCCTCCACCCAACACAGATTTGGGCAGGGTGCATGCAGTAGCTCTGCAACTCGGCAGCCCCACGTTGCCTTGGTCACTGCACAATTTAGCAACCTTGGCAGCTTCCACAGGCTTGTTCTTTCCCTTTTCTCTTTCCATTACACATGAGTCACACAAAGAGATCCAAACCCACACATCTCTTCATTAGCTTCTGCTACTTTCTCTAAGGGGAGCATGTGGAGTAAGCAAAACATCACAACCAAGCCAAACGCCCTGTTCATAGATCTCAGAGTAATCTCATGTATTTTGCAGAGTTAATCCGAAAATTCATCTATGAAATCCAAAAATCAACCAAACAAACAAACAGCAGAACAAAATACTGGACAGGGTAATTTGGTATTGTCCACCAGAAACAGAAAAGAGAAAGCGTCATCTTTCTTCCAGGTTCTGCTGGCTTTCACTGAGGCAACAGCAGCAGGATTAGTCAACATGCAGATAAATAACCTATGCTGGAACAAGGGTATCTCTGGAGAGAAATCTTCCTATCTGAATTATATCTACACCTGCACAGGAGTAAAGCATGGAGTTTCCTTTTGTACAACTCCTGGGAAACATGCAGGAGGCCTGTGAGCAGCTCCTACACTCCTCTTGAGGTTGGTCACTAGTCTTGCTGTGCAGCACGGACAGGGAGCTCTTCAAGCAATTTGAATTTGTGGGAGAGTTTTTTAATCAAGTCAGCCAGTAATCCTTCCACAGCTGTGATGAAATAGCTTCTGACACAAGGAGCAAAGGGATTTCTTTGGGGAGATGTAAATGTGTCCTATATTGCTAGCTAGGCTGTGAGATTCTCAGTCTAGAGAAGGCAAGCACATTTGCTATTTTTGCATGATAGAGACAGGAGGAGGTGGCCCAGGTGGAGCTCTTAGTCAGAGCCCAATTTGCTCACTGGGCTATGTGCTTCTCTTCATTCACTGCATCCAAGGGGATGCCACTACTGCATTCCAGCTGAGTCACCAGCTGCCATCACTTGTGAATTCTGCCCCACACGTCTGTATAAAAGGGAATACTGGCATGACTACTACTTTTTCTGATGTTGCCAAGGGAAGTTACTTCTTAGCATGGACACCAGTGATTCACTATCTTCTTTAAATTTTGCTTTTATTACAAATACATGCAATACATTTATGGGATATAATACAATCTTGGCAAATATTGAGTAAGGGGCTTTTAAAGGTAACATTATAAAATAGTTGCTTCTTACCTCTCATTATTATTGAACAATAAATTTCTACCCAGTATTCACAGTCTTGTAAAGAAGTTATTGTCCCTAGGCTAATAATTTTGCCTATAACAACAAGTGATAGCACATGGTTGAACAAATTACACATTTCAGAACAAAGCCCACCAAGACAATTTTTTTAAAATAATGAATACTTACTCTAGACTACCTTCAAGATATAATTTTAGTTGTCCTAAATAATTGCATTCTATAGATATTAGGTTAGATAGGATGTTATTTTTGGATGTATGTTGTATCATTAAAGTAAATGACCATAGGATTTTAAAATTACATTGGTTACCACTTTTATCTGCAAGAAAAGGTCAAACCTTAGCAAGCTGAGCAACAACCATCAGAAATTATCACTTGGATATAGTTAAAGTAGAAAGCTCACAAAGCAGCATCTGCACTTTAGAGAGACTGGAGAGGTTTAGGAGCTCATTGCATGGATGGGAAAAACAAACAGAAGCTCCTTTTCATAACATCTCCAGAGTTTGCTCACTTCACTAAACCCTCTCCAAAGCTGTTTGCTAGGCTTGTTCTCCTTTCAGGGCTTCCTGAATCTTCTTTATCACCTGAAAAAGAACTTACTGGCAAGCTTGTCTAGCTTTTTCTCAACTATATCAGTTTCCATAATGAAAGAGACATTTCCCTATAAACTGTGCTTTGCTTAGTCACAGGCAGTGGTTGGAAATCCCTCTTTACCATTTACATGCAAACTCACTGGAAGAAAAAGAGCAAGGATTAGTCTTAAGAAGACTCTGCAGTCTGCTCTGCACTGGGGAGGCCTCACCTCGAGTCCTGCGTGCAGTTTTGGGTATCACAATGAAAAAGATGTTGAGCTGTTAGAGACAGCCCAAAGGAGGGCACAAAGATTGTGAAGAGCCTTGAGGGAAAGCTGCATGAGGAGTGACTGAGAGCACTTGGATTGTTTGACCTGGAGGAGGCTGAGGGGAGACCTCACTGCACTGATAACTTCCTTATCAGGGGAAGAAGGAGGGGCAGACACTGATTTACTCTGTGGTGACAGTGACAGGACCCCAGAGAATGGCCCAAAGTTGTGTCAGGGGAGGATTGGGTTGGGTTCTTCATGCAGAGAGTGGCTGGCCACTGGAACAAGCTCCAAGGGAAGTGGTCACAAGCACTAAGCCTGACAGAGTCTAAGAAGCATTTGGACAACACTTTCACATAGATGGTGTGACTCTTGGGGCTGTCCTGCGCTGTCCTGTGCAAGACCAGGAGCTGGACTCCATGATTCTGATGGGCCCCTTCCAACTCAGCATATACTATACTCTAATAAGGCATAATATGTCTGGGAAAAGGCTCACAACTCTTCATTCAATGACAACTGCAGCTCTGTAAAAAGGCAAAATTAAATTCTGATGTTTGTGCCATTCAAAAGGAGTTCCCCTTGCCAAAAGTCCACCCAAAACCTTTTGTTTCCTTTTATAATATCTTGAAAAACAGAATTAAACACCATTTCAGGTATAAATCTAATACTTAAGGACAGACAAACTCTCCATTCATGTAAAGATGCATGTGACTTCTGCCCTAGCTTCTAGCAGCAAGCAGAGCCTTCAGAACCTAAAACCATCAGACATCTCTACCTCTCCTGAAAGAAAAGCAGACTTGTATCTCACATTCAGCAGCACATTTGTTTATCTGCTGCCCTTTAAAGTAGTTACTGGTATTTGCCTGTCGTGCCAGCACGGGCCTTCGTGTATCACCACGTGTCTGCCCATCTGGTTATGGTAGCATGACTGTAGGCTACCCTTCCAACCTGCTACAGCTGCACTACAGCCTAGGCCAAAATAACAGTTTTAGATCCCAAAAGTGTTATTTTTAGTGCAGTTTTAGTCCCTTAAATATCCAGGAGACAAAGCTGCAAGAGATGCTCTTACACTGAGTCTGTCCCTCAGTGCCACAGAATGTCCCACTGGCTCACAGCATGTGCCCTCTCAAGTGCCACACAGGGCTGCATATTTCTCTGTATGGAAGTTGTCTACTCTCATGAACAAATCTACACAGAACCTGGTCAGAGCAGTTCTTTGTTTTTAAAAATGCTATACCTTTAAGCATAAGGAAGCATAGCTTCACTCTTACTTGGTCTCCTAAAGTTCAGCTTCCTAACATTACCTGAAGTATCTTAATGAGTATGAAAACATGATCATAACAGGAACAATAAACTTGGAAATTCACTACTAAAATATGCCTAGCCTTATGACCACTGTACAGTCATATGTCTGTCTCTCTATTCTAGGTACTTTGACCACTGCTAAGAAAGCAGCTGTGGGATATCACTTATCCTGGAATATTTTTACTAACTGCTAATAAGAAAACTAGGACTTGACATTATTTCCGTTATACAGAAACACAGCCCAGACGTCAGTCCTGTTTGCTGCTTATCCTGATATCTATTTTCTTGCTCTGGAACATAATCACTGTTGCTGTTTTTAATACAATTTGAGAAGTGATGGCATCCAAAGTCTTCAATTGGGAGCAAGATCCCCTAGAATTGGAAAGGCTATGAATACATGTAAAGACATTGTCTGTGCCCCAAAATTTTAAATGGAATTCAAAGCAGGTTGTAAAGATGAAGAAACAGATGAAAGATGAGTACAGTGGTGAGCTAATAATCATGATGCTGTGGTTACATAAAGCACATAAGCAAATGTGAGCTTCCAGGGTGACTAAGTCTGAATCTATAATATAAGAAAACCTCAAGAATATCGGTTTCATTGTGTATTGGTTATCAATGGATGAGTAATTTCTTGAAGGCTACACATGTAGAATTGAGGGTTTTAAGTAGGATCATGGTCACACCACGGGGTGAGCACAGCATGTACAAGGAGAGATGTGCAGAGATTGCAGTCTTCTGTGGGCGAGACAGGGAAGGAAGCCTTCAATGCTGGTAGCATGATAATGAAAGCCGTAAGGGCAACGTGTTCTAAGAAAAAATCAGCAAAATAGGACAAGGTAAAACTGCAAAGCCTCAGCATAACATCTCAAGTTCAGCAGCAGGAAAGGAGAACTTGTGAAGACTTTCAGCAGGGTGGGAGAGCTGGGCTGCTGCCTCAGAAACACAAAGCTTTTGTCTTACTTTGTTATAGTTTGAAAGTAATATGGCAAGGGAACCAAATGTGTTACTGTAGGCTTTGCTGTTATGGGAGGTGAATGGCAATGTGCAAAGCACCAACAGTGATTGCTTTAGAAGGAGGTTTTGGATTTGAATGTGGTCTGCATGCTTGGAGAAATGAGGAAAATAGAGCATGCAGTGTCCAAAGCAATACAACAGTGGCAGTGGCAGCAGCTGTAGATTATGAGAATTTGAGAATACAATGGGGAAAAGGAGTTTTGGTTTTTCTCAGTTAAGATCATGATTAGATATCTCCAAGGGGAGGTGTTGAATACAGACCAAATTTCAGAGCCTGGTGAAAGTGGGTAGTGGAAGAGGTAGTTTTGAACTGCAGTGAGTTGCAGAGAGAAAAGGTAAAGTGAATTTGGCTGGAAAGTTACTGTTCTAGCTGAGCATAGAAAGCTTAAAGGAGGACAATTTTTCTTTCAGAAAGAAAATTTATTAATTTGCGTAGAAAGCATCTAATGTAACAGTGATCAAAGTGGAAGTCAAAGATAGGTATTTTTGTGTGGATACCAGTTTTCAGGTATCCTAACTGTTCTAATAGGTCTTACTAAGGCTTAATTACATGTAGGTCTTTGTTTAGGAACCCAAGGAGAGTGCTTTGTGATTCTTTACAACAGAACAATATAATTATTGTGTATCAACTCATCATCTTCATCGTTCCCTCATGCTACAATGGGATGTGAAAGCTACATAGTTAAAAGGATAAGCTATTGTTCCAGAAACCAAAGCTAGATAAAATACAGAACAAGTTTAGCATAAGGCTACAATTAAATTAAGAAAAACCTTGTGATATAAAAAGCTTTGGCAATGACAATGAAGAAACAAGAGGTTTGCAAGATTTTAACATGTAATTATTGCTAATAACTTAGTTTTAATGTAGAAATCTTTGATTTAAAAGCTCCCAAAATGTCCTAGATACTACCTTGTAAATGTAGTCTTTTAAGGGTTTCATTTTGAGCTTTTTACAGTTAGACAAGGTAGTAACAGTACTTGCAAAATCACCACAGTGAGCAGAAAGGAAATCAATGGCCATTCAAAAAACAGTGTAATTTTTCTTAGCCTTGAGTGCAAGCCCTCCATCTCACATCTTCAAATTACTTCAGCTTCACTGTTTTTTCTTACCCTTTTCCCACTCCCAAGTTTCCACTCACTTCGCTTTCCTTTGCTGTCATGCTTTCCTTATTTCTCATGCCATTTTTCATGATACCTTCCTATCAAAAGTCAGGCCTAATACGGATCTAACATGACATTTCCTTCCTCGTAGAGTGTGTTTTCTGTTTTTATTCCTGCATTCAGTGTCAGCTTTGCTCAGTGGGTGTGTAAATGCAGAGGGACACTGCTGCTCCGTGCTGAACAAAACCCCAGGACGGGGCAGGCACATCGCTGATCGATCCCAGACACACCACAGCCTGGCTGCCAGAGGAGTAACAAACTCAATGGCAAATGGGAAATACATTAAATTAAAGAATGTCTTTATACAAGAGACCTGTTCTTGGAAAGTAATCTTTTTCTGGGGGAACACAATCCAGCTCCATAACAACAATCTTTTAAGGCAGCTTGTTATTTTAGAACAGAAAGTGAACGAGAGCACATTCATTTCCTGAAGGTACTTCTAAACATAGAGAAATTACCCAAGATGGAATCTGTCCTGGTTTTCTGGCTAATAACTTCCCCTCTGACTCCTTTGCCAAGTCCTGTATACAGTTGGCCAGGACTCACATATGTCATCTGAAATACAACATTTACAGAGGCACCACATCCCCATCACAATCATAGAGCACTGTTGAGAAGTGGGCTTGTGGGGAAAGATCAGGAAAAATCTCTTTTTCTGGTCTTTTCTTGCAAGTACTTTGCTCTCCTGGTGACAAGCACTGCTCAGTGCTCATTTATTATCTATTTAATACACTAGAAGTGTTCAAGATACTATTGCATTTCTGTTACTGAGGCTAATGGAAATGTATTTTTGCAACTGTTAATTTTTCCTTTCCTGCTGTGTTACAGACCAGACATAGTCAGGTGAATTTTTTCAAAATAGCATTAATTTTCAGTGATCTGATGGATCCAAGGCACAACCACTAAATTTTTTTTCACCAAAATGGAAATTGATGTGCCAAGGAAAATCAGCTCAGCATGACACTGCCATCTGAGTGGGGCTCTGGGAAGGAAAATGGTTTTGTCCTGGGTAATGCAATTTTTGATCCTGATAGAGAACTCTATATTTTTTTAATCTGGTTATTAATTTCAACACTCTAGCTTCAATTATCAGGTCTGTTAAATATCCTCTGCAGTTCTTATTTCTGCACCACTTTAATAAGGTATGATTAAAGCAAGCATGACACAAATAAAACAAAACACATTGTGTATTAAGAAAACTGTAGTAAAATCTTCTTCCTGTAGTCTTTTATACATACATCTATTTACATCAGAAAGTAAGAATTTTTATATGTTTATATTTCTCTGTTATCTAGTAAACTGAAGCAGGTCTTTAGTACTGCATCAAATACAAATTCTGAGCTAAACGGTCACTCATTGCGCTCCAAGATTAATTTAACAGTTTGTATAATGGACTATGGAACATAGTGTCGAAATACAGAACCCAGTCTTGTAAAATGCTGAGAATCCCTGGTTTCAATGGAAACTAAGGGCATTTGGACTCAATAGGAACCTTCAATTCTTGCTATTATATTTATGTTTATAATTGCTCAGCAAACCTGTGTCACCTCAGACCAGAGTTAGAACACCCAGAGTCAAAATCAAACACAGAGAGAAGGTGACAAAAATGCAACAGGACACACTGGCCCTGGAGTTCATTTAATTTCAAAACAAAACTTCTGAGGAGCTGAGTTCTGTGCAATACTTGAGTGGGAAATTAGGAATAGAAAAATGTGTATGGTAGACTGTGTGTCTGTCATGCCTGACATCTGGGGGAGTCGTGAGTTCCTGACTGAACCTGATATGGACACACTGTGTGACCATGAGTAAGACTTTGATTTCCTTCATGCAAAAATTGGCAAAATGTTGGGTGGATGGGAAGGTTGAGTGATGCTACAAGTACATTCCCACTTGCTTCACTAAGTAGAAGAAAGGGCAGAAATTGTATATGAAATATGAAGACAGTCATTTGAGGAAGGTGTCCCACAAGTTCAGTTTTGAACCTAGGCAATCTATGGAGTCCTAGTCTAGAATAAACGGACTGAACACATTAATACCTTGGTGGTAGAAATCCTACAGAGCAGAGAACTTTCTCTTTAACCAGTCAGAGATTACCAGAGGTCCAGATGGAAGAGAAAGAGCATGGTAGGGGTTATGAAGTCTCTCTTAGCACTTTCTAGCTTGCTGTAAAATATTCTGTGTCATTTGATGCCCTTGTATGTGCACTCTTCCCTTTGATATGGGTGCTGCTTCTGTCTCTTCTTTTAATGATGCAAACAAATGAGGACAGACCAGGGCCCTGGGGATGGTGTGAATGGCTGTGTCTGGGGAAGTGTGGAAGAATGAGCATTTGCATAGTTGGAAGAGAATGTACTGCTTCATACCATTTATCAAAGAAGGCTGAAACCAAAGTCTTGGGGAGAAAGAATAAACACGAAGCTCTGGTGCTAGATATGGTTTCAACAATATCATTTCAATTATAAAAGCCACATAAACAGCAGGAGAATCACAAGGGCAACACTAAGCAAAAATGTGTTCACATGAGTCCTGATTTAGCAGTTCTGGCATTTTTATAGAGGATGCTTCATCTTTGTCATTGCTGTGGGAATAAAGAGGAGAGGAAATAATAAGAGCCTCCTGAATTTCCTCTGATTAATCCCCTATATCTTTTCTTGTCTATTAGCAAGAGTTCAAAAATAACTGCTAGACATAACAGTCTGACAACATAAGGGAATGATCAGGGGAATTTTATATCCTCATTAGCCCATCATGAAAAACACAGTTTCTCTGATACTGCATCCAGATCACTCCTTTTTCAAACAGCTTAAATCAGTGGCAGTACTGTACCAAATCTGAGGGCAGAATGAGCATTACATTGTTAGAGAGTGGCCTCCTGTATGACCAGGCTGAAGGCTTTCACCCCACTGCATTTTACAGTAAGACAAATAGCTCATTTTTAATACAGTGATTTTCCTAAATGCCTTCAAGACCTGATGTGAATACAAGGAGAGAGGGAAAACTACCACTGAGAATTTTCAGCAATGGCCAAGCAGACTCATCATTAAGAATCTGTCTTGTTCCCCATTTAAATTTGTCTGCCTTGGTTCCTGGCATGACTTTCCCAGAATGGCTGAAGGTGTAGTCCTCAGTATTTTTTCCTAATAAGGGATGTACACTTTGCAGTTAATTTGCTTCTCAAGCTCCCTTTTGATACACAACACAGAGGGACCTTTTGAAGAATTGGGTCAAGCAACAGGAACTGTGACACAAAGCTTAGCACAGTAACTAGACTGTAAAACACTGAAAATCTCTTTGGCGAGAAGCATTTGCCCCAATCTCAGTCATTACTGGGAAACTTTTATGCACATTCTCTAATATTCCAACATTGTGCCAAAATGTGTTGCTATGTATGTGGAACAGCCCCTTACCAGTCTCACTTGTCCCTGATGTAAAAGTATCTCTTTGCCACTGTCCTCCCTTAACACTAAGATTATAATTTTTCTTCACAGTGGTCTCCTTCCACCTTTTCACTCTTCCTAATCCTAAGGAGTCCATGATTTGTACAATAAATACCCACTTTCTTGGTATGGGCTAAAGCTTCTGTTCCTGTATATTAGGATGCATTAGGTGCATGAAAATACTTGCTTTATAAATGGGCTTACATATTATGAGTTATTCAGATCCATTCTCAAAAGACTGTTTAGCCATTCTCAGTATTTGCCACTTCAGTGGGATCATCCAAAGTTTCTGTCAGGAATGATCGCTGGATTGTCTTCAGATCTTTGCAAACCTTTTGGTAGCATATAGTCTACAGGCAAAGTTTGCCAGTGATTTGCCAGTGTTTGCCAGTGATTCTCCACTGAAAATTGTTTAAAATTGGACTGCTAGATAACTCTGAATCCATTCTAAGATGTATTTTGCACTATACTGCACTCCATACTTTTTGCTGTAATGGTGTCTTTTGCTAAGGAGCCTGGGTAGGTTACAGGTAGGTGGTATCTTTAATAACTAAATTTGCAAACTTATCAAAGAGGAAATTGTGTTTGACTGAGCCTATTTCCCATGCTTTACCAGTATTAATTATACTGTCAACATTTAATTCTTTAACTAATAAGTCCCAAACAGCTGTCGGATTGATGTCAAGCACAGCCCACATATAATTACCTGGGTCATTCTGCTCACAGTATGAATATTAGTGCTCTTACAGTCTTCAGGAATTCTCATGGCATATCAAGGCAAACAGGTAGCAGTGAGGTACAAGTCTCCATAGCTCAGTTCATCATCAGCTGATTCCAAGTTTGCAGGAGTTTTTATGGATGTCATTGCACCCTCTGAGTCACTGAAAATAGCTATGACTAAGCTGTTATGAAATCTTCTCTTTCCAGGCAAGGTGCACTGCCTTTCTGTGTATTTAGGAGTACAATTATCCTATGGCTGAGCTGTCATTCTAAAACCAGATTACTTTCCTGCAGTGTAACACGGAGAACTACAAATTCTTGCACTGCTATCTGCATTTTCCCTCCTCCATGTAATGGCTAATTCCTGGAACCAATTTTGTGGTTTCATTAAATCCCTTAATGCTTTTATCAGAGTTCCAGGTCAAGGCTCATCAGATGAGCAATGGCTAGACATACTGCATAATGATTTACATTCAATATGAACAAGAAAGAAAACTCCACAGATAGAATATGTTTTAATTAGAGACATTTTATTTCTTACACAATGATTTGTGGTGTCAGTATTAACTCACCTCTCTTCTCCCTGAAACAATTTATTGAATATTAGAATAAGAAGGGAACAAGAAATGGTAAAAATAAGGAAGTAATCATCAAGATTCTGGGGCTCAATAAAAAAATAAGTGAATGAGAAATTTGGGGTATTCTGATGGAAATATTGCAAAAATAAAATTCTCACTGTTTTTGAGAATTTTAAAAGGTTGTTATCAAATTCTAAATATGTGGCCTTTTCATAAACAAAGTATTATATATATATAAATATATATATCTGCAGTTCACAAGTCTTTTACTGATATTCAAAAGCCATCAAAAATTATTTTGACTCTCTAATCAGACTTGCTACAATATAAAGAGGACTTCCAATAAAGTATTACTATTTCTTGCTTCTCTCCATCTGGTGTCAGTTGGTAAAGATCAAACTTTCTGGAAAGACATTCCTAGAGCTGCTCTAGCAGCTCTGTGTTGTATACCAGATTTAATTATCTTGCCTGCCATGTTTTCCAACTTATTTCTCTTATGAATTTATGTCAAATTTCAGCCACGTTTTCTTATGTTAACTCTGAAGATCCTCCATTAATAACATTTTCTTCCTTTTGTAGGTACTTCTGAACTGAAAGCAGACTTTTTCTTAACCTATCCTTTGATAATCCAAATATATTGACATTTTGAGTGGCTCGCTACAAGGTGTAACTTTCAATCCTTTAATCATTCTCAGAGTTTTGTTCTCTGAATTATGTTCAATTTCTCAGTGTTTCTATTGAAGTAAAAATGCCTAGAAGAAATTGAATTACTGTCAGATATATTTTTTCAAGTTCTGCTTGGTATGCCTTCCTTTCTACATCCAAAGTGTGCACTAGTACCACACCTAGAGATGTGGCCTGCACTCAGCTTGCTAACAATCACGACCCATTTTTCAGAACCTGTGACTTCCCATATAAATCTCACACTCCTACATTCTTTTTATGCTGAAACTTTTACTTGCCCATAGCAGATTACATAGAGGGTGTTTTTGTTCTCTTTTGTAAGCAATCCAGATCTCTAACTACTGTCCTTTTGTGGGGTTTTTTTGGTCATGTTTCAAGATTACATGTTTTTATCACCTGAATATTTTTTAGCAATACGGACATAGCTGTTTCTAGATCACTGATGAAAAAGTTAAGTCAAACAGGGAAGGACCTGAGTCCTACTACATCCTTACTAAACAGAAACTTATTTCATACTTATTTAGTAATGAACAAAGATCACTGTTCCTTTTACTCCTACTACGTTTAGAAAATTACTCTCCTGTGTCCTTACCTTACCTGGCCACTGGTATGTTTGGTTTTCTTTTTCTTACTAGCATTTGAGAATTCTGATTTTTCATTTATACCACTTTTCATCCAGTTGCCCTCTTGTCTGAATATGTTCATGCATGAGTGCATAGTAATTGTTTGCAACTATTTGTAGGTTAATTTTCTAATACTCTACCCTCCTGGGTTTGAGTGTAGCTTTTTCTGGAGCGAATGAGACATCAGAAGGAACTCCCCATCCCCTTGTACATTCAGTCTTTCTTTTGGATAATGTGCCTCATAATTACATTGTGTGGTCCAACTGCAAAGCCAATTAATAAACCCAGAAGGAAAGAAATACTACAGTGGAGGAGAGGGACGAGCTTGAAATGAGAAAGGAGCAGATCTTCTAAACTGAGGAACAAAATCTACTAATTACACTAATCAGCTCAGTGATTGGCAAGAGAAGCTATAGTCATACCTGGGAAAAAGTAAATAGTGACTTTTAAAAATCTAACTATAAACATACCACCCCTTGAAACAGGGAAAAAAAGCTTAGTACCTGAAATGAGACATAATCAGCTAAACACTTGTTCAGAACCCTTAAGACACAGCTGTATGCTTTTCAGACTCTGAATAACATAAAAATACCATGGGCATCCACTCACACTCCAGCAGATTCTCAGCTAATTGGAAAAAGTGGTTCAAAGCAGTTTTAGACCAGCTTGTATCAGCCTGAAGGAACATAGAAAATCATTTGTGCAAAAATATCTGAGCTGATTTTTGTCAGTTTGAAGCTATGCCCACACCAGGAGCAGTTTGCTGGCGTGTGTGGCAGCACACCTGGAGCAGAGAGGTGCTTTGAGCCCTGGGATTGTCGAAATGTCAGATGGTAAATGCCTTTTCACTGACATACAGGTGTAGGTCAGATGCCTGGTGGATGGGTTTAGATGCCCTGCTTGAGCCTGTGCCGGCTGTAAAACCTGAGATGGACACTGCAATCAGAACACATACATTAATAAATGTCAGTAAATTTGAAACAAATTACAAAGGGGTGTAATAGGGATAATAATGAGTGTTGCAAATAGCCAGAAGCTGTGACATGGCTGCACTTTATTATACTGGAAGAGCTTTGTAATAAGGATAAAGTGGGCATCATTTAATCAGCTCAGTTTTTCATACCAAGCAGATCATCCCATTGGGATAAACCTGCCTGCATGGTTTAATAAAGCACATTATAGAAAAGAATTATATCCAGTGATAATTCAACTTGTAAATTCAAATGAAAAATGAGGTTAAAGTTTGGAGAGAAGAGTTGATAAAACTTCATCATATACTCCAACTACCATTAAAACCTTAGATTTATTGTTTTTAATTAAGCATCCTAGCTGTTCCCTGGTCTAACCAGCCATCCTTTGTCTATTTTAAGGTCATGACAACAAGATCAGTCTACAAAGAGATATCATCAGTGGACAGGGGAAGATAATAAAATGATATATTATTGTATCTCTTGAGCCCCTATTTTGGGGGGGGAGGCTCAGGAAAGGTTATCATGGAGGACCAGATCTGAGAAAATCTCTCATAACTTTGGCTGAAAGAGCAAGCAGGGAAAGATCATCCCTCTGAAAAGATAAAATAGGAGTAAGAGGAAATAATCTGGATGTATAAAATCACAATAGCAAAAAGAAAGTGAAGAAGGAGCAATTGCTTCCTCCAGTAAAAGAAGTAGGAGCCTACAACTACAGCTGACAGGAACTTTGTGCAAAACAAAACCAGGAAAAGTTGTGATGGTAGGCTTGGGACACCTCCTGCCAGTGAAAGCCGTAAGTGCAAAGTGTTTGCATAGGTTTAGGGAGAGGCTGGACAAATGCATGTGGAGGAGAGATCCACTTTGGATCACTCAATACAGAAAGCACATCAGGCTCAGAAAACTCTCGAAGCTGAAAACAGTTGTGGAACAAGAGATTACTGGAGGTATCAAATTGTCCTCTCCTATCCCAACATTGTCTGGCATTCACTTGTAACTGAGACAGGGTACAGGGCAAGTTGAGCTCTTGATCTCCACCAGGAACAGCCATTCTGATTTTCATTAAAGTGGATTAACTCCCTGATTTCAAATTGGAAGAAGACTCCTGAAAAAGTCCCCTTATCCAGTCATTCATTTTGATTCATTAAGTACATTATTTGGGACCCTGGTGTGTGTTTTCCTTTCCTGAGACAGCCAGTCCTTCTTTGATCATCTGTATCATAATGAAGCACTGCACCTGGAGTCAAAAAAACCCTCTCCCTTGGAAGGAAAATCTATTTTAAAAATAAATTGAACCATGATCTTTGGCTGGGCAGTGATTTTACACAGACCATCATAATTAGTAGGAAGAAAATAAAGACAGGAAGCCTCATTTACTAATCTATTGTGGCTTGTTGAATTTCAGAGAAAAATAAAGGATCCCAGTACAAGCTGCCACTTGAATTAGCCTTACTTCATGAATATCCTTCAGTGCACCAACCAAAGTTAGATATGGGAAAAAGTAGGAGTTCTCAAGGGGTTATTCAATAGTAAACAGTGCTTCTTCACGCTCTCTTGTAATCTCTAGCAATACTGAAGATTTTTCCAATCTCCTGTAATTGTCCTAGAGTACTGTAACTTGGGATTTTAGAAGCACTCTTTGACCCTCTCTGCCAAGGACCAGCTGGGTGCTGCTGAAAGGTGACTGTCTCCTGAAGTTTCATTCTGTGCCTAACAGAAGTAACAGACAGGTGGTAATTCCTACTTTGATTAGGAAAACCTGGATTCTGACTACTGCATCAATTTGGAATTAGATATAAATGCGCCCACTTTAAAAATGCTTTCTACCTATAGCTGCAAGCAGGAGCAAGGTGCAGGGCAGGAACCCCTGGGAGTCCAGGGCACTTGCCTTCAGTCTCCCTGAGCTGTCTCCAGCTCTGCAGGCACCAGGGGCAGTTGCAGAACAGCAGAAAACTCCCAAATGTACAGCTGGGGGAAGGAAAGATGCTGTCCTGCTCTTTCCTGTAACAAAACAGCCTCTAAAAGCTGACAGTTCATCTGAAACCCACCTGAGGCACTTCCTGACCATGGAAAACCTTTGGTTAAGCCTTTTACAATGCATATATATGGCCTCAGTCAAAAAGTACACAATGCTGTGAAATTGGGACAGGAAAACTTGAAAGGAATTTAGTGCCAAAAGTCTGCTTGGGCTCCTTCATGGCACAAGGAAAGGACAGGGCTTCTGCCACACTTTCTCATGGACAGGGAAGGTGCCCTGGCATTGCTAGGAAGCTGAGGGGAGTGGAGAGGGAACACAGCTCACACACATATGCACCTACGTGCTTGTGGAACATGGTCTGGCCACCTTCCCCTAGAAGGGGATTTACATTCTGTTGCTCAGAACAATAAATAAAAATAAATAAAATGCAGTAGCTTTGATAGAAGCTGCAGTTCCACTTTGTTGTGGAGGATGTAGAGTTTTGCTTTAAGCAGGTGAGGAGAGGTGGCTGATCCTTGGAGGACATAGTTAAAATGAAGATGCCAGGAACTGGAAGAGCATTTAGTGAAGAGCAGGTGCAAGTTGCCATTTTAAGGTTCCACTGTGTGCTTGGGAGGACAAACACAAAAACTAAGCCCCAGGTATTACCTAGGACTTGGACAGGGGGAGGTTGTGAATAACCCTGCAGTATGCCAGGTATAACTAGGAAAAGATAGGGTTAAAAGCAGACACCAAAATTCACAGCAAAACAGAACCCTCCACTTCCACCATCCGTGCAAGACAACATGGTGTCAGTAAGGATGATAAGAGCAAGCAAATGGATAATGAGATGGAAGGACTGTTTCAAATCTTACAAAAAATGTGCAGAAAAAGAAGAGAAGCCTGGTCAATATTAAAGAACACATTCAAATCTCCCAGGATATCAGCCTCCCAGTCAGTATCAATCTATTGAATTGTCCATAGGAGTGAGATTAGTTGATAGAAGCCCTGTCACAATCTCCTCACTTTCTAAGGAAAATGTTCAGTAAAACATGTAGTAAAACTGATTTAGTGGTATAAGGCAGTCTGTGATAAAGCTTCTAGGACTTGGCTCTCCAGTATGTATTAGCCTGCTGTAATTATACTTGCTGCAGCAGTATTTCCTTAGGGCAAATCCTCCTGCAAAAGCTGTGGGGGGGTTCTCTGTCGATGGCAGAAATTATGTTATTTTTACTTCACAGTGGGATTTTATAAATGTTTCCACCTGTTAAATAGAAATTAATTCTCCCATGGAGAAAAGCAAGGCTTGTATAGAGCAAGGGAACTTTTCTGAATATCTCTTTCCTATAGCTGTTGAAGAAAAAAGGCACAGATGCAAGACACAACCTATAAATTTTGACAATTAAGTGATGAAAACTTTTCTGTTTTCATGATAAACAAACACTTGAGACCTGGAGTTCACCACTAACAGCTAATATTTACTGCAGAGTGGTAAATCACTGCACAGTCACTATAAATGACATAAATGGTGCCACTTAGGCACTAGTCTGAGAAGCAATCAGTGCATAACCACGTGTGCAATGTGGGACAACACCTAGATGACTGTGCCTAAGATATGGCATTTTTGCAGTATCTAATGAAAGATTGCAGGCCACTTCTCTGTGTGACATAGCTCTGATTTGCAATTCTGTGCTAGCATGTTTCACCCCTAAGGTGCTGAGTAGGACTGAGTTGATGCATTCTCCAGCAGCATCACCTCATCTCCCAGTCAGTAACAATAAGGCACAGCTGGGGCAGATGAGCTGACAGCTCAGACCTACTGACCTGCAGGTGCTGTGTGAGCTTTGAGGACTGTTGACACCTGTCACAGGTTTGCACATCTCCAAGGTTCCTGGTTTCAGCATGAGATATATCTATTCAAGAATGACAGAGAAGAGAATTAAGTTCTGTGCCAGAGCTATGCTGTCCTCACAGATGCTGCTGAGGAATCAGGTTGGGAGTTTGCAGAAGGCAAAAAGGGTGGAGAAAGAGCAGGACTCAGGTTGTCTGCAGTTGTCTGAGTTTATGTTTTGATATTTGGAGCCAAAAATGTATATGGGATGTATCAGAATAAACATTATAACTGGACCTCAAAGACACTCTTTTTCCTTATCCTTGAGTTATTACTTCCCCTGTATGTATAGCACCAGTAACACCAATTCCTTAATAAACAAGGAACCTCTGAAAGTGAATTAATTAAAAAGTGTGAGGTAGCCAGATACTGGTGGTATCTGCTCTTGAGGTATCAAGAGGTGGGTAAAAAAAGGTCACGAGTATTTGGAAGTTGAAAATGTGCACAAGTCTCTCAATCACACTGAAATGCTTTGAGGTGATAAACCAAGGTTTTCAAAAATATTATGTGAAAAAAAAATTAAGTTTACCTTTAAGATATGTTAAATCACAAATGATGGTATCAGTATAATTAATTCATTTTGTTCTACCAAAAAGAAAAAGAAAAAAAAAAGAAAAAATAAAAAGTGTTCGACTTTCTGTCCCAGTGTAAGATGAAAACAAACTTTGAAAAATTCCATGTATTTCTAATGGAAGAGTGTGTTTAGTTTGATGTGGCAGATGTGCTGGAGGTCTTGGTTGAGCTGTGACTTCTTGGAGGTCTCTTCATGCTCAGCTGCAATAATGAAAGTCATGTTCAAAGCTAAAGGTGTTACATTCATGTAACTACACCAAGTGCAGACTCCCTGGGGAATTGGTTAATATCTCATGATCTATGTGTAGATGTATATAAAATCTGGTAATGAAAAGTCCCCAAAGAAAACCATCTGCATTGAGGCTGTCAAGTGCAATAGCTCTTCCTGGAAGCAATGTTTCCCTGCACCTATGACTCCAGGTTGCCAGCCTTCAAATATTTATTGCAAAGCTAGAGGAAAAGTGGAGCTATGTGCTTTGCATCAATATGCTGATCACTTCTCAGTGTGAAAACAGAAAAGCACTTGGCATTAAACCTTGAAAATGTCATGTCTGCTACGGAGCCAATATGAAAGTTGTTGATTTGGCTGTATTCAGCTGCGCATATGAGGAAGGTACACATCATTTTAGATTCCTCTCCAAAGTGTTCCCTCTTCCTTTGGTGGATGTTACAGGCAGTGTCTCAGTGAGCTCTGCACTCCACTCTCTGCTAAGCCAGCACCCATTTCCAGAACACAAAGCAGCCTGGCTGGCACACTGCAAGTGCAGATGCTTGTCATCTCTTGACTGCAGGAGAAACACCACGGCAGGATTTCAGAACAGAAATAACCCTGTAAGAAAATGTTTATGTCTGAAAATAAAGTTCCTTAGCTGAAGTACAACCTAATTAATGAAATTCTGATTTTACCAGAATGTTCTTTCCTCTGATCAAATAATTATATGGATTGGAGAGGGAAGGAGAACTCACATTAGATTGCAAGATTTCCTTTTCAACAGAGACAGTTTCCTGTAGGACACTCACTATGTTTTCCATACTACTGATATAATTGTCCCAAAAAGCTCTGTCAGCTCTTCCAAGAAATTTTTTTACACTTTGAAAAAGTAAGCAATAGAAAAGTTTGTATTTTGTGCTCTTTTGGTTTTTCCCTAGGGTTTTGATTTTTCTTTTACTTTCAAATTCACTAGAAGGCAGATGGAGGTGAAAGAAAGGCTGTACTTAACAGAAGGAGAGTATGCAACAAATGACACATTGAAGGCTGATATACGAATGTCTTTTCTTTTTTGGCTGTGGCTCTTACAAATGCAATTGTTTCCAGAAACTAATAAGTATTAATTAAAAAAAAAAAAAGAAAAAAAAAAAAGAAAAAAAAAAAAAGAAAAAAAAAAAAGAGAGAAGTACAAAACTGAGCCAAGGAAAAAGTATTTTGAACAACAATTAGTCAAATTCAAGCTTTAGTGTCATGTTGAAATATATGGCTGAATATATAGAGTCATAGGATATAGCAAGACTTTATCCAACAAGGCTACTTCTTACTAAAAGGCTAAGAACCTAAAATTCTCTCTCAGAATTTAAGGCCTGTAATAATTCACTTGCTCAATGTTAAATTCTTCCTTGGAGTGCATCTACTGAACGCAGTAATTCCCCCTGCCAGGTAGCACAGGGTTGGATTGCTGTGGGAGCCCCAAAGCTGTGGGAGAGAGGGATGTCCAGGGGGAGGAATGCTAGGGATGCCTCCCTCATCTGCAAGAGCTGTGGCACAGCACCAGGGCTGTGGTGGAGAGGACCACAGACAGCCTTGGAGAGCCATTGCAGAGCCACACTGTGGGTGTTAGAGATGGCAATATAATATTGGCTTTTGCATTTATAGACTAACCTTTTGTATCACAAGTATTTTGATACAGTAAAATTATCCTTACTTTTAAGTGCTTTTGTATGGTATAACCTGTCAAATTTACAAATGTGCTGTATAGTTTATATGAATGGCAATGTAATAAATACATTGTATTGTTTTGCTTTAGCAAAATGTTAAAAATAGAGACTAAAAATACCTCTATATAACCAGCTTAAAGAATGATGTAAAAACAATAATTTTCCTTACATCTGTGGACTGACATCTCCAAGTGATAAGAATGATGGAAACCAGAGCATAAGCATCTGGGAAGGTTTTCTCAATCCTCACACTTGGGAAGTGTGAAACAACAGGATGGGAAGATCTAATCTATAGAATATCCTGCAGTCAGGTCAGATGTTAAAAACCAAGCAAGAAGGGAGCCTGAAATTTCAATAGTTCCCAAGAAAGTCTGGATAATAAAATCTTTGAATATGCATGAACCTCAGGAATGATACAGTATAAAGATAACACTGTTTCAAATCTACAATGCGCTGCTCTCTGGCTAACCGGCCAGAGACACCTCTGTGCTGGATATTTTTGTCCCTTCTTTTATCCCTTATAAAAATTCTTTATATATAATAATCCCTTTTTAAAAATTCTAAAGCATGAACTTTGTTTTTCACAATGGGTCAAGGTGAATTTGAGCCAGAAGAAGCCTACAGAGATAATCTGAAGAGTGTATCTTTGAGAACACATGGAGTGCAGAAGAAATTTCAGAGGACAGAAAATGACAGACATGGTTTCTGTCTTTAGAAAAGGAATAAAGAAAGCCCTTGAAAATTTTGGAGACGTCAGCATAATTTCAGTATCTGAAAAGATCCTGGAACAAATAATTACGTGATTACATTATTACATGTATTATATAGGCACCTAGAAAATAACAAGGTGATAAGAAGCAGCATGGGTTTATGAAAAATAAGTAATGTTAAACGTATTTTATTTGGTCTCTTTACAAGCCTGCAGGAGAACAGTCACTGTGATGACTTCAGTAGGGCTTTTGACACTGTTCTGTATAATGTTCTCCAACATTTCGCGGCACAGTGGGAGACGGCCTCGTTGAGATTGCTGTACAACGGATATGTTGCTTGAAAAAACATAGTCAGAATGATTCACATTCTTATCAACCCTCTCTATCAAACCAGGCAAGCATTTTATACGGGCTCCTGTGGGGGGCTATCTTGGGCCAGTTCTGTTCAATAATTCCATTAGCAGTTTAAAAGATGGAATACCATGTATACCAATTTCCTGATGACACCAAACTGGGAGGGGTTGCTAATCCTGTGGAGGACAAGTCTAGAATTTGGAGAAATTGCCTGAAATCAATAAGATAAACTGAAATAAAGACAAGTACAGAGTACTGCACTTATAGAGAGGAAAAGATCAAATGCACAAACACAAGTTTGAGCATATATACAGAGAGGATCTGGGATTACTCTGCAGAAAAGGATCTAGGATTACAATGAATCACCATTTTAACAAGAGACAAAAGTAGTAATCTGTTGTTCAAAAAGAAAAATGTCATGAGATGTATTGTCCGAAGTGTCAGATAACATGTAGAAGTTAATATTTAAAAGGAATTAATAAAATTTGGCAATTTTCGGTGTTGCTGAAATACTGTGTCCTGCTTTAGTTCTCTCCTTTGAGAAAAGAGGATCCACAAAGAGAGAGCAATGCATTTTGCACACCCTGACTTCCAAGGAAAGGCTCAAATACATTGTTGTTTTCTTTAGAAAATGGAAGCTAGAGAGAATGTAGTAACGGTCCTGAAATACTGAAGAAAAATTGGATAATGTTTAATTGTGTTTCTTGTCAATTGAAAACAAGAAGACAGCTAGATTTGCAGTAATATAAAATTATGTTCTATATCATAAAGCATTTTCCAGTCTTCATTAAGGCACTGGAACTTTGAGGACAGGTTCTATATCACCTTCACTGGACATTTAAGAAGAGATTATACATGTCTCATGGGTCCTATGAAAATACTTGCTTCTGCTCTAAAGCATGAGTTTGGCTCTGGAGTTTTTTTAAGTTTCTTTCAGTGTTACAATTGTATGATATTTTGGGAAGCTTCTCCGGAGAGTCTGACTCCATTTTTAAATGGGTACTTCATAATCCTTTCCTCCTGCATAATTATTTTCCAAATAGACACATTGCCACCATATTTCTAACAAAAGATGCTTTGATTTAGGGCACTGGGTGAACACAGTGCTGGAAATCCTGCTGACTCTAATGGAGTCTTTACATACCCAGTTCAAAATGTCTTTGCCTTAGTAACAGTGAAAGGCTAAGCTATAAGCTTTCTTCAGAAAAAAATATGATGTGATCCATGCTACTTGGCTCCTGCTAGAGAGCAGCTGTTGGTATTCCTACCAGACAAAGCTGGGTTGAGCTAACGCCTGTTAGAGCTGCTAATGGTCCATTTTACTATTTAAAGAGTGCTACAGAATGTTTAACTGGTGCTGTTAACCAGTCGTATTTCAACTGCTAATCACATCAAGTTAAAAAAAAAAGTCACATTTTTTCATTACACCAGCTCCCTAGGTTCATCACCTGCTCCAGACTAATCTGTTAGAGCTGCATCTTGGCAGAGGCACTTCTGGCAAGGCACAGTCCAGAGACAGAACAAAACTCTGTTTGTCCTGCCAAGCACAGTCTTGGCTGAGATGCTAAGGTTATTAAAAACTGTACAAGTAGCCACCAAAGTACAAATGTCCACTGCACAGTTTTGCAGATAATTGGCTTGCTGGTGTCCCTGGCACAAGGAGGGTCTGGATCACACACAGCATCCAAAACAACAGTACGAGACCCCACAGGATTCCCACACTGTGACAGAGCATCAAACTTTGTCTGCAGTCAAATTCAAAACATAATGTGAGTGATTCCAGCAAGAAACTCAAGCAGACAGAATAATTCAGCAATTAAAAACAAGCCATCTTGCAACATGTTAGCTATTAGGAATTTTTTTTCCTATGAGGCTGGTGAGGTGCTGGTACAGGTTACCCAGAGAAGTTGTGGATTCCCCATCTCTTGAAGCATTCAAAGCCAGGTTGGATGGTGTTTTCAATGACCTGGTCTAGTGGAAGGTGTCCCTACCTGTAGTAGGAGCGTTGGAACTAAATGATCTTTAAGGTCCCTCCCAATCCAAACCATTCTATAATTATATGACATCAAATAAAATTTGGTTGCAAAGAAAGAGAATTCTTCATCTATATACTGTACATTCAGAAGAATCAACTTGTCCAGTCTCAAACACATTTGACCCCAGAAATCTGTGATTTTCTCCACCAAAACTGACCTGCAGCAGTCGCTTCTCATGGCACCTTACTGCTTTGCAGAAATAAGTGCAGACTTATGCCTGCCCTGTCATCAAGTGGAACAGGATGACAAGTAGACAGGAGTAACAGTGCTCAGGAATTTCCTGGGAGCTGATAGACTACTGCCTGAAATTGCCATGATGGCACTAATATATTAAGTCCTAAAAAATGTGCAACTTTGTTTTTATCAGTTCCCCCAGGCCATATTTCCCTGGGAGAGATCTGCACAAGCAGCTGCAACTTTGCTGTGTTTCAGATGTGTCTCCAGGGAGCCTGAAATCCCATTTCAGTCTAGGGGTTTTGGCTATAGAACATCTCCTCTCCCTTTCTGCTTTGCCAGAAGAGAGATGTGCTAGTCCTCTGGGCATACAGCTTAGTCTGTCTTTTCCTGAGGCTGAAGCTGATAGCTGAAGGTTTGGGTTTAATTTTTATCAACTCACTTTTTATAGATACATATAGATATAGATATAGATATAGATATATAGATTAGATATAGATTAGATATAAATATAGATTGGATATAGACACAGACATATAGATATAGATATAAAATAGATATAGGTATCTCTATGCATGTGTGTATCTTATTTAGAAGATCTCACCCTTTCCTCTGTTTATTTTAACTTATGGAATAAGTAACCCTAAAATTTTATATGTAAACACTATAGATGCAACAGTGATTTGGACAGTGAGGTGGCAGCTTTTTTGAAAGGAGATTGTGAAGCAGTGATTCACTGGTGAGCCTTGTAGTTTTCAAGACCCTGGGCTCAAGGATACTCTGGAAAGATGCTCCCAGGACTGATACAAGCAAATTAATGGTTGGGTGTGTTGAAATCAGGATTTTGGAAAAACAGATATTCCTGTGTCTGTCAGTACAGCAGAAATACAAGTCTGTACACCCCATTTTTTTATTCATATGTCTGCAGAAAAGTCTGCAGAAGCTGGGTGACCCAGTGGGGTTCTGGGCAGCCCCACGAGGGTGGCCAGGCTACATAGGCAGCCTGGGACAAGAACCAGCAGGAGCTGTGCTTATGTGTCCTGAAACTCCAAAGGCCTTCTGCAAGCTGCTCAGGGGGTGGATGTGTGGTATGAGAGCATCCTTCCCCATGCACACAGACCTAGCTAAATCCTTGCTCAGAGCCCTTCATTAGCCTTTGAGGATTTATCGTTCTTAGCAGGTTCTTGTAAATGAATGACTTGCTTTATACTTTTTAGCAGATAGCCGATATTATTTGTGGATAGGTTTATGGTGTGTGTTTGACATGAGGGATTACCTTATCTCTGGGGGCTAAAGCTGTTAAGAAAAACCTTTTTTATACCTTTAATCTAATATTTGCTTCTCCTGATACATAGGTATACTTACTAATCGCTCTAATTATGTAGAGTATACAAAGCCTGCTTTGTTAGCCTCCTTGATGGCACATGGTAGGTATCATCCATTAAAGAAGCTGTGCCTGTTACTCTCTGCTCTGCAACAAGAAGATAACTACTTTGATTACTTATGATTATAACTTTTATATATTTTGCATATTTCAATATTTGCTTCAGAATAAATGTGACCTTAGTCCAACTTCATGTTTACTTTTATTCTTCCCTTAAAATACAATAAAAATAAAATTATTGCATTTATTCATACAAATTTTCTAAATATTCTTGTCATTGATGGAGTCAAAACCTGATGTGGGGAACCACTGTTTTCTGGTTTTATAAGATGGTGAAAAGCTGTCAGCAAAGAAAAAGCCCATGTAACTTGTATTCAATAAAAATAAGGGGTTTAAGCAGAGAAACATCCACAGACATGATTATAATACCCTTAAAAAAGAGTCTATAGTGAATGAAATGACATCATTTCAGCATGACACAAGTTCATAATAAAAAACCAAAAGTCTGTAGAATTTCCAAATAATCTCACAACATTGTTAAAACGTCACATAATGAAAGATGAAATTGAATGTAGGCCAGATAGCTGCTGTTAAATTAACTGATAGAAATGCAAGGCAGAAAGGCAGCTCTCTCTACCTCAGCACTACAGTACTCTAAATCAAATAAATCATAAGAAAGAACACGAACACCACCATGGATATTTCATTGAAAAAGTTTCAACAGGAAATAAGAAAGCAGATCAAATGAAAGTTAAGCTGTAATAAGAAGGGGACAAAGAATAGTGCCTAATCAAAAGAACACCAAATGCACTGAAGCCCTATTAACTAATGCAGAAGGAGGTCTCTAGGGTGTATAGTTTCAAATGCTCCAGCTAAAAAACACTATAGCTGAAACCAGAGAAAAGGGTAATATTAAAAATATGCATGGAATGCTTTCTTCTGTATGAGGGAGCTTTTAAAAGCTGGGACAGGAAAATGAGCAAGCATATAATGCAGAAAATAGGTTAGAAATTGAAGTCTACTACTGATGCTTTCAACCTTAAGAAAAGAAACCACCCTTGTAGATATCAGAAATTGCTCAAAGATAATTCTTGTCTGTGTATTATACAACTGTCATGTGGAGCTCACCACCACAAGCCACTCTTGAAAGCTTAGCAATAATTAGATACTTCTGTGCCGAATAGAGCAAGTGGGCTTTATCAGTCTCTGATGCACTGCCACATGATGGGGAAGGGCTCTGCAGTTATATCACAGTCCCTGACACACCACAGCTGCCAGCAGCCTTAATGAGATTAACTGTTGCCGTGTTGGCCAAGATGGAAAATGCGCGGGGCAAATATGCCTTCCTGTTCTCCACGGCTTGCACTGAAGAACAGTAGTTGCTTAGCCTTCCTTTTGGAGCTACAAAGCTGAAGACCAAACATGCTGTGCAAAAAACAGTTTGCTGCTGGCCATGCCTGGAGGCAAAAAAAACTGGATACAATTGGTCTGATTGCATATAGTGCAACTCCTCAGGTTTCTGCCAAGCACAGTTGTCATTTATTCTTCTGGGAGGGGATAGGAATTTATAACCACTTAGTCATTGTGTATTCTCTTTGAAATTTTTTTTCTAATATTCAGATTGTTGGAGCCTGGTGTGAATTTTAAATTAAGGAACTAGAGGGGGAGAATGCATTTCTTTTTGTTAATGGCTTTTCCTTTCAAGCCACATTATTATTCAGTTGCCATGGTTTATCTGATTTTGTAAAGTACCCAGGGAGATGTGACAATGATTGGGTACTTAGAAATACACTGATAGATCGACACAGCCTATCTGTGAAGGGTTGAATATTAACATTTTCTATGTTGGTGACCACCTACTGCCTTGGTAAGTTAAAATCAGGATCCTTTTCCCCTTTACCTGTTGAGTGACTTAGATAATTGACTGCTAACAAATGGTACTTTCTATAGTAAAACTATTTACTGTTACAATTCCTGCTTAAGAAGAAAAGAGCAGACACTCAGCAGAACTATTCCTCCTTTGGAAACAAATATGTACAAATATGTAAAGTAAAAAACACATTTTGAATTCAAATGTAAACTTCCCAGTGCTTGCTCATTTGTGTTGTTCTTGCTTTAAAAGCTGCATTTTTTAACTCTCCTCCACTCATTAAAACAGCGCATACATGGTAAAGCTTTGTGCAGTTCACTTCCCACAGCTGTCTCCAGAGCCCACTGCTACCTTGACATCTTATTTACAAGTTCTTTGTATGGGATAAAAAAGAAAGAAAAAATAGGATGTTTTTGGTTTTGACCGGGATATATATGTGGTACCCCAAAGCCAGCACAAGTCCAGCATGCTCCACCCCAACAGTGTTTCCCAATGCCAGCAAGACTCTTATCTCCAGAATACAGATCTTCCTACACCAAGATGATGCTTTTGGCAGTCTTTTCTACCACCATCTCATACTGGTCTTGTAGGCACAAAGATTTTCTAGACTATCATCAAATGTTATAAAATGAACAACAATAATCCAAGCCAGTGCAAATTAGGGCATGTGCCTGGAAGATGCTGTAGCAGGCTCTGGCTGGCAGTGCCAGCTGAAAAGCAGCTCATTTAACAAGCTCAGTTCTTCATTTGGCCTTTTGCCTATATATTTTGAAGAATTTTTACCTTCCAAAAATGGTCCCAAAATACATTTGTGTTTCATGCAGGCAATCTGCTCTTTTGTTGAGTGGACTCCTACCGTGATGAATAACATGATCAGTGATCAAGCAAATACAGGATCGAGCCCTGCATACACCTACTGCCACATGAGGGAGTACCGCTGCAGAGAAAGTGCGCTCCTGCAAGGGGCAGGGCACCCCAGTTCTGGTCTCCCCACAGCCTTGCCCTAGCTTGGAAAACTTAACTTACGCTTCAGGTTCAGAGGAATAATTTGCATGGTTAAGCCATAAACTTGAGTTTTAGAGTGTTACTGCTCCCAGCAGATTGCTCAGCTTCTGCAGGATCAGTTCCACAGGAGTGCAGGCTGTGCAGGTTAGCAGAGAGGAGCACAGCAGTGAGGTTTCACTGCGTGCTGGCATTTTGAATGAGAGCATCACTTCAGCCTGCACACAAAGTGGAAAGAGTTTTGTTTTGTAGATGATAAAAATCACATCATTCCAAAATATTTATATTATGTAGAAACACTATGTGCTCTGGTAACCACAGTCTGGCAGACTATTAAACATGGGTCTGTTGTATTTTTATAGGAGGGGTGTATGCAGATATGTGCATCCATGCTAGTGCATATAAGGGTTTTATACCTATTTTCATCCATCCATCCATCCATCCATCCACCCTTCCCCATTTGAGTAAAAGCATTAATCAACTGCAGGTGTGGCTTTCATGTTATTCTGTAAAACTATTAGGATGATCCAGTATTTTTTACTACAAGTAACTTCCTAGAAATTGCAACCACATTCATGTATTTTTATGTCCTTCATTTTTAATCACTGAGATTAAAATAAAAACAAAGACAAGTAAATGTAGGAATAGAGTGCATTATAATCAATAAAAAAGTAATTTACAAAAATGTCCAATAATAATGTATTTTCTGCTTCAAGTGTAATTTATTAAAATTCATTCACTCTCTTGCTTGTTTTTATTTAGACTCTAATTATTTGAATTTCTGGTTAATTAAACCCTTTGTAGACAGATAGGAACAGCCTCACATGCAATCACATGCATGTTCCTCATGGGAAACTTATGGTTTCCACCTTGTGGTTGGACCACTTATGGTCCCACCTTGTGGCTGGGACCAGGACATCTGTTGGAGGGACAGCATAGCAGAGCATAAGCAATGCAGGAGGATCCTGGGATGCACAGATGATAGTTTCCTTCTCCGAATGTCAGAGGAGCTAACAAGAGGTACTAAGCTGGACCTTGTTTCCAACAAGAAGGAGAGGTTGGTGGGGAATGTGAACCTTAAAAGGGCAGCCTTGGCTTCATGACTGTGAAATGGTGGAGTTCTAAAAAGCCTTAGGGCAGGGAGAAGTGTACAGCACAAGCTTATTACCCAGGACTTCTGGAGAGCAGACTTTGCCCTCCTCAGGGATCTGCTTAGTAGAGTGCCATAGGATAAAGCCCTAGAGGGAGAAGGTGCCCAAGAAAGCTTGTCAGTATTCAAGGATCACTTCCTGCCAGCTCAGGGGTCATGCATCCTAACAAAGAACTGAGGCAAAACCCTCAGGAGGCCTGCATAAATGAATAAAGGAGCCCCTGGGCAAGTTAAAACATTAAAAGGAAGGCTACAGAGGGTGGAAACAAGGACAGGTAATCTTGGAGGAATACAGAGAGATTGCCTGAGCAGACAGGGATCAGGTTAGGTTGGGAAAGATAAAACCCTGATAGAATTAAATCTGGCCAGGATATCAAAGGCAACAAAATAAATTTTCTATAGGTATGTCAGTGATAAAAGGGAAACTAAGGAAATTGTGGGCCCTCTCCAGAAGAAAATGGGAGACTTGGTTAGCTGGGATGTGGAGAAGGCTGAGGTACTCAATGACTTTTTTCCCTCAGTCTTCACTGACAAGTGCTCCAGCCGTGCTGCCCACATTGCAGACAAAGGTAGGAATCAGAGGAATGAAAAACTGCCCACTGCAGAAGATCAGGTTTGAGACCATCTAAGTAACCTGAAAGTGCAAAAGTCCATGGGACTTGTGCAGAGAATTTGACACTGTCCTGCATGATATATTTGTTTCTGAAGACATGGATTTGATTGATGGACAATTTGGTGCAGAAGTCTTGGTCAATTTGGCTGAATGGTCACACTGAAAGAATTGCAGGCGAGAGTTTGATGTCCAAGTGGATGGAGAACAGTGATGTGTGTGTGGAGTGGTGTTCCTGAGGGGTCAGGGTGGGACAGGCACGATTTATCTTTGTCAGCAACATGTACAATGGGCGTGAGCGCACCCTCAGCACTTTTGCTGATGACACCAAGCTCTCTGGTGCAATTGACACATTGGATGGAAGGGATGTCATCAGAGGGACCTTGACACAGGAGAGGTGGCCCGTGTGAACCCCATGAAATTCAACAAAGCCAAGTGCAAGGTCCTGCACCTGGATTAGGGCAATTCTAAGCACAAATTCAGGCTGGGCAGAGGATGGATTGAGAACAGCCCTGAGGAGAAGGACTTGGAGATGTTGATTGACAAGAAATTCAACATGATACAGCAACGTGAGCTCATGGCCCAGAAAGCCAAACACATTCTGGGTGAAGTGTGACCAGCAGGTCAAGGGAGGTGATTCTCTCCCACTCTGCTCTCAAGATCCCACCTGGAGTACTGTGTCCAGCTCTGGAGCCCACACACGAGAAGGACATGAAGCTGTTGGAGCCTTCTGTTGGAACAAGTTCAGAGTAGGGCCATGAAGATGATCAGAGGGCTGGAGCACCTCTCCTGTGAAGACAGTCTGAGAGAATTGGAATTGTCAGAGAGGAGAGGATTGGAGAGAAGACATTAGGGAAACTTTAAAGCAGCCTTCCAGTACCTGAAAGGCAGCCACTTCTTACAAGGAAAGGCTCTTTTTACAAGGGCATGTAGTGACAGAACAAGGGGGAATGGCTTCAAACTGAAAGAGAGTAGGCTTGCATCAGATGTTAGGAAAAAATTCTTTAATGTCAGGCTGCTGAGGCACTAGAATAGCCCAGAAAGGCTGTGGCTGCTCCATCCCTGGAGGTGTTCAAGGCCAGTTTGGATGGGGCTTTGAGCAACCTGGCCTAGTGGGAGGTGTCCCTGACTATGGCAAGGGGTTGGAACTAGATGATCTTTATGGCCTCTCCCAACTCAAACCATTCTGTGATTCTAAGATTAGGCAGGCATAGAGTCCTTTGGCTTCAGTGGCCTTGCTGAAGCCCATGTTCATCCCTGAAGGAGGAACTATAGAGTTTGTGACTGCCTCACTTTCCAAATTTTTTTGCATTTTTTTCAGAAAGCAGGCAGTGCACTTGATCAGACTTGGAAGGTGATCTGAGCTTTGGCCAGCTGAGCAAAAATCTACCTTGTTCTTGCTCAGGCAAAACTTGAAAAAATAATGTTCTTGTAATCTGTGGTGCATTTCAGGCTCACATCTTTTCTCTGCCAAGTCAATTAAAAATAGGGAGGTATTTTTACACTGGAAAGAACTCAAAGAAAGACAACAAAGACTTGCAATTACCAAGTAGACCCATGGCCTCCAGGGCAAAAGAGAAAAAACTTAATGCAGGACATAGAAAGCCAGCACAGAAAAACACCTCCAAAGAGGCAGAGTAAAGTTACCAGAAAGGTAATACCAAAAGAAGGAGCATGAGTTGTTTTGGGTAGCCAAAATCAAGCCTTTGAATGAAAGTGTTTTACTAAATTTGAATTGTTAGGGATGGAGTCATTTAAACAGCATTTCCACGGCATCCTGCTGAGGCTCTGCAACCAAGTGCTCCAAGCCCAATCTGGTAAAACATAAAATGTGTTACAGTAATAGAGGGCTATGATGACCTGTAGTACTGGAAGGAAGTTGTTTACACAGATGAAGTAACAGTGAATCAGAGAGCTTAGAAATAGAAATTTAAAAAGCTAAATAATGAATACTATAGGAAAGCAAAAAAAAGGAGCTTCTTAGCTAAATACTGATTTCTAGGGACATAATCTACTGTACAGTTTAATTAGGGATGTAGGATGGAGTCAACTTCATTAACCTGAGTGCTTTGCTCAACTTGGTAGTATCCACCTACATCCTTCAAGTGCTTGGTTCACATGCTTCCCCTAAAATCTTTTGTGTGACCCAAAAGAACTGATGAAAAGTAAAGACTTGAAAGTGAGGAGGGGCACATTTGGGCCATGTGCAGAAGCAGCAGCACTATGAAGCTGAAGAAGAGCCTCATAAGTGTTATCTCCACACAGGCACAGATCCTTGAGCAGCACCTAAGGACCCTCTGGACACCTTCTCTAGGGCAGAAAATCTGAAAAGGCCCAGAAGCCAAGCAGAGAATCAGCCAAAAGGGAAATGGCTGAAGAAAGGTGCATGAGTATCTTTGGCTTTGTCACTTTGAGCCTGAAGAGTAGTCTGCAAACTGGATTCATACCTGGGACTACTGTGCAGATTGCCTGAACCACCCTTTCCAAGAAAGAGCTGCTGAAAGAGAGGGAACATGAATGTGTGAATAGGGGGAAAAGGCTGAAAGAACGGAAAAAAAATAAATAGGGGAGAGTGAGAGGAAATATGAATCAACATTAATCTTCAGGTAAAGAGGTGAAAAATTTACCTGGAGACACCAGGTTTCTGTCCACATCTAGATGAATATCTACAGGGGCTGGCATTTCTGTGAGTGTCCTAGCCACTGTGTTACAGAGTTATTCCTGCTCTTTGTCTCAAGGAGTACCTACTTTTACCACAAACATTTCTCTGGACACCCAGGAGCAGACAGCAGGAGTCTCTGGGGACTTTGCAGAAGAACATCAACTGCTCACTTCACTTGGTTGAGCATAAACATTTGGCACCACATTCCTGCCTTCAGCTTTCCCTCCCCTTCTCCTTGGGACCTCTTGTAAGTCCTGTGCTGTATCTGCAATGTGTGCATGGATGTCCTGAGGACACCCAAGGAGTGTCAAGCCACCACATTCTGCATCTCCAGCAACTGCTAGGAGGTGACACCAGCCCTTGTGTTCATGCAGGAGCCTCAGCATGTGTGCAGGTGTCTCTGGCACTTGGGCACGCCTCACCCACGGTACAGAGCAAAGCCAACAGCATCACCTGACATAGGTTTGCTCTCAGTCAGTGAGTCTCAGCTCAGGAGAGCTGCCAAGGGCAAATAAATAGGCTGTCCAAACAAAGAGGGCACTGTTTTTTCTAAGCTTCCTGCAAGAAGTGGAAAGCAATACATCTTTTTGTTCTGATGTCAAAGTTATTCAGAAAACTCATGCCACTATCAAGAGTGTCACATTTAATTGAACAGCACTTGAGGTTTTTTAATGATCTTGTCTCTCTTCTGCACCCTGGGGAATTCCTGCTACTGTTTGCTCTTGAGTGCTGAGACTTATCAGAGCAATCACTTAACCCTCCCACTGCCTGCATGTGAGCAGTCCAACAAATGCTGTATTTTATGAAAATACCATTATAGCCTCTTAGTGACTTTCAAAAATTAGGTCACTGCCTGATCAATGCAGCTATGTTTACTTCATTTCAGGGATTGATTTTGGTGCTCTAGGAGGATAAGAAAATGGCTGAGAGTAGTTGACTCTCTTTGGCACTGCAGCATTGAGCAGTTTGACTGTAGGCTGAACCAGTAAATCTCTGGATCTTTTAAATTTCATTTCTAATCAGTCTTAGAGCAAAATTTATGCTCCCAACCTGCAAATGATATTTTGCTTCTGGTATTGTTCTTTTATATGCTGGGAACACCCACTGATATAAAAGACAGTATTAGAGTCAGGAGCCATGCTGCACATCTAAGAAATTATATTGCTCTTCTGATGCCCTTACACAGGGTGAAATGCTTCTGTAAGAAAGTGGCACACAGCATTAGAGTCTACAATCATTCAGCAGCTTCCATGAGAGATGTGCTCCAGTTACAAATAAAACATTACCAGTTCTGTGGGCTCACAATGGGCTCTTTGGTTGGAGATGCCGTCTTTCCTTCTCATTTGCCACGTCTAGTCATAAAGTGCCGTGAGTCATTTCAGTCCTCAGAGTCACTTGTGTACATCTGTTTTCCTGTAGCCCAGATGCAAAAGTTAGGATTCAGTAAATGACTCAGTTGATGATGTTTCACAATGAAAAGCATCCGGCTAATATCCAATCATGATACCGGATCTTTTGGGGTAACAGGAATGAAACTATAAAAAACAAAAGTAGTTTTAACACTCCAGGAAGTATTGATGAGCCTTAAGAATGGGCTGTGTGTATGGTTATTTTATACAGTTGCTTTTCAAAGCAGGGTGAGGCTAATGACTATCACATTGTTGGATCATCCTCTTTAGCACAAGGCTGTTGTGAAAGGTTGCCTTAGTCCTGGGGAGAAAAAGATTTATGAAGAGCAACCTGCCCTTGTGTGGAGTTCTGCTGCTATGGGGAGCCAGGCACTGCAGCCTTTGGGCATGCAGGACACCTCTTGTGGCACAGCATCCCCACTTGCAGAGACCATCCTGCTGCCTTCCTGAACCACCACACAGCACTAAGAGGCCTCTCCTGCTGATATTTTATCCAACAGAAATGAGGTTTTTCATCTCATCTGTTGTTGTTGTTGCTATTATTATTACTATTATTATTATTATTATTATTATTATTATTATTATTATAGCTAATTTTGCCACATGATACTTTGAAGTACAAAATACATTTTGTCAGAAAAAAATAGGGCTTTATGGCATTCTGAATAGTTTCCCATAAAAAAAAAATCATTTCCCAGAAGAAATAAAAGACCTGAATCTCTCATAAATCACCCCAAGACACTTTTGTTACAAAGTAATTGAGAATCCAGAGCCTCTTAACCTTCTTTTAGCCCTATTTTTCATCATATCTCCTACAGCCAAAGAAAGCCTTGCTTGTGGTAGGATACCATATTTAATACATTACACTATATGCCCTTGCTGGACCTCAACACTCTTTCCAGTACTTTCCAAGGTAATACGATTTATGCTTTCTTTAAATCTCTTCCAGTGCTATTTTTTTTTTTTAATAAACCACAGTCAGCTTTAGGAAGTCCAGCTTTAACAGAAGTGATTCAATATCCTCTCAATTGCCTTGGGCTTCTTCAAAGAGTGCTTGAAAGGGAGGATGTGGTGAGACTGATAATGGGATATGGCATCCTTCACTTCCAAGCTGCCAGCTTGCCACCAACACTCTTGGGGCCACTGTGACTGGAAAAACTACGTGAAATGTGCTCACCTTCATTTTCTTACAGCTTGATGTTTACTGCAGAAATACCTGCCACTGCGATGGGCAGAGTTATGCTGCAGCCTGAGCAAAGGGGCAGCAGGTGAAGATAAGGGCTTGCTGCCTGCTGTAGGGCTTGTGACAGTGCATATGAAAGTGGCCTCTGCTTTGGTTAGCCCTTTACTGTAAAATAAAATATGGCTCCAGAAAGGATGAATAATAAAGAGATTTTCAAATGTACAGCATTTACAATATTCTAGTTGTTTGCCAGGTAGTGTAACTGCATTTGGAGACTGCCTTTGTTTCTGAACATTACAGCATAATAAGGGAGGAGAAAACTATGGAGACATTTTTCTTTAAAGGGTGGTGGTTGTAGATCAGGTGAATAAAGACATTGGCAAAGCAGTGTGGAAAAACTGTGCTGTACAGCTTGAGCCAGAGGTACTCTGTGAGAATAACATTCATGCTGCTCCCAGACATCCAAACACCCAGATGGAGTATTTGATGCTTTGGGGGTCCTGGGAAAAGCAACACAACCTGCACTGCACCTGCCCATGAAAGGACAAACTAATTTTGTAGCACAAAGAGGATGCAGAGGCTTATTGGAGTGTCTGTAGGCCCAGGTCTGCCTATCTGCCTATGTGGCAACACAGAATTTATTTGCCATCCCTGCCAAAGTAAACCTTCAATAAGCCAATTCAGCATCTCAGGCATGACCCTTCCTAGAGCTGATGTAGAATTTAAGGGACATGAGAGGCAAATTACAATCTGAATATACCTACAGGTTAGAAATTTGTCTCACTTAATGCTTTCAGCAGAAGTATCTTATTTCAACCAACCCTCCTCCCCTGGTAATGTTCTTCCCATCCAGCAGCACGACAGATTATTTCCAGGATGGCAGGAGTACATGGCAGGAAAATTCAGCATAGCTAAGGAAGCTGTGCTTGTTAGTCCCAAGGGTTTAGCATCAAGTGAACTGCCCTTAACAGCAATATTCTGCTGCCCCCCAGGGGAAGGAAGGAACATGTATGGATGGGCTCCGAGTGACCTGCACCACTTCACCCCCAGCTTCAGAGCTGAAGTTCTGCTCCTGGACCTGCTTTCTCCAGGCTTTATGCCTCTGGAAAACGATGTTTAAAACTGCAGTGTTTAAATGACGGAGCCAGAGGCTGCGAAGGCAGTGGGTGCTGCAAGACTCTTTATTGCCATTTCACACAATGAGATATGATTGCTTACCTGGGTCTGTGTCAAGGAAGGCAAGGAAATGAATATGTATGACTAACTGTTTGCAGAAACAGCAATACTAATGTCAATAGGCACAAGAATAACTTTCCGTTGCCAAATAACATGCATTATTTAGCATTAATACATGTGCATAAATAAGAAAGTGCAGCAGGTATATTTGTGCATTCTCTGCTTCTGAAAAATATTTGTTAATGTCACAATAAAGATGTTGTTCATAAAAGTAGACAAGGCCAATCTACTATAAAATTATCTACACATCTACATAAAAATATAATGTTCAAAATAGTAGATCTGCTCTGCTTAGGATCACCCTAAATAGAAACATCTGAAGGCCCCGAAAAATGTCATGCAAACTGGAGTTTTCATGGCTTTCCAACAGGAATCTTTTTGCATATAAATTCCTGCTATCTGCTCACATGGCTTCTTCTCTGTATTTAAGAACGTCACATGTTGTCCAGTCCAATGTTAAAAGATTCTGGAAAATTGCTTGGGTCATTTTGATTTACTCCTCAATAATCTGTTTCTTTACCATAAGTATATACCATGACTTTTATATATTATTTGTATTTGTCTGTCCTGGATTATACTGGATCATGTTGTTACTCTGCTGGCAAAGGTGTGAGAGCTCAGTTATGTAAACACACGAAGAGTGAGAATGTGAGCTCTTCAGTCCTTACAAATTAAATTGAAGCGACTGGTAATGCAAGTCAGAAAAAAAGTAACACCTGACCCTTCAAAGCAATAATAAAACAATAACTCACGTTTCATGTGATTATTACTCTTCCACAGAGACATAGACTCACTAATCTGTGTTAGACTGTTTTGCCAGTTTCACCTGGGAAGTGAAAGCACCTAAGTAACAGCAACACAAAACAAACCTGAGAAAATCCGTGCTCACTGAAATGCCTGTGGAAATGTAAGACATGGAAGCTGCATTACCTTTTTTGCAAGTAAGAAATGACATTTGATGGTAAGGTTTCAATGCCAGGTCCCCAGAGTTAGGGAATATGTATGTGTCAAGGACTGAATAAGGGCTGTTGCATAATTCTGAGTATTTCTTTGCATTTCTGCCTTCCCTTTTTACCTCAGACATCCCCAACGAGTGTAGCAGTGGGCACCACAGCTGCTGCAAGCGCTCCCCAGCCCCTGGCCAGCCCCACACAGCCAGCAGGCTCTCAGAGGTCTTTCCTGCTGGGGGCTGGTAATTCTTCCATGAGCACCCATGGGCAGAGCTTTCCACAGTGTCTGGCACTTGGTGCACACCCAAGGAAGCATTCACAGGGACAGGGAAGTGCATATCCCTGTGTTCAATCTAATCTCTGATCAGATGCCAGACTCCATGTGTCTGCCAGAAATTGTGAAAGACCTTGTCAAGAAACTACTTAGTATCATATACTTACTTTCCTTAGTGTGCTTAGTGTTTACAATGAGCTTACTCTTGGAACAGTTATTCATTCAGTATTTTTTATTTTATGTTTTTTTTTAAAGTCAAAAAGGCAGAATGGGGCTGCTGGCTGACATGAAACATGTCATGGCTGATTTGCAGGTTGATAAGACTGGTGCTTTGGTAATCAGAGGTGGTTCAGGGCTGCCCTCAGTGCAGGGCATACCTTCACTGCTCACCCATGTGTGCTGACAAACATCCCTGTCCTGTGCTCAGATCTGTTTCCAGGTCTCCAGTGAGGTGACTCCAAGCTGTGGACCTGCCATACAAGAGGGCTCCTGCCTTGGCACAGCCCATGCAGGCTCCTGATGGTGACAGAAACCCCCTTGCACATGGGTTCATTGAAACTATCAAGCCAATGTGGTCTTTAAGCCTTTTGCAAACATGACATTCAAAAGGCTCCCATCTGCATAGAAGCATAGCTGCCTGTCCTATAACAACTTGGGAAACATCATCGTTCTGGTGCCTCAAAATCATTCTTGTCACTCCTGTTAAGACAAGCTGTGTCTAGCCTGTCTTCTCAAATGCAGTGTTCTTCAGATCAGAAGGATATATATATTATGTATGCATTGAATTAGAGGTTTAAGCCATGTCTAAGATGGTGATTATTCGTCCCTACTATCTATTTCCAGGAGATTTGCAGGACTGCATGGTCTCAACACACTTGGATATGGTCTATTAAAAGTTCTCCTTTATGCTAAGAAGATTTGAAAACTCTGCAGCCTAAGCAAGTAGGCTTCCTGACAAGATTATTTCATATTAGGTACACTTGGTTTTATCCGAAGCTGGCTGTAATTTGTTAAGATACAGTACACAAAGAAATTAAACTATAAACTTTAAAGCATCCATCAATTTCAATATAATTTGTTTAAAAAAGCTAAATTATGGGTTAACTCAGAAGGTAATAGAATTGAGAAAGAGAGTACTTGTGATACAAGGAGTCCCTTCATACATTAATTTTCATTTTTGGTGAGATGAAGTTTGAAATTAGATTCAGATTGCAAATTATAGCTTTGTATGGGCTCCCTATTGCTAGCTCATGAAATACTTAGATTCCTGAGGATGAAGCAATTTTGCTTCCCATAACAGACTGCAAAAGCCTTATTTCCCACTGGTAAAATAATAGGTCTGCAGCTTAAAGTAGTAGCGAGCCATGTCTTTGCTCCTTGACTTGGTCACCAACAGGGATACATTAAACTGAAACATATAGCTGAAGAAGAAATGGTGACATAACGTGAGGGTTTTTTTTTTTAATTCAAAGCTTATTCTTTTCAGTTCCCCACTACAGATAACATTACAGCCTGAATTCTGTGAAGGAGGCAGCTCATGACTTCATGTCATACATATACCTTATTTACCTCCCCCTAAACACTGCTAAATTCTTGCTTTGTACCAGTTTTTGGGCTCCACAGCACTCACAGACATAGGAGGAGAAAGTAATTTGTCTCCTGGCATAAACTGATGGACTCATTTAGCAGAAAAGATCCATTACATTTAGGGAAGGCAGAAGAAGTAACGCTTATGGCAACAAAGCAGATGTGAGATGATCTGTTACCCTGGAGGGAACATATTAAGTCTGTAAATTGTCTTCCTGTGGTCTCCTAAACATCCATGGTTGTATTAATCTATTATTATCCCCCTTCTAGGAGCAGCAGGGAGGAAGGTTGTGTGGAACCACACCTCAGCAGATGCTGGCAAGGGCCAGGTCCTACGTTAGGCAGAGGTTCATGAGCTGAAATAATGATTAGACAAAGCTTAAATACCAAATGAAACTATTTTGCTGTCTTCTGCAGCTTAAAGCAAAATGGGTACGCTGTGTGTACAAAACCAAAATTAACTAAGAAAATTTCCCAGAAGAAGAATGGAACAGATTAAAAAAATAAATTACAGTGAAATACTCCAGAAATGTGGAAAACAACTGGAGAAGGTTTGACTTCAGTATCTGATGCAGAAAAAGACTACAGATGCTAAAAGACTACAAGACTACAGTTGGGACTTTTTCTGATTCTGAAACGTTTTCTGGTTTTAATAGCTTGCAGTTAATTCAGACTGATAATGAAATTGTGTTACTGCATTAAAAAAAGAGGAATAGTGATGAAATGAAGTGTCAGATTTACTTCCAGAGTACGAAACAGACTTTGTGTCAGATTTTTGATTGTGTATCACATCTTATAATTTTAGCAATTTATATTCCTGAGCAGAGACATTAGGATGGGGAACTGGAACAAAAGATTCAAAGCAAAATTCCAAAAGACACAATTAATCCTCAACAGAACAAGCTTAGATTTTTCTAAGTAAAATTGAAATCCAGTCTGGTATGAAGCCTCCAAAATGTGTTACCTCTTTGACAGCCAAGAGTCACATACATTAATAAAAAGGAAGCAAATCTTGAATCTGGAACCTTCAGAAATCCGGATGTCCTTTAGCCAACACCACAAGTTACGACAAGGTCTGACCCTTGGAAAGTAATGCAAGAATTATGGCAGAGTGTATTGTTCAGTGAGAGTTTAGAGAAACCCTCTATAAGGGTGCACAGACTATATGGGAAAAAAAACCTTCCACCATCAATTTCACTGAAAACCCTTTTACAATGGACACAATGCAGGGAGACGGAGCCTGAAAGCAAATGGAGTTTTAATTCTTTTTTAACTGAGTAAAACCAACACGGTGCTAAAAACAGTGATATGAATGTTCAAAGAAATACAGTGAATAGAAGGTAAATGGCTAAAGTTCAGGATGGAGGTTCAGAAGTCAAGCATCTCTGAAGTGGGACAGAAGCCACAGGTGAAAGAACAGTTAGAAAAAGGCTTACACACAAGGGAAATGCCTGCATTCCTCTGATGGAAACATGTCTGTCTCTGGGCGTCTTTAAAAGCATGCCCTCATTTGAGAAGCTGGGAACCAGAGACACAAAAAGATGTGGGAATGTATTCCAGGGAAGAAGGGATCTGCTAGCAGAGTACAGGGCAAACCTGTATTAATATTAACCTGTAATTAACATCTGCCATGTGATTCCTATCTTTAAGGATGTTTCTCTTATGTAAGGCAAAAGTAAGAAAAGAGGGTGGTTTCATTACTCTGGAGACCTCAGAGCTGAAAAACCAGAAATATAATGCTGAATATATGTAAAAAAGACATAATTCTTCATTGATGCATGTTATCAAAAGGATTTAAATCAGTATGTGCACAAAAATTTTCCTCCAACTATAACTCTTGAACAGCTGAAAGAAATGGCAGGTATTTGTCTATGCTTCATGCTTCAGGGCAGTGACATTTTCTCACTAGGCATCCTCACTGGACTGGCAGTCAAAGCCAATGAGTCTCCAGCATCCCTCGGTGCCTGTCTGTGGAAAAACTGAAGAAGCCCCTAGTAAAAGTTGTCAATGTAGCCAGAAAGCTAGAGATAGTAGGTAACACACGAGTACTATCTGAGATGCCTCGGGGCATCTGGTCCATCTGCATAAAGCTGCTCAAAATAACACGAGCTTTCAATGATGTCTCACACCAGAGGAACAACTTTCAGATGCACTATGTGGGCTATGACAGGAGTTTCCAAATGGCATCTAACACTCATGAGCAGGCCACTGTACCGAGCCCTTCAATGTCCCTCTGGGAACTGAGATATTTACTGTGCCTGGGAACACATTCATGCAGACATCTGCACTTGGATGTTGCAGCCTTGAGTTACGTTCTGCCCTTGGTGTACTATATATAACATATATGGGGAAAAAGGAAACACAGTATGATGTATGGGGAGCTCAGAGGGCATTTAAGACCATGTCTAGTAAAATGGCTTTACAGGACAGGGAACATGTCATGGTTCCTCCGAGTGCTGAAACAAGAGTGGATACCCAGCCTAACTCAGCCCTTGATGACTGCCAGTATTGTTAACATCCAGTTAGTGAGAAATGCCTCTGCCTGAATTAAGGTGCAAAACAGACCATTTGCCAAAGTCAAAAATAGGGATTTTTTAACAAAAAATGTGAGGCAAAGAGATAGAAAGAAAGGAGAGGGAGAGGGGGAGGGAGGGGGGGGGAAGGGGAGGGGAAGGGGGAGGGGGGAGGGGGAGAGGTAGACCAAGCAGAAGGCAGTCACCACCCATGGATCCAGCAGCATCCCATTTATCCTTCTATACCCTGGGCTTCACCCTGGGTTTCCTGGAGCTGATCTTCTAGGGGTACCACCTTTACACAGTCCAAGTTCTTGGTATCCACAGGGTGGTCTCAGATGCCATTCCTACAATCTGTGGTGATCTTTGACCAATGATATGCATATAAGCAGTTGCTTCCTTCCCCACAATTTAGTCAGTGGTAATTTTTGTCCAGATGCATTAAGCAGGTTGTGCTAAACAGATCTCACGTCTGTCAGACCTGGAATTAGTGCTCTCCTGCCACAAGTTCCTCCTTTCTGTGCTTATCTCAAGTTCCCACTGTGGTGGCTTATCTCATGGCAAGTTCCTTCAGTGGCCTTGACAGTGTTTGAGACAGGGAATTGTGCTTTTTAAGCCCTATAATTGTGCAGGTGTGTCATGGCTCTGATGTACAGCTTCTCATGAAAAGTGAAAGAAGCTGATGGGAGAATTCAGATCTGGAAGGCACCAGAAAGTTGTACATGGATGCCTCCATGCAGAATATTTTCAAATCCTCTTGCAGCTGTGAGGTCAAAACTGAAGACCGGTGGTTAATGTGCTGTAAGTTCTACCAAAAATAGGCTGTTGGCATGTTCAAGGAGGAGGTCTTGGATTTGTTCTGTAAGCTTTCATGTCTTTTTTTATGTGAGCCATGTTTCTAAAACCGATCGTAAACAGTTAATGTCGACAAGCACTAACTCAAGACCTGAAGAAAAAGGGATTCATTTTTTTCCAGGATTAACATACTTTTGGCTGCACATCACCCATCTCAGAGAAGGAGAACTAGAAATTATACAAAAATGGGCAGGAAGGTACTAAGTGACTTCCACAGGAGGAGCAGTTAAGCAAACAAGAACTCCTGGAATCATGAATATAGTTGAGGACTTTCTAAGAAGAAAATGATCATTCATAGAATTAGAATAGTTTACGTTGGAAGGGATTTCTAAAGGTCATCAAGTCCAAGTCCTTGATCAAAGCAGGTCCAGACAGACAATGTTGTTCAGGGAGTTTCCCAGCAAAGAGCTGAAACCTCCAAGGATGGAGACTCTACTAATTTGCTGTGCAATGCGGTCCAGTGTTTGACCACTCTACTGATGAACATCCCATGTTCCAGCTTGTAACCATTGCCTCCTGACTTGTTACCATGAACTCTCCACAGGACTCTGTCTTCTGTACCCTTCTATCAAGCCACACAACATAACTGTAGAGCTAAACACGACAATCTATATCAGAAGCCAAAAATATAAATTTGTTTAATAAAGGAATGAATGGTGAGGTAGCTTAACAACAGCCAAATACAAGTCCAAATAAGCCACCCCCTTTCCTCCTCCCCTTCTGGTTAAAGAAAAACAAAGACAGAGACCTTGAGCTGAGATAACAATTGGTGAAAACAAGCAGCAATGGAATAAGAATGCACCATGCCAGCAGCCATATTTGTAACAAAAGTATACAAAAAGAGAAGGTGTTTTACCCACAAAAAGGAGTTCACTACCTCAGCTTAGTTCCTCATGGTGACCAGAACCAAGACAAGATGGTGAACACATTTGCCAGCCAACAGTGTTTGCTGTCTTTGGAGCTATGTTCTCTGAGAACCAGGAAGGCACAGACAGCGATGAGAGAGGGCAGGGTCTGTAGGTGCTGATCCCTGCAACCCTCTGGAGGAAGAGAGGGAAACAAAATGACACTCTTCCAGGGGAAGTGAGGAAGGGGAAGAGCTCAGCTCTTCCTCTCTTGGAAGCAATGATGTGGGTGGTACAGAATAGCAACCTATAGCCACATCCATACCCTAACCCCTGCTCTGCAACCAGGACAGATGGGGCGCTTGCCTATTGTTGCCCCATAACATCATAACTCTGACAAGCTCCAGCCCAGGATGCCACTAAGCTGCCAGCTGCTAGAAGCTGGCAGGACATGCCAAGGGGAAGGAACACACCTCCCTGCTGCCCTTTCTGTTCACAATTGTTGCATTTCATCATCCTCACTGGATTACCATGGAAGGATGAGCTAACGTCTAGCCTGAAAACAGTGAGATCTCACTGAACTGGAGAATAATAAAGCCCAGGTGTATCAGCTGGGGTCAGAGGTTCAGTAGGAAGTGACAGGAGGAGAGTGCTGAACAGAGCATGTCTGACAGCACCACCACCCCTTGGAGGTGTTCAGTGATGCTTTCCTAGAGGCATGAAAAGAAAGGGCCACAAAAATAGCTCCAGGGTTGACAAGTACAGGTTGTATCTTTTTGTTTCCCTTTATGGCTTACTGCATAGAGCTTTAAAAGGAGTATGAACACTGACAGGGTGAGGGGAAGAGGGCAGCCAGACTGGAGAAATTGCACTTCTATGCATTCATCTATGTTAATATATTCTTCATGTTACTTAAATATGTATAGTGAGGGGCCCTCAACACACACTGTGAAAAAATATGCAGCATCCCTGAACTCTGGCAAAATGTGCGGCTGGAAGCAGGAGGGTAGACTGGCTGGTGGCTGCCCTGACTTCCTGGGGTAGGAAAATTCTTGCACAAATAGAATACAAATTAGGGAGGATTTGGGGAAGACGGTCACAGTTGTAAAGTACTTGACATAAATGCAGTGGAGCCAACACTTGAGCCAAACAATATTCAAGTCAATCTGATTTCTTAAAAAAAATCCCCAAACCTGTCTGGTCCCAGCCAAAATATGGAGAGCTGGTTGCCAGAGTTGTTGTAGGATGAGCCATAGAAGGTCATTAAGGCATTTAGCAGATGTCTGGGGTGGCAGATTCCCTGACTTTTTATCAATGTAAAAAGATGCCTTGAAAAGGAGACAGAATTAGGGTTGAAGGCGACAGGATGGCAAATGTTAAAGTACTGTAAAATATTTTTTTGAGGAAAATGTGGAAGTTACCATTTCCATCTTTTATATCAGTCTTAGATGAACAGCAATGTAGAAGGAGTTGCTTAAGTTTACTGCATGTGCCAAAGACAAGAGGTGAAAGCATGTATTAAATCCTGGACTGGTAACACTGGAAAAAAAAAAAAAAAAACAAAAGACGAAAAAACAAGTACTTTGTGCAAAATAGATTTACTTGTGCTTTTGGAAAAATATAACCCAGTTGTCCAAGAATTGCTTCCCTCTGTTTCTGCTAGGGCTCAATTAGCCGGTACTAGCTGCTTGGGCCACAGGTTAGAGACAAAACAAAAACCCAGAATAATTGCAAATTTTAGAAATAACACAAAATCACTGTTATTCCCCCATTCAAGGGAAAGTGAGAAACAAAAATGCCACTCATTCAGGCTGGGCACAGAGCCTTTCCCACAGAGTAGCCTCAGGGAGCAGAGCATAGTCAGGATCCAGTGCCTACTTCTGAGCAGCAGCAGGGAAGCACAAGTTGTCCTCTCTGGTGTTTCAGTCAACAGAAAATTGAAAACAAGGATGTGTGCCAGTTGGAAACCAACACCAGAGCTGCAAGGTTAAGAAAGAAGAAGATATAAAATGCAAAAGAAAAATTTGAGTATGACTTGGAATCCCAGAAAAGCCCATCTCTTCCTCGGAACAAAAGTGTGCAGAACCACTGTGGGCACTAGGGATCACAGGGAACAGCAGTCTCCCCATTACCTGTGAGGCTGCTGACCATATTGTGGAGAAATAGTTGTTACCTTTATCCAGCCCCAAAGGGAAAGAATTAAGAGGTATGAAATTACACATTTTGTTGCAAATAACTCACAAAGCCTCCTCAGGCTAGTACAGACAGCAAACATATAATGCAATCCAAGAAAATAGCAATACTGATTGCTGCCCTGATACCATGCAGAGACAAAGGAGAATTTTTAAGCGTGACTTCATGAAAGATGGTAACAATAATTTTTTGGTTCTTCCAAAAGCATGGGAGAAACCAAAATATCATGTGTTAAAAAATGGAAAAACGTGAACCCTCATGAAAGGTACTCCACTTCACATGGCTTTTTTATTTCTGTTGTTGTCTTGATTGCACATAAACTCCTTCTCTCTGTGTTAACCAGTTTTGTGTTAACCTACTTTATTTACATACACTTCACCTCCTTTTGTTCTGATGTGCCCGTGCTCCTCATCCTGAAAGGAGGAAGGCACAATTAACAGAGCTGAACCCTAACATGCAGCTATCTCTCCCTAAGTCCCAGGTCTTGTGCTGAGGCATTTTGTGCCTCTGCTTCCAAACAGAATCACAATGCAGGCAACCTCTAAGGAGTGAAGATGTTGGATGTGCAGAGTTTTCTTCAAGGATAAATACCATAATGCTACCCAAAGTCCTGGAAGCATTCCCTCTTGCCCTGGCTTGATCTGCATTTCAGCTCCAGGCCAGGTCTGGTTGTTACCCACAGCAGACCTCTACAGAGCTGACAACCAGATTAAACCACAGCAGACAGCTTTCAGGAGCTGAGCTAGTTTTTTTAAGGCTTACTGAAGTATATCTACATTACAATGCAAGCTGCACTGTGGATATAGTTTGACTTGCTTTATTTACACATATCCCTGATCTTGAGAAGAAGCCAGAAGGCATGCAAGGCAATTCTTCTTGCAGGAATTGTACCAAAAAGAAAATCCCTATTTCCCAGAGGTCAGCTTTGCTTTAGGGACAGATGCATATCAGAACCTCCGGCACAGACTAAACTATTTTGCTGCTCACGCAATTCCCTCTCCCTCTAAGCTGATTCTGCATAAAACCATAGCATAACTTGAAACTTGTGGTCTTAAGAATAATACTTGAAAACTGCATTTAACAAAGCAAGCATGTGATGCCTAGCATAATAATATATTTATTCATGAGCTATCTAATAACTGAGGATGCATATTTTATCATAATGCTTTGATACAGAAAAACAAACACACTATGTAGTTCTGCACTGTTTTGCTTGCTTTAGTATATTAATAGAGCTAATGACCACAGTTTGTGCCTTCTTTGCTAGGCACAGAAAATCCCTGCTTTGATATCATTGTGCTGTGACAGAACGATAAGAATTAGGGCGGTGCACCAGAGAGCCTGGTTCCTCAGCAGAGTGTCTTTGAACTGCAGCACCAGAGCAGCAGAGAGGTGTGGGTTCCTACAGCCCCAAAGAGCAGGCTGTGGGGCTCTGCCAGGGAGCAGCCAAAACCACGGAGAAAGCACCAGCAGAGGATCATAGACAAAACCCAGGGGTGACGTAAGGTTGGAGTACATGTATATACGCAAGCTGCTCAGGGCTAGGGATATGTGATTGTAGCAATTATGCTAAAAAAACCCAACCCGCTCACACTCTTTCCATTACCACCCTGTGATAATTCACCCCTTTTGGATTAAGACTGTTACATGTACGGACACCTGTCTGTGCAATTTGGATGTGGACAGTGGAGCATTTCTGTTCATGTAAAACATATGTAAGAAGGGGCCAGGCATAATATGCCATTTCCCAAGAAAATTATCGCTGGAGAAAAATTTAGTTTATGATGCATTTCATTTCATTTCTAATTCGTTAACTTCTTTGCCAGAAATGCTGGGTTTTACCTTAACTCCCCAGGGACCAAAGACATTTTGCCACTGCTCTGAATGGGATAATTTTAAAATGCCCTAACCTCCTGGAACAGTCATTCCCCTCAGATCAACATGCAGTGTTCACAGAAGCTTGCTTTCAGAGATGTAGGAGGAAGAAATCTGCATGATGTATTGATACAAGCTCCACTGTAGGAGCAGAGAGACAACAATGGATTAGACTGGTATATAAAAACACCTTTCCAAAGATTAAGATAAGTTTTCCTCTGTGCTGGCAGTGAATGAACAGAACTCTCCATTTTCTTTCCCAACAGGCAGGAGCACCTGAGGTAAAGGCTTATTACAAATGCACCCCTTGGGAGACTGATGTTGTGTTTTCTGATGGCCCGTCAGTTTTCTACTTTCCCTTGATTTATTTGAGCTGTGGTGTGTGTCTATCTACAGGGTGCATATTTAGAGAGAGTATCTATTCAATTATTACAGGTAGAGATTTGGCTGCTTGGAGGTACATTCTCTGTTTACTCCTAAGCATCAGTTTGGATGACAATCTCTCAAAGTCATGGTCCAAAAGAAGTCACAGATGATTCATTCAATTTGAATCTTATCCTTGGTTTCAAGTGCCTGTATGTCTTACTCCTTATCTAATTAGCTCTGCAAAATCCCTGTTTGTAAACACTAATTGGAAGCATGCAAGGGTAAGTGTCCATGTAAATCCTCTTCTGCATTTTTGATGTATCAGGTGCTACAGGCAAATAAATCTGACACCGGATAAATGCCCAGGAAGTTTTGCCTATACAGCTGGAAAATTTGAGACTGTATGTGAAAAGAAAGGGTCTTGTGTTAAAGCCAGTTTAGAGTAGGAGTCAGGAAGAGTTATGTACAGGCTGAAAATTGCAGGTAGTAAAGGGGGCAAAGTGATAATAAAACCACAATTTGTAGACCCTATAATTAGCAGTAGTAGCATAATGCAGACATAAATTAATAAAAATTGTTAGTGGAGTGTCTGGCTTGGGGGACTGATAATAAGACTGTATTTTGAGCTTAGTGTCTCCTGCCAGAGAGACACTGATTCTGAGAATGCCAGTAGCAAAGATTGCTACTGTCTGTTGAAGAATTAGATTACTGTCTCAGTTTAGTGTTTTATGTAGGCTCTGTTGTTCGCTGACTCCAAGAAGTGACCAAAGGCTCAATGGATGGAAAATGAAAACTGCACCTTAACAGAGGAACACATACCTGAATAGGTATGGAATAGATTAAGAGGCAAATTTTCATACTTTCTATCTATAATAAATGTGATTTTAAGTATGCAGTTAACATTTCTAGTGCTGTCAGTCAGAGCTTTTGGAGAATTACTAGCAAAACTAGGGACATAGCAACAACTAACCACTGGGAAGTGTAAAACATAAAAATTAAACATCATATTTTTAATGAATTTTATTCATTATTTTTAAGTTGATTAATTTTAGCACAAAATACTAGAAAAATAAGGTCTTGATATTGAGGCATAGAGAAGATACATTCTGAAAGAAATGTTCCACCTTACTGCCTTTATGTTATCAGTTTTGTGCATAGGTACCTAAGTAATACTAAACTGGATTATAAAGGACATCTACCTATTGACACAGGCAGCCTGTCTTTTAATTATAAAAAATACATGAGAGTGAGGATACTTCAGTAAGTAGAGAAATTATTTTAATTACTGCTGCATTATGCAGAAATTATTATGCAGAAAAATTACTGGAAAATGGCCTGTGCCAGTGATTTGCTAAAACTTGTGGAGGTGCGACAATTTCACAAAAGTTTCTATTAAGAACAAATTGAAATTAAATTGAATGTGTCCTTCCTTCTTGTCACCACTTTGGTCAGTATCTTCTGTGGCATATAAAGTTCTAATATTCTTTCATCAGACATAAGATTATTCTTTGGTTAAATGACATTTCCACACAACCTGGCCTACCTTTTCTGTAAGTTTTAAATCCATAACTTTCTTGGCTGTGTTATGCTTTGGCAATACCAAAGATACAGTACCCCTCCTGCAACAGATACAGCTCAAATTAATTGGTCTTACTATATACAATTCCAGCAATTTTTATTGTAATAGATATTTTATGTTTCTTTTCTTTCTCCTACAATTCACTGTGTTCCTCATTGCCCTTTGCAAGCTTTGCCTACAGTTCAGGTCTTTATGGGCCTAAGTCTGATAACGCTTTGTGATGGACAATTTTTCACGAGAAAATTGATTCCTGGTTTACAGTGGGATAAATAAAACATGACCTCAGGCCTTTTGTCTTGTGATTTCTCTCTTTCTCATCGCTAACACTTAAAAATGCTATTGGGTGATTTCTGCTGATACATTCAGCTCAGATGCAACACTTTGTCCTCCCCCCAGGCCTCTCACATTTAAAAAAGGAAAAATAAAAAAGATACATTGCCTTATCTTTCTATGAAAATACAAGAAGCCAAAGGAGGGGTTTCAGATGCTTCAAGAGCATTAAGAACGGTGTTTGTCATCTCAAGTGATAGAAAGAACTTAGTGACTGTGAAATCTACTAACCATAAACCACACAAACTTCACACACATTTTGTGTTATTAGTATTACAAAGCATTTATATGGTGCCATACATTTCCACAGCCATTTCTTCCAAGCAGATAAAGCACATTTCCTTCCTGAGACAGCCTGCACTCTACATAAGTCAGGACAAATATTGTATGCGATAAAAATAGAGGACAAAAGTTCAGGAGGGATTGATGTGTGAGACAGCTGATAAGGAGAAGAGTGGAGAGGGAAATTATTAAAGGTTGTTGTTTGGGATCTTTTCAAAACTAGGGAGAAGCTGCTGAGAGCTGCTGGCTGCATACATCTGGGAAACCTGCTGGTCCAGGGCAAAACAGAAAGTTTCTCAAGGAGTGTGGCTTCAGGATCCATGTTCCACAGATGGGGATGACTGCGGGGCTTCCCACACCCAGCTTAACCCAAGGGGTGGACATGGCTATAGCATTTTTGGGATACTGGTGTTTGTAGGGCACCTGGTGCCATGGCAGCCACCTGGAGATGCTCCAGGTGCTGGTGGGAAGTTTGTGCCCCAAGGAAAGGCTTGTACCTGAATCCCCTTCTGCCTGCCCTGCCAGGCAGCCAGGCCCAGGACAGGAGCCCATCAACACGTGTTAGGGTCTTCCCCTGGGAAAGGAGGCTGCACTGCCTGTAGCAAACCACCAAGGGGCAGAGGCAGATGGTGCAGAGCCAGAGCCCAAACCTGATGGCAGAGCACCAGCCCCAGCATGCAGAGGATGCCAGTTGGGTGTCCCCATGCCTGTACTGCCAAGCAGCCTTCAGCTTAGGCGCCCATCCCTGATGTCCTCCACAGCTGGTGCTGCCGTACCCACCTCGCTGCTGTCAGGGAGGCTGGCCTCAGGAAATTCATGACAGTGCTTCACTGCTCAAGCAAGGTCTCACTGAGGGCTGACACTGATTTCTAACTTTGCTTTATTATTTATATTAAGATTCTTTCTGTGACTTGCTTGAGGCAGCATAAGCAAAAGCACAGCTATTTGGATATGCATCCTCAGGGCATCTACCCAAAGTCATATGGGTTATTCAGAATTTCTGAATACCTACTTAAATGTCTCAGATGAAGCAAAACTGATGAACATATTGTAAGTTTGTAGGCAGGTACTCAACCATAAATCTATGATAATTATGTCAGTGCATATTATAAAATAGGTCCAGTGTACACAGTTTACAATAGAGATTAGGAAACAAAAACAACATAAGCACAGGAGAAAGAGGAAACTTGCAGTTAAGTTGAATATTCAGAATCAAACAAGAAAGGAGGATGTAAGCGATATCAATACATGCATAATTTAAGAAACATTGTCTGAAAGTGCACATTTCACCTTTAAAAACACTTCTAATTATGAAAGCCACAGGGAGGAGAGGAATAAAGAGATGTCAAATAGTAGCTTTTTATTAGGCCTGCCTAAGAGAAACAATATTTAAGTTCAGAACATCTAAATATGCAATTCTTTACATATTCTTATTATGCATGTAGTAAGGATAATACACAAAATACACAACCAGAACCACCCAAATACTTCAAGATATATCAGTATAAGCATAGAGGTTTGGGACCTCCACCTTCTTGATGAGCTAAGAAATTGTCTAATTGTGTAAAATGCTGATCTCTTCTTACAAAATGCTGATTATCTTCAGCACACCACAGAATAAAAGGAGTCAGTGGAAACTGCAGCTAAAGAAACAAAATTGTTTCCCCTTAGGTTGGAGAGATTTTTTGCAAAACTGCAGGGAAATAGTATTTCTCAAAGCAGCAGGCATGACAAATGGGAAATAAGTGCTAAGTTTAACCCACTCACCTCCTTTTAAATAACAAGCCCACAAATAGAAGTTAAAGGAAAAAAAAGAATAAGTCCAGAATCGATTTATTTCAAAATTGGAGACAAAAATAAATCCCACATTTTTTTAATTAGTCATTCTTGTTGGGAGACAATATGGCATCTCAATATGGAAAAATAATAATAGCATTTGGTAAAGATGCAGTTCATCATTGTTACTTTAAAGAAAGACCTCCCCTCAGCTCAGATTGCATCCTAGTGGTAGATACTATGGACTATTTCCAATTTCTTAATCTTCTTGGGATTATTTTCAGCACCACAAATTTTTAATGTGGCCGTCCAGTTCATACTTGCTTCATTACATATCTAATCATATCTTAGAGAAAATCCTGCACGTGATGACTGAATGCACTGCAAACATGGAAAAATCATACTGGGGAAAATGCTTTGAGACAGTATTTACCCAATGCAAATGGACATTACCCACCAAGATGTTGAACCACTTCTGGGTTTCTAACTCAATAGGCTGGGGAGGTAATTCAGGACAGGAACACATAAGCCTCCACAGGTGGAAGAAGTTCCTGGGGGGAAGACAGAACAAGGGAAAGGACAGGAGTTGGGCAGCAGTGTCTTCTTTTGCTTCCAGAGGAAATATCCCAAAGGTGTTCTAGTCCTAAAGAGAAACTTTTGGTACTACTACCTGCAAAATTACTGAAGGGCAGTCATGCCTGAGCTAGTTGGAATTTGACTTTCTCCATTAAAAAAGGCTGGTCTCAGAATCACTGAGCTTGCAGAAAGAGGAAGGAGGTGAAGGACTCATAAGCTGCTCCCTTTTCTTGCAGTCTGAGGTGCTGTCAAAGGAATGTTTACGATACAAAGTGAAGGACTGTGCCAGGCATAACATCTCCACCAGCTGTGGTAAGCATGGCTCCTGCAAGAAGCTTGGCTTCTGGAAAGGCAAGCATTCCCTTCTCTGACACACCTGCCATCACAGCTGGACAACCAGAAAATAGTTACTTATGGTGCAAGCACCATGAGCAGCTCCAACAGGTCCCAGCCCCACTCCTGTTCATTTTGAAAACTTGTGGTTTAGGATGTTTAGCTCCTGTGTGCTCCCCATCAAAGCTGAACCAGGTTGTTAATGATATGGAGCCAATCAGGAATTTGCAGCTGTGGATAAAGGGGAGGTGTCTTCATGTGAATTCGTCACCCTAGGATGAGCTGATAAGATTAGAATGAAACAGAAGAGAAAGGGGGATGTGGAACTCTGTTGATTTGTTTAAATGTGTGCTTTATTATTAGAACTGTGCTCCCAGAAGCATATTTGTGGGATGGGGAGCAGAGTCACATTTCCCCACAGAGGTACAGGAGTTAAGCTGGATGCTGCAAAGGGCAATCAGCAGAGACCTTACCCCATGGGAACAAGAACAAGAACACCCACGTGCATGGGTAGTCATGATGTGGCATTACCATGGCTTCAGAGAGGCAAATTCAAGTTACAACAGAGTAACTCATCTGCAATATCTTCCTGACAGGGTGGAAGGTTCAGTGTCCTTCTATCCCAGTAGTGGGCTACAAGGCTTATAGTGGGATCCAAGGCTGGGCAGGATTGCTCCCATTTACCCACTCCCACGGAGCTGCTGCAGTCCTGGTCCAACACACTGCTACAGAGGAGGCCCCTGTGAACCCATGAGCCTGCACAGCTGGGAGAAGTTCCTGGGGGGAAGGCAGAACAAAGGAAAGGACAGAAGCTGGGCACCAGACAGGCTGCAAAGGCAGCACCAGGTTTTGGAGAGTTTTGAAGTGCACGTATTTTCTAGACCTAAGTTTAGATGTGTGTTTGACTGTGCACCTAATTTTAAGTATATGAGTAGTTTCACATAGCTGAATTTAGATGAAATGTGATTTGATAATTTGTAAATAATATTTTCTTTATTTTTGCTTCTTATTTACTTATTCTGTGAAGAAAACGAGAGATGCCTCAGTTCCAGTAAAGGGGGAAGCTATGAATTGATACGAAAACATTTTGTCAGAGATGGATGTTTGCAGTTAACACATTTCATACAGTTCCCTAATGCACTCAATGAACATTCAAGAAATAGAAATAAACAGACAGATAAAGAATTCATTAAATACAAAAAAACAGAAAAAAATGACACTGCACTTTGGTCCATCTTATTTTAGCACAGAAACCATGTAATAGATTTTGCAATCTTCCTATAAATATTGTGTGCCTAAATGAGCATTTCCTTTTGTGCTGTAAAGACCTAATGGAAGCAAATTAAAAACAGTTCACACAGATGCATTTCTTTTGCCTCTTGGAGCAGGATTTCCCTTCTCCCTCTCTACTACCTTGGGTACTTACCAAGTCATAAGGTACTAAGATGAGAAAACTCATCTCCACCCCACACCTTGGGGGCTGCCATAAATGTGGTCAGTCAAACCCTACTGGTTATGTACACATCTCCAATCCCTATGAAATGCAAAAATTCAAGAGCTATTTTCAGAGCACACCACTTTGCAGCCCTTCTTCGTAAGCAGCAGCATGCAAGGTCAGGTCACTAATCATGAACTCTCTTGTGTCCCAGAGGACATAGGTTACAGATTTTCCCAAACACAGTGAAATGGGATCTACAGTGTTGCAAATGAATCTCAAGGAGGTACAGCAGCTAGGGAAATAACACACATGAGAGAGGATGTAAATATCCATGGTTACTGGTGCTAGCAATGGCTCCTGGGGTTCAGTCTCCACAGTCTTCAGCCAGAACCAGCTTCCACCTAAAAACTGCTTTGTTTCCTGCCTTGGTAGGAGACAAAGGCTTCATAAGGTCACATCCCCTTTCAGGAAGGGCTAGTGAGGAGTCTCACCATGGTCTGGAGTAGCACCCACCACCCCCACTCCTCTCCCTTTGTGTCTCTTAAGGAGCTTGCTTGGGATCCCTTAGAGTAAATGCCAACTTTAACAAGAAATATATTGATCAGATTAAAAATCTAGGAAAATAAACTACAGTTATACACTTATGAAACACAGAGCCATTGTGCCTCCTTATCTTTTAAAATTTTATTTTGGTAATTAAGTTCTACTCAGACCAGTAATGGTTTAAAAGCTGGCTGTTTTATGTACACCTTGTTTATACTGCACATGCTATCAAGAAAAAATACATTCATATGTAATGTACACTTCCCTTTCCTGCAAGCCTAACCAGATCAGACCAAAGACTTTGATGAAGTGAAAGAAAGCCATTAGGTTGTCTCTTCTGCTTGATATTCTGCAGATTGCTGCTGTAAGTTGGTAGATGATCTGTCTGGGAACAGACAGTGACAAATCAAAGCCACCACTGTCCACTCGCAGAATCTCTACAACAGAGATGCACCCTTTACTAGGCAGATGGGTCCCTCCTTGCACCTGAGCCCTAAACCCTAATGGCAGCTTCAGACAGATGCTGAGGTTCCATGGGTGGCCTAGAAGAGGAAGAGGTGGAGAGATAAATGTTGGTGCAGTACCATGCTCTCCATGTCATCCCTTTTCCAGGCTGGGTGTCCCTAGAGATGCAGGTTTTGTGAAACCTAACCTTAGCCCTAACCCTAATTTGCAGGCTGAAGCCCCAAGCGCCACGAGTGGCACGGTTTAGATAAATGTGGAGATCAATATTTGTGCAGTGTCGTGCTCTCCTTCATATACCTTCTCCAGCCCCAGCCCCTTGAGCTGTAGACTTTGTGATTCCCTGAACACTAACCCTAACACTAACTTTCATCCAGGGTCAGTATTTCCCCTTTCCTCTCTCAGCTTTAGTATGCCCCAATCCAATTAGTCATACTCAGTTTGTCTATGTTTTAGAATATCAGGAAGAACTTATCAGGATTATACGTTAAAATGTTTCTTGTTGTTTAAAAAGTCCAAATGAAAATAGATTTTACAAATCTTAATTTCTGGCTGTGTCATGTAAGTGATAAAATATTCACCTGTATCTTATGAAATTTTGTGTAATGCAAATCTCAAATAATATTTACAAGTGATAAAGTGATGAAGATTTTATATATCTCAGTTACATGCTGGTGGTAATATTTTCATGAATATAAGCTGTCACAGATTTAAGAATTCTGTCTGAAAAAACAGTATTCACATAAGTTAAAAAAATAGCTATATACCTACTCTTTCTCCCCTGATTATTTATCTCCATCTAGATGCACAGAAATAGTTTTGATTCCAGAGCAGGCTCTATATTTTGGTTATAATAGAACACATAGTAATAATGGAGCACAGGCTCTGGTTGAATCATAATTCCAGCTCTTCTCCTGTTCTGGCATGCCCTTGATTTCCATGCATGAAATTAATGACTGTAAGAGGAAGAAAGGAAATTCTTTGTGGCGCACACTCTTACACTACTGTGACATGCAACTCTTGAGCTGCAACCCGTTTTTCAGACACATTAAATTCAGGCCCCTACCTTACAGTGCAGCAGATGGCAACCTGTCCATGTTAGCCCACACTGCAGTGCTAGTGTTTCTGCAGCACTAAGTGACCATCAGTAGCCCAGTCTTAGCCACTCAGCATTGCCTTTCCCATGTTATAGGATAGAGTCAGCTTTGCAGAAAAGAGTGGCATGTGGTGGACACCAAACAAACAGCAGCATGCCCTTGCTGCAAAGACAGCTAATGGTATTCTGGGCTGCATTAGGAGGTTAAGAGAGGCAATCCTTCTCCTCTGCTCAGCGTTGGTGAGGTCCCACTTGGAGTGCCGTGTCCAGTTCTGGGCTGCCCAGTACACTAGAGACATGCACGTGCTGGAGAGGGTTTAGATAGCCAGTCACTAAGGGACTGAAGCATCTCTGTTATGAGAAAGGGCTGAAACAGTTGGGAGTGTTCATCCTGAAGGAGAGAATTCAGGGAGGATCTTATCAATGTGTATGAATATCTGATGGGAGGGTGCAAAGAGCTCAGAAGCAGGCTCTTTCCAGTGGTGTTTGGTGAGGCAAAAGGCCCAAAACACAGGCAATTCCATCTGAACATCAGGGAACACTGTTTCTCTGTGAGAGTGGCCAAACATTTACTCAAGTTGCCCAGAGAGGTTGAGAAATCTCCTTGGAAATTCTGGACACAGACCTGTGAAACTGCCTCTAGGTGGTCCTGCATGAGCAGGAGGCTGGACAAAGTTACTGTCAGAGGTCCCTTCCAACTTCAACAGTTCTCTGTTTTTGTGAATTCAGCAGTGTTTTAAACACCTATGAACTGCAATATCCTGCTAATGGTGAGAATTCAAGATATCTGATTCTCATTACTTCACACTCAGTTTGTTTTTGATCTTTTGAGCTCTTACAACTTTCTCAACCAACCTGTTCACCAGACTCAGTTTAACAGTCATCAAAGAGAAAACATTGTGATAGAGTCAGATGGCTTCAATGCGACTTTATTTCCTCACCAAGACTTAGCTACATTCTGTTTCTGTGAGCTCTAAAGAAATGCAAGGAATGCCCTGGCAGTTAATGATCACTCCCTGCTGTTTTTTCTCTTATCCTCCTGGTCATTTTGTTCAGAACTTCCCTTGCTGGACCAATACTGCTGACTTGTGTCTGGGTGCCTCTGCTCTTCCTAGAGTTTCTTGCAATGACATGAAGACCTTCACAAAAAGTAAGCAATTAAACACCATCACTACCATTTCTCTTTGATCTGGATGGCAGCACAGATCTATCTTTAAAGCAGATTGCTGTTATTTTAGCTACCTTCTTCCCACTGACATGTCCAACTTCTCTGAAGTATGGCAGGGTTGTTACCTGTCTCTATCATGATCCAGAGATGTATGGGAGATCTAACCCATCTTGTAACAAAGCCTGGCACACTGCACATACTAGATCAGTTTGTGGTTTACAGTGTTGAATTTTTCTATTTCTGTGGAAACATCATACCAAGTTAAAGCTTTTCCTTACCTTCTCACTGCTTTGCTTGATTTATAGATTAGGGAAAAAAGCACAGATCTGTTCTGACAGATACCTCTTCTCACAGATTTTATAATTCAGAGTGCTATCATGCGAACAATTGGTTTCCTAGTAGAAGACTTTATGATGAAATATGGAGACCATTCTGTTAGAAACAAGGGGTGCATTTCTGCTCTAGAGACAGTGATGTCAATCAGGACTGTGCATCTCCTTTGAAGCTGATAGAATAAAAATAGCTAAAATCAGGGAAAGAGGTTTTCAATCAGAGAGGCCCAGGAATTATCCCAGATTAATTTTAAGGTGAAAACTCCACCCTGCTGCACTGAATATATATGCAGTGTAGGAAAGCATAGTACAGTTTTACCATTACCAACAGTAAGGTAAAAGATAAGAGACAATAGATACACAAGAGATAAGAGGTATTAAGGTTGCAATATCCTTTTGGACGAGCTCCACAGGGCAGTTTTTATCTCTCTCAAGCTCAGATACTGTCATACACCAATGGGCTGAGCTGTCCCACAGTGCCATGGCTGGGCTGCATCCAGGTATAGGATGGACTGGCCCCGTGGTTTAGTCCCCACTGGTGGCTTGGTCGTAAAGTCACGGGCTCCTCAGCTCCCTGTAGCACCACCTGCCTGACCAGAAATGCATCAATGGGTAAATTCAGTGTCCTGACAGATACTCCCATTTTTAGGACCCCCTCTGATAAATTTTGAATAACAAAAGTAGCCAATTTTAAAACCAGCACCTCTTTTTTTTGTCAAGACTCTGAAAGATGCTTCCTTTCATGACAAGATGATAACAGCAGAGTCAATTACTTGTTTTGGGATTGATGTTGCTATCAGGTTAAATACTCGTCCTCTTTTCTCTTCAAACATCCTCTCTTATTAGAAAATAACAATAGTTCTGCTGATGCACTTTGGAAAGACCATGTCTTCTGAATAAATGTTGTAGTAGTTGTATGGTGCCTCCAAGATGTCATGTTTCCAGTGAGCATAAGGTCAATAAGCCTCACAGCTGTGCTGCCCAGAACTCCCAGGTACCACCCTCATTTCCACATAGCCCTTCATCTTATTACCCCATCCTCACATTCCCATCCCAAGTGGAGCTGAAGTCACCCCTGAAAAATGAATTTACCATTTGTCATGAAAAATGTTTACAAGGATCATGTAAATCAGCACTACCCACAAAAAGATATGTGCTGTTGCTTTCAGGAGAAGAAAATCTAATATCATTTTTAGTGGCATAAATTTATTTATCTCATTATTTCAAATGAAATGCAAAATGAAGGGAGTTGATAACAGAACATGGCCTTTTACTTCATCAGTGTTTCTGAGCAAGTATTTTCGAGTCCTTTCTTATGCAAGACATTTAGTCTGCTTTCTGCTTGCAAATTATTTGTCAACAAACTTCAGTCTTAAAATATGGTATTTTGTTTTTCCAAAACAGTTTTGCAAACAGATTTCAGTCTCTTGAGTTCTTAATTTAGGATATTTGCTATTCACTTTTCATCCAGGCCCCACCATAATTTTGATTCCCTGACCAGACCAGAAATTCAGCCTGTCAGCCAACTTCCTATAAAATAAACATATGTGCTACTTATTTTTTCATCTTCTTCTGCTTTCCTTTCATATTTTCTTATCTCATTTCCTTTTCAGCAGTTTTCCCCCTACCTCTCTTTTTAAGTGCCTCTTTTTCTTTTTCCTCTTTCCTTGTCCCTATTTCATTCCATCCTCCCCCAGTCTCTCACCCAACAGATTCTCGAGTGTCATAGGAGTTTAGAAAAATGTGTTTTCTGCAAGTTTTCAAACAAGTTTTCCAAATCTGTATGAGACTCTTCCAAGAAGAGAGGGTTTCCTAAGTCAAGTGCCTTTTCTCTGGAAGCTTCCAGAGTATCTTGTTTCTCTGGAACAAGAGCAGAGTTGCTAAGTCCAGAAAGCAGCAGTTAATGGTTTCAGACACGCCAATGTTGCATACAAGTGTGTGCTATTCTAAAGAATGTAATAAGCCTTTACTAGCAGCTGAAATCCAAGGATATATATTTATTGGTTACCTATAGCCAAGAAAATGTGTTTAGCACATGAAAATTCTTCTATCAGGAAGTGCTCCCTGCAACATGTTATAATGAAAAGCATTTTGGCAGTTTTCTGAAAACTGCTGGGTCATTGATGGGAGTTTGTCATAGAAGAAAAGTCCTGCAGAGAACCTCAGAAAACCTCAGTATGATATAAATGGCTCTGGTAAACAGTCTTTTCCATCCATTGAGCTGATGTATCTGAAGTCAATAATGAGTAACACTGCAAGAGTTGCAAGCGATAATTTATTCAAGTATATATGTCATGGGAAAAACAAGCAGCGATCAGCTTTACTTTCTGATCAATTAACAGCACTCAGACAAGCAGAACTCAAATTATTTTGAAACCCCAAATGAACTGATCTAGTCATTAGGAAGTCTGTGGTGCTGCTTCATGCAAGCAGCTGTTCATTTTATCATATTTACTTTTACAAATGACTGTTATCATCCTGCAACCTTAGCTTTATGGCTCTTTGGAAACTACCCAATGTTTGATTTTTAAGAACTCTATATGCGGTTTAATCTACTTCAAGAGAGAATATTGAAAATTTTGAACAAATTGGAATTGCAGGAGGAAATGTTTTAACAGCTATTTGCAAGTAATAAAAATAGGATGTAAGCTCCCAGATAGTCCCTTCACAGCGATTGACTTTCTAATCAAGGAATTCAGTCCAACATTGCAGGCAAACCTTTGGGATGAAGAACTGTCTGACAGCTGCTCCCATTTAAGATCCTTACCTCAAAATGGCCTGCAGAAACCAGTCCCCAAGGCCAAGCAACCTTCTGCTGTACGTGTTCCCACTGCCTTCATGCTACCACCATTTGTTTAACCCACAGTGCCTCTGCTCCCATCCTTGCTTTCCCAGGAGCCTGAGTAACCCCATGGCTTCTGCTTATTGTCCGATGATGATGATTGTGGGTTTGACTTCCCAGAGGCATCTTTGGGATGAGTTGTGTTGGAAATGGGAGGGAGGTAATACATAAAAGACAACCTCTGCTCTTACTACAGCAGTAAAAACCTGAAAAATGGGATACTTCAGTGCAGCTGGCCAGTGCTACCAGCATCCTGCTCCAGCAAACACCCAGCTGGAGGAGCCCAGATCAGTGCGGAACATGTCAGTGAGCTACAGGATGAGTCAATTGCACCCTCCTTGCAGAATTACCTTTCTTCTTCTCGTTTTCACTTTTATTTTTACTATGGTTGTTATTTTAAGAATAAAAATGTGGAGGGAAAAAGGAAAATTATAGGAAAGGGCAAGTGGAAAGGGATATAAAGGGCACTTCAAGTAGAGAGAAAAGAAGATAACCAGGACAGTGGCAAGAACTTGCTGAAACTCTACATGTTGCCTTCTCCTTTGGTAAAATATAGCTTTCAGGCGCTCCTGGATCCTTTATTTCCTACATGCAGGTGGCTTTTTAAGATGGATTGCTTGGCATTCACAGGGTTTTTTTTCCCCAATCTCTTCATTTGGCAGCACATGCTGAAGCTACTAATGCATGTAGTCCAGGAAAAACAATTCAGCTGCAGAAAAGTAGCTTGTAAGTCTATTGTGTTGTAGAGAGACAGAATCTTTGGGAAAGAAGCTGCACTGCTGGTGGTGCTCTGTTATCCCTTAGTGACAGCACATGGTGGGCATTGGCCTTTGCCCTTGGGCACCAGCTCTGCCACAAGGGATGAAATATTAACCCCTAACAGCAGCAGCCTCTTCTCCCCTTCCCCATTTCAACTATCCTTTAGTGCCGGGAGGAGAGCCCTGGAGCCAGGCAAGGGGGGCTGTGCAGGCACAGAGGCACTCAGCAATGCCTCAGTGCCCATCCTCACCCATCTCAAGCTCAGCCAGGGAAAGCAGCAATGGCAGGAGGGGCATCAGCTGGGCTGCCATGTAACCAGCAGCAAGGCACAAGCCAGTGCACTTGTTTTACTAGATATGTTTTTATCCTGAAAAAAAAATACTTCATTTTTCTCTAGCTAGGCAGCTAAAGTGTGCTTGTTTGCACATGCTCTACTACAGATGAGGTTAATTCAATATTATCTTTATTTTGTGTGGGTGAAGCACTGGCTGCTGAAAAGACAAAAAGCTCTGTGAGTCTGGTGCTACTTTTTGCTGAAATGCTGGATGGGCCTGCACTTTGTTAAACAAGACAGAAATTATCTACCCAAGGGAAGAAGTCCATCTATCTGTCTGAGCCCAGGAGAGAAATTCAGTCTTTAATATGGGTCTTTCCTAAATTATTTATTCCTGTTAGCATAGTGTAAGGTTTCCATAGTCACTGGTTGTCTGTGATTTCTAAAGATGGCTCACTGCAGGGATCCTCCCTCACTATCTCATTTCCAGTTGTCTTGCTTTCCCTTTGTACAGGGGGATTTAATTGTAGCAAGCTGTTGAATAAAACTGTTGTACTGTTACTGCCCTTTGGTCCTTTTTTACTTCCTCAGCCATTTAGAGTTGCTGGGGGTCTGCAGACAGCTAGTAATTATTTCTTAGGCTGTTAAATATTGGGAATATGCTTAGTGCCATGCCGTACACCTGAGCCACAGCCTTCCAAGCTAAAATCCTCCTCCAAGGAGCACTGCTTTCCAGACTCTCCACCAGGGCTGGTCTCACCCTGAACACAAACCTGTCCTCCCAGGGGCTTCTCAATCCCCCGTGATGGATATAGGGCTGAAGTGGGATCCATATTCGTTATGAACTTCTATTGAAGTTCTGTTTTCTTTGCAGAGAGGGATCTGCAGATCCTGATGGACAGCAGGCTCTCCATGAGCCAGCAACACCCTTTTGGCCAAGAAGGCCAATGGGATCCCGCATTAGGCAGAGCATTGCCATCAGGTTGAGGTGATCCTGCCCCTCTACTCAGCCCTGGTGAGGCCACATCTGGAGTGCTGTGTCCAGTTCTGGGCTCCTCAGTACAAGTGGGACATGGAGCTCCTGGAGTGGGTCCAGTGGAGAGCAGCAAAGATGACTGAGGGCTTGGAGCATCTCCCTTACAAGGACAGGCTGAGCGAGCTGGGCCTGCTTGGCCTCGAGAAGAGACAACTGAGACAGTACCTCATCAATGTCTATCAGTATCTGAAGGGAGGGTGTCAAGAGAATGTTTCCAGGCTCTTCCCAGTGTTGCCAAGCAATAGGACAAGAGGCAGTGGGCAGAAAGTGGTGCTCAAGAAGTTCCACCTGAATACGAGGAAGAATTTCTTTGCTGTTCAGGTGTCACTGTCACAGACTGCCCAGAGAGGTTGTGGAGTCTCCCTCACTGGAGCCATTCAAGAGCCATCTGGACATAATCCTGTGCTATGTGCTCTAGGATGACCCTACTTGAGCAGGGAAGTTGGACCAGGTGACCCACTGTAGTCTCTTCCAACATGGCCCATTCTGTGATTCTGTGAAAGGATCTAGGGGAGGAGCCAGCAGGAAGAGGAAGGCTGGAGGGGATCTCATATACCCAGACAAGGGATCCTGTGAATGCTTCAGCTTCCTGTCACCCAAGGCAGAAATGTCAGTGCCAAACCTCAGCAGAAACCGTGGCTTCACACAGAGAGAGGTAAAAGAAGGGAACACTAGGAACAATCAAACAGCAACTCCAAAAATAGTTTGTTTGTGTAGAATCCTGAGACAGCTTTGGCAAGCTTGTTTACTGGGTGAAGTCATGAAAGTTCCTGAATTAAAAACGTGCCTCCTAGTGCAATGGCCAGCAGAAGACTTCTTGACCTAAGTGGCAAAATGCTGGCACAGACACATATATAACTAACACTATGACAGGACTCCATCTTGGCCTCATTCCTGACACCTACATCTTTGTAGTTATCAAACAAAGCCACAAAAATGCCATCATTTATTAGAACTTAATAATTTAAAAGATTTTGTATTTGCAAAAGAGAAAACTTAGGGAGTTTGGTAGAAAAAAAGAAAAGAAAGAAAAAGGTTTGGAACAATACAGTGTGAGAAAAAAAAAATCTGTCTGGAAAAAACATCCTTGCAGATATGTCTTGTATGTTGGTCATGCAATTAGAGCTAGTCTCACACAGCCCACAACTTACTACCTCTTTCACCTCTAAATAGGTGAGGGGCCTTTTGAAAGATTGCATCATCCTGCATCTTTAATAAAAGGGAATTATCCTCCCAGGATGCAGGCAAGCAACAATACATCTTCCTCAGAAACAAGGGCCATCATACCACAGTGTTGCTGAAATTGCATTTTCCAGCCACACAAAAAGATCCATGTGGGAGAGGCTTGGCCCCCAAAGCTATAATCTAGAAAATCCATTGTCCTTCCAGGGCTTGATAAAAGAGATGCAAGGACAGATTTGCCTGGACAAATGCTAAGCAATGAGCCTGGGGAGGGAAAGTTCAGACACACACGTGCCTATGTTTTTTGAGAACCACCAAGACCATTTCCCATTTCCACTTTCAGCTCATGCATAATTCACTCAGCACTCACTTAGCTACATTCACATGATGCTCTACTGTAACATCATGCATTTGGAAAAGCTTTGAGCCTTGCCATGAGAAATTATTTAAAAATTTGGGGTTTTTCACTTACTTGGATGAGCTGATCATTTTTGCTCACAAATTCTGCTGGCTCTGGACCTCCTGTGCAATTATTTATAACCATGACTAAAGAGTGAACTGAAGAGGGAAAAAGTCCTAGAAATTAGCTGCTTCCCTGATCAGTCTGTGATTTTTATCAAAGGAAACATTTGTTGGTTCCAGTAATTCATTAAGTCTCTATTGTTTCACAGTGCACACAGCAAAATCTTTGTAAAGTGTTTTACCATTAAATCCCTTGCTGCTATTTGTGGCTCTGCTGCTATTCAACGAGGTTTTCAAGGCTCTGGCTCACAGCCTTGTGTACAGCTTCTTATAATGGCCGGTACTATGGGAATCAAAGACTCCATTATATCAATAGATGGTACCTGTCACTTTGTAACATGCTTTTTATGGCAAGATATTTATTTTTCAAAGATGCATTCCTCCAGCTGTAATCCTACATGCTCCTCCTTTATGCTTGCAATGTGCCAGGCTTTAAAGCAAAGGACAAAGCAGCTGAAAATAGGAGTCTTTCCACCCACCCAGCCCGTTTCTTTTCAGATAGTGAGAAATTAAAACACAGGGCTTTGTGGATGAATTGCTGTCAGAGTCATTTGATAACTAGGATCCCAGTAGAAGCTTTTATAACAACATTAATAAAGATGTGCTAGCACTAAGATCCCTGCGTGCTGCATACCAATAACACCAGTTAGAATTACTGCCTTCAGATAACAAATCACACTTTTTTTAGGAGACAAAAAAATTTATTAGAACTGTCTTCCCTCCCTCCTCCCCAGGATTCAATAATGAATGTTTTTTTTCCAAAAAGGTGCTCAGAAGCACAATGCTGCAGCATCACTGCCAGCCTGATGGCTGCGCTTCCTGAGTCCTGTGGTGGAGAAATTCATTCAGAAGAGGTTAAATAAAAACCGCCCCTCAATAATTTGAAATCTGTTTCCTTATGTGCTTTGCTATTCCTTTTCTATGTTCCTTTCACTTAGTCACTGAAACCAGGACACCTAAATAGTGGGGCAGGTTTTGTTAATGAGTGACAGTGGCATGGGTTGGCGCTGAAGGGAGCAATGCCTCCCAGTGTGGCTTGGGAAGGCAGAAAGGATGTCTGCAGCAGACTGCAACCTGTCTGTCTCTACACTCCCAAGATGCAAGAAGTCAAACATGAATTGTGACGATCTGAGGTGATGCTGCCTTGCAGAGGAAAGGCAGGCACATGGAGCACAGGGGGTGGGTCTATGATCTCCTCCTCCCTCTCCCTGCTGTTGAATACTGGACCAAACAAGCTTTAATGTTGCCAGAGGAGCTGACTGGGATGGGGACATCAAGCAGTGAGGGAGGGGAGATTCCAGATCTGAATCTTGCACCTCGCTCTTCGACAATTTTATTGGGTTGTTTCTGGAATGTTTGATGTGCTGGGACGCTCTGCACAGCACATGCTCCACAGAAAGCCCACTGGCTCCTTGCAGCATGGAGACATGGCAGAGGACAAAGGTACCTTGCATCTCTGGAGAAAGGGTGCTTGGCACTTGTCTCAGAGGGGAAAAACAGCAGCTGGGTTGAGCCATGAGATTGAACCAATTTTTCTTCTCTTCCAATTCCCACAGCAAGCCCATCTCCAAGGAAGAAGACCAGGATGGCTGAGGTTTAACCAACAAGCTTGGACCAACAATGCTTGCAGCATTGAATCTTCTGGGATATGAGACTCTCTGTCTACTCCTAGTTTTATGTAGTGCCAGTCAGAGAAATATAAACCTGGAAAGGAGCTCCTGAGCCTGAAATACCAGTAATTTTCCAAATAAACTTGTCAAAATATTTCATGAGCTAACAAAATTTTGTTTTAATGATGACCAGGTTTTACATTACCACTATCCTATTCCAGATCCTCAGTACACTGGCAAGGAAAAATACTTGCTGAAGTGTATTTCCAGTTGTTTCTATGTGAATTATATTCTTTGACTTAGGTTTCCTTTTCCTGTTTCTCCAGAATTTAGCATCACAATGTCCTTGCAGGGAATAATTCCACCTCTCTTCAGCTTCAAAAAGATTAAACCAAGCCCTTGCTTTTCCCTACCACATCCATCCCACAGGCTGTCCTCTGCAGCTCCTCTATCCTTCATAAATGGGGATGCCACCAGCCTGAATGCTACTTCTGCTCCACTGGAAATGAGTCATCAGGGATATCCTCAGCCTGGATTTGCCCTTCATGGTTGGATCACATTGATGACAATATTCAGCCTGACTGGCTCAGTGACCCAGTGCTTTCTACTAATTTCCATTTCCAGCTGATAAAGTCCCATTATTTTTAGTGCAAATTCTCCACACTAGTCTTTAAATGGCATTGCCCTTCATTCCCCTGATGTTTATCACATTGTTTGCCTCTTTAGGACAGGCATTTTCTTCCACCCAATACTGTCATCTTCTCATATCAAGAATGCCTCCCACCTTCTTGTCACTCACAAACTTCAGAAAAACCCTCTTACTGTTAGTTTTAAGGATCATTCATTAGCCTCTATCCCAACTTAATATTTCTATAGTACATATATTTTGCCATGTTAATTGATAATTTAATTAAGTATTTCCGAATTTTTTTTAAGAAGACCATCAATATTTTATTCTGCTATGCAAAGAGATTGATGATTGCTTTATGTCTGAGGTATTTTATATTTAAGCCAATACAGCAGTTTATCCCCCCTGTTCTCCTCAGTATTAACACTTTCCCTCTTTATGCTGTCTAGCCTCTCATCTTCTGTACTTCCATTATAGATTGTCATACTGTTGTTTATTTGATTTTTCCCTTTTTTTACATTTGATCCTCAGGCATGGAGATAAAAGAAGCCCCTTCCACCCAGCTCCCTTCTTTTCCAAGTTAAAATTCTCATCATCATTTATGTCAGCTTTTAGCCAGGAGGATAGTGCCCCAACTGACTGGCAACTTTTCTACTTCTTGCAGCAATACACAGAATCAGGCACTCAGCATATTTTTGTGAGTAAAAGACATAAAAATACACCCAAGTGGAGTGGGTTTTTTGTTTGGTTATTTGTTTTTTTTAATTCTGGGCACACATTAGGAAGACTGAAATCTGTACCATTTCCCTGTGTACCACTGTAAACATGACCACAATACAGTATTTCATTTGCCTGTGGAATCAAGTGACTCTCAGTCCTGATGAGGCTTTTATGCAACAGCATCAAAGGGAGCTTGAGGGGATGTGCAAGAAGAGAGGAACAGAATTTATAACACTTATATAATCCAAAAAAAACTTTGCATTTTTAGACAGATGAGCAAGATGCCTGTGGAACTCTGGGGTTGTCCATGTGTCAGTGGTGGGGCTGGCCCAGGGTCACAACACCAGGTAAAATGGGTGTGAATGTGTATGGCAAAGCGGGGGGCCAGCCTTTGCTGACAGCATCGAGTCCTGCACACCTGCATGTGCTGGGGACTAAGAGCTTCTGGCCAAACCTGGTGGGTGGAAGCAAAGTAGCACCTTTGTCTCTGTTATCTGCCTTAAGTAGCTACCATGCTATCCCACCACTGTGACTATTAAGAGAAGAGAGAGAATATGTGAAAGAACCATAAACCCTGCATGCTGTGTTGCAGGCACAGCTGCCTTTTGTTTGTACATATAGCCACTGTTACTCTTCAGCTAACAAATTTGATTTGTGGCCCTTAATATCTTCAAAGTAATGCTCTTGCTAATGGTAGCCATGTTATTGATTTTCATAGGGGCATTTTACTCCATATGAATCCATTGCTTTTAAGACAATTAATCATGCATGGCTAACTTAACTGCAATGACGGATTTAATGTGAATATTCAAGTAGTGCTTCACTTCAGGGTTTGTCAACAGCTACCATCTGAAGACAATTTCAAAGCCTTAAGAAACTGCTTAATATAGATATTGGATGCTTACCAGTTCATAAGACCCTGCCCCAGCTGCCTCATATATTTTATGCAGAACAAAATCTTCTAATTAAGTAGATGAAAGAAAAGAATTAACATACCACCTAGGGGACTGAACATACATGATTATTAAGCAGTATAAAAAAAAATTTAAAAGGCTTGCCCAGCTCAAAAAAAAAAAAAAGGATTAAAAATGAACTGACTGGGGGAGCAAACCATCATTACACTGCAACAGGGAAATGAAAGAGTTCAGACAGACCTAATACCACAACTGATACTGCAGGGATGTGCTGAAAGTAAGGTATAAGGTTTTTCTGAAGCAGCTGTGTGTGCTTTTTAATTTCCTGAATCCACTTTCATTTCCCTTTTTGGGATACCATTATGGAGATTTTCTCAAAGGGCCCCACACAGCTTCCCATGGATGCAGTGGGATCCTGCATCCCACCCCCACATCTGACTGCTACAATCCCTGCTAGAAACAAAGGCTCCCATTTTCAGTCCAGGTCCAACAGCTAAACAGGGAAAATATATGTTCTCCTGACTTCCCACAGAGCCTGAGAAGCTCCAGCCTTCCACTGCTTCAGCAGCAATGTTTGGTACTCATCAGTGGTAGTCATGCTGCCTGCACCATCACACCAATCTCCATCCTTCTCCCGCGCCATGTGGGAATGTATGTCTGGGAAGCAGAGGGGTGATGAACAGAGCCAGAGCACTGGTTGCAACCAAACATAGGCACAGTTAAAAAGGAGCTACCTGACAACTCCTTTGGGGTGAGGACCATGGGAAAGAGGTATTTTCATTTCAGGTTTAATGTGACAAACTTAATGATAGAAATTACACATGTGGTTTGCCCATCCCAACTTCCATTACCTCCAGCTTTCATTGCCTGCCTGCAGAAACAGTTACCTTCATTAGGATTTTTTCAGCTTATCCACAAACAAATGTAAGTCTTCAACCACACCAAGAGACTTGCTTGTTCTTTAATGGGAAACAGGCACATTGGGGATATGGTCTTGTATACTGTAACGCTTACACAGGGAGGGAAGTAGCTATCATCTCAGTATCAGGATAGTGAGAACCAGACTTAGTCCATGCTAGACAGGGCTCAGACAGTCACAAGTTTGAGAGTAGAGATCTTAAGCAAACTTAAAAAAAAGAGGCAAGAACTTGGAATAATTTTTGAAGAAAAACTAATTTAATCTGTGAAGATGGGTGGAAGAGCAATGCAACATATGTGTCAGATGAGCCTAGCATCTTTCTTAGAAACAATAATTGATATTTTTAACTATTATTACTATGCAATGCTAAGACCAAAATTTCATTTATCTAAACATCTGTGAAACATCTGCTATACAGCCACACATGAGGTAATTTTATTTTGAGCAGAACAAGTAAAAGCCATGTAGTGTAAGGATGCTTGAAGGGAGAATGTCAACGTGATGGGCTGAATGAAGATGATGAGCAAAGTTTTTCAAAAACTTGATCTGGTTTAGTTTTAGCAATATTAATAGTATGAAAAGTGATAGCAAAACTTGCCAAGTACACTGTCCTCAGTATGGAAGAGGCTGTCACACAAGGAGAGGGAGTCATGAGGACAGGAGGAATCCCAAAGGAGTTCCATAACACACAAGGACATGCCCATCAGCAATAGTAATAAAAATGTGCACTGCAATCTGAGAGTTCCTCAGCTGGCAACAAACACATGAAGCAATGTGTGGATGTTTGTGGATGCACATGAATACTTACACAAACATGTACACTTGTACAGACACACAAGCACATGTGTATCACGGATGTCTCCACACCTTGCAGCCATGACAAAGACAAGTGGAAGGTTGTAGTGACTCCAGCAAAACACACTCTGTCCTTGGGGTCTCATGCAGTTCCAGCCACCTACATACAAGAAAACTGAATTTAAACTGGACTAGGCACTGGGGAGAGCTTTTAGGATGAACAGAGATACTCACTGTGTTTAGTTGAGAGGACTAGGACAACTTGGTTTGCTTCACTGAGCAAGACCTGCAGGAAGGACAAGGACTCCTCTACCTTAGATGAGTAAACTCTGGAAAGGGAAAAACTATTTCAGATAAAATACAATGTTGTACAAAAACGAAAGGCACAAGCCAACCAAGAAAAAATTAGACTGGAAATCAGGAGGTTGTTTCTGATCACTGCAGCCAGCAAAAGCCACAAAGTGAGGCCAAGGCAATCTCAAGGGAAGAGACAATGCAGAGAACCTTTCTGGACTGTACACATAGGAATGCCATGGGCTCAGCAGCCCATTGCAGATGATTTAGTGGTTGTAGCTGGTGATGTCTAGGTGAACGATGCTTCATTCTGTGATGACACCAAGGTAAATTTCAATTGACCCCTATTCCATTGCAAACATCTCATACTGCTCTATTATCCATAAATCAGTTAGCATGCTAAAATACATTTCAGGAAGAACTCTCTTGCCTGGGGCCTTTAATAAGGCATTTAAATGTGCCTTCTTTAGTCCTGTTGCTGCCTGTTTGAAATATATAAATAAATAATCAGTACTCAGTACATTGATTAGCTCTATCTATTTTATAGTAAAAATACAGTACCCTTGTTTATTAATTTCTATGTAGTGTCTAAAAGAGAATTAGATAACTAATAAAAACTATACTTACTATTTAACAATTATGTTGAAGAAAAGTCTTGAGGACTCCACAGCAAACATTACACAAAATTATGAAGAGATAAAGGAAGCATAAATAGCACTCTGTTGCAAGGGGCACTAGTGTTTTCTTCAATATTTGGGAAATAATTAGGGAATCTTACCCAACTCTTTATCAATAATGGATAATAGTACAACATCACTGTGGTATTTGAAGTACATAAACTTAAAGTTATCCAGAAACTGCAAACTCTTCTTTCAGATCAACCTTTTTGAACAGAAAGTGGTGTACAAAAATAACTAAGAACTAGTGTCTTGTGACTGTGTCTAGCCCTCAAAAATATTTTTCTTCTGTTGTGAGCATGAGTGACCTAAATCTTTTAGCAACTCTTATTTATTGTAATTTAGAACTGTTTTATCAGGGTTGGTGAAGAAGATCCAGTTTTACACCTAAGAATGAGAACATAATCAGAACCACTATTTTCAACAGAAAATAATTAAATCAAGCATATTTCCTTCATGTGAATTATCCATGAATGGATTTAAATGTCACTCTTTCACCTTTATTCACAATTTTCTAGGGATTTCAGTAGATCTGTTTCAGATCAAAGAATTCTGAGTGATAATTCACCTTTTTCATGGGGGTGTCCAGACACAAAACAATGACAATATTCTTCTGCAGGCAGAGGAATAAATGGTAGATTCTAAATGCAGAAGGAGTGCTTGCAAAGCCTTTATGCCAATAGAAGCCTAAACATGACTTTATGCAACTATTAAACTACTTCTTCCTAAATTACATTATTATGATTATCATCATCATCATCATCACTATCATTATATTTACAAAAAGTAAAATATTTTTCACAAGAGGAAATTATTTTCGCTTAAATGAATAACCACACTTTTATATATATACATTTATACATAGATGTGTGTGCGTGTTCAGTGTCTTCTCAGCATGAGTAGAGAAGTAACTTCTGGCAGTGTAGCAGCTAATAACAGTACTGTGCTCTGGAGTGTCACTACAATTGTAGCTCTGAAGACATCATGATAGTAAAGATTTTTGTATGTATTTATGAAATTTTTCTTATCTCTGTGGGTAGTAACATATCCTCAGGTACAGACGAAAATGTCTTCAGTGCATTAATATTGATAGTATTATTTGTATCTTAGAATTATGAATGCAGGATGTTAAAAAAAAAATTCTTTAGTACTAAGAAGTGGTATGTTGCTTCAAAGATAATCCTCCAGGGATAAATCCCAAACATCAGCTTCATAAAGCTTCACAGAGCGTGTAAACATAAGAGCAGAAGGGCTGCAGGGAGTGAGGTAAAGAAGTGGCATTGTAAATATAACTTTGCCAACATGATTCTTATCTAATTTTGTTGATTTATTTGGACTTTGCATTTTGCATCTTTCAAAGGGTGGAAGAAGTTGACACAAGATTTGGTTCCATCTGGTTTGGTCTATAAAGCTGGAGATGTGAGTGCACATAAAATATTAGAAGGGACCCAAAAGAGACTGTTTTCCATCCTTTGTCTTTTTTTCCCTCTCTGAAGGACAATTCAGTGCTGTCCAAGCCGGAGAACAGTAAACTCCTACAGTCATAAGGATCTTCTCACATCTGAAAACACGACTACTGCAACTTATTTTTCTCTACAATTCCCCGTTTTCCTGTTGATCAAGCTGTGCTGCAGAGCCACCAGAGAGAAGCACCACAACTGGCTATATTTGGACCACTTGCTGTTCTTCAGATGGAAAAAAAAAAAAGGGAAAAAATGTGCTCCCAAATTACTGTTTCTTTTTCCATGTCCTGGTCAAATGCAAACAGCTGCACACTGAGAGTCACAACATTATTGTGTACTATTATAGACTAACAGGAGATGCTGAGATCAGCTCCGGCATAGCCCCAAGGAGCCTCGCTCGGCAGCACACAGGGTGTGACTGCACAAAGCACTCCATCACCCCACTGGGAACACTCTTGGCTGCTTTTGGGCAGTGACTGAGACCCAGTGGCTGAAATCTCTAAGAAAGAAGTAAAAAAAACCCAAAATGTGTAATATCAAGCTGAAGAGGCACTGACACAATTTGGAAAGCAGCAGAGGAAGAAAGTATTTCAAAGAAACTGCATGGAAAAGGAATAATTCAAGTAAAAGCAGAACACTGTCCTGAAAACATGTTTAAGGAAAAATAAAATTTAAAAAAGACAAAAAGGAGAAAAGGCACAGAAATATTAGATTGAAAACAAAAAAAAAGCATATCTAGAAATATAGATTACTACTATCTAAACAGGAAATATATCACTACAGGGGAGAGAGAGATACAATTGCAACAAACCCACAGTTTTCTAGGAAGCTGCATGCAGAGAGGATCTGAAGCCTATATAGCCTTCCTGGCCAGGGCCATACAACCAATCACCAGTAAACTTGGACCTTCCTAGCTGTGTTGCACACTCTTCTAAAAGAGCAAAACAAAGGGTTCACGTCTCTAAAGGCTTTGCCATGGGCAAGTCAGCTAGGAGAATCCTGGACTGGGCCAGGAGCAGAAAGGGAGATCTGTTCAGCACCCCCAGCCAGAAGTGAGGGCCCTTCCCAGCAGATGCAGGGAAAACAAGGAGTATCAGCTGATGAACCTTCAGCACCTAGAAACAAGGGCAGTGTCAGCTGTGAGCTTGTTCAGCTCACACAGGCAGAGGCAACCATGGAAACCCAGGAGCACATCCCCAGCTGGGGTGCCCCACAGCACCCCCATTTAAGTAACCTTTTGGGACACCCAAAACCACTTGAGAGTGAGTACCTAATACTGCTAGCACTAATCAGGGAGATGACTATCCTGATTAATCAACAACCAGGGAATGACAGTGACCCCAGGTAGATACCTTGGAGCAGGGGGAGGAGGATGACATTTTTGGGCCTGGCATCACCCCACAGCATCCCAGCAGCACACAGCCTGTACCCCAGAGCATGGGGTGGCACGGGGGGTACGCCACTCCTCAGGGTGCACATGGGGCCATGAGGGGCACTGCCCTAGACAGGGTGAGGCAGCAGATCTGGCGTGGGCACTGCAGGTGTACCTTCTACTCCACAGGAGGGGCTGCACATAGGAACCTGCACCCACACACAAAGCATGGGGTGGTGTAATGCACACTGCCTGGGAGGGGGAGCTCTTAAATGTTGGGGCTATAAGGGCATGCTTAGAAATCTGCAGGCATTTATTAACATTTTGCAACTGTCTAGTGCTGTGATTTATATGATGCGTCACTGATAACAGCTTAAATATGCACTGCTAATAAATCAATAAATTGCTTTAATTTCAGTTGGACTTAAACCATGTGAGCTGACCAGTTTTTCCATGCAGTAGGGCTGCATGTGCCATTGGTGCTATATGAAGACAGGACTGATTGCACTAACTTCCACAAGCAATTTTAGCACCTAACCTACCTTCCAGTGCTCTCCTGATGATGATGATCAGTAGAACAGAGATGTGCACATGCTCTTTGTGCCAAGCTCCAGGGTAATTCTTTCATAGCTCAGGTTTCAAAGATACATTTTTTCTCTTTCCAGTTTCCTGGAGCGGTTGCACAGTATTGGATTATTTCAGATAAGTTTCAGTAGTGAGTAAATGAACTTGTGATTCTTAATGACAGCTGTGAGAGCTCACATCTTTGCTACTGTCATTGTGCTGCTGGACCATGACTGAAGAAACAACCACAATTTGATCTGTTGGAGAAATGCAGTGAAATGCAGAGTAACAGGGACTGTGTGCATATTGTCAAGGTACCTAAAATAGATGTGAGCCTCACTCTCTGCTGACTGCTGGACAGCTAAAACTCTGATCCAAAGCAGGACATCTTCTAGATCATGAAATTATAATTTTCATACCAAAAAGTATGAAAGAACATTGCCCTATTCCTATTATGCAGCACTATAGACTGCTGATGCTGACACTCTCCTGGGTAAATGTCAGCATAACTCTGCATTGTGGACATATTTCAATGATGTTCTTGAGTATATTACTCAGGGAATTTAGGAAAAAGACTACAAAAGGAGAATTTCAGGTCTCAGAATGTTATGTTTCTGGTCAGGTTTCATAAAAAGAATCCCAAATCCCAGTAGCTGGTGATAAAAATCTCCATTACAGACCTAACTAAAATAAATAGGCAAATCTGTATGGTCCAGATCAGCACATGTTTGCCTGAGTGAACCATCACAATTGATCTATACATAGAAGAAAAGCAATCAGAAGACTATATCTCACAGAACACCTTATGAATATTTCTGCTGCATTAAAAAAAAAAAGAAAAAAAAGAAAAAAAGAGAGAAGCTTGTTTTGCTGAGTGAATTCTATGAAAGGAAAATGATGTATTTCTCAGGGCCACTATGAATTGACTGGAAAACTACCAACATCCACCAAACATACGGTTTTATGTGGAAGAGTATGCCACATCTCCCATTCTGCTTTCCAGTTCAACAGTGAATTTGCCCTAATTTGTTAACTACAAACACAAAGCATACTTCCATGTTTCCTGCAAACTGGGAGCTGGTCTATTTGAGCAGTGACCCCAGAACACCCCATAGCTCCCAACACGGATCGACACGCTCCTTTGGGCCAGAGGTGCTCCCGGTGGCACTTCACAGTTCAGTGCTTTCCAGCTGCAACAGCTGACTTCCTATTCTATGGAAAGAGCAGTTGGAAAATCAATAGTTCTTTGCTGATTAATAACTGATTTTTCCACTGACCAAAATGTAGCATGGGTCCCACTCTAGCAGGCAAGCACAGGTCATGCATGGCTGCAGCTCCACTCTTAATGAGGCAGAACTGAAAATTCCTTCCTTCCTTCCTTCCTTCCTTCCTTCCTTCCTTCCTTCCTTCCTTCCTTCCTTCCTTCCTTCCTTCCTTCCTTCCTTCCTTCCTTCCTTCCTTCCTTCCTTCCTTCCTTCCTTCCTTCCTTCCTTCCTTCCTTCCTTCCTTCCTTCCTTCCTTCCTTCCTTCCTTCCTTCCTTCCTTCCTCCCTTCCTCCCTTCCTCCCTCCCTCCCTCCCTCCCTCCCTCCCTTCCCTCCCTCCCTCCCTTCCCTCCCTTCCCTCCTTCCCTCCTTCCCTCCTTCCTTCCCTCCCTCCTTCCCTCCCTCCCTCCCTCCCATCTCTCCTCACCTTGCCACTTCCTTCCCCGCAGCAGGGCTCCAAGAGCACAGGAATTGCAGGAACTGCAGGAAATTCAGGAAGTGCAGGAATTGTAGGAAGTGCAGGAATTGCAGGAGCTGCAGGACTCGCGCAGTTCCCCCGCCCCGCCGGCCCCGCCGCGGTCGCCAGGTGGCGCTGCCGCCCGCCCTTTGCGCCCGGCCCGGCCCGGGGCTGAGGGGGCCCGGCCCGGCCCGGGGCTGAGGGGGCCCGGCCCGGCCCGGGGCTGAGGGGGCCCGGCTCGGCCGCTCAGCCGCAGGGCCCCTGCACGGTGCGCTTGTGGACAGGGCTTTATTTTGAGCGGTTTTGTTTATGTACCCATCTGTTTCATCTCTCTGCAGGCATGAGGAAGGGACCGTCAGGAACTCCACGAAGCTGCAGGACGTGTCCCGGTCAGGCTTCCTGGGGAGGTGGTCAAGGGAAGAGGATGGTGTGGCAGATAATGCTGAAGACCTCAGGTCAGGCGATGTGGACTCTGGCGCTCCCTACCCTGGGTCTGGTGCTTTTCTTTCATCACAGCAGCGCCAAGGGCCTGGCGAGGATGCTGGCCAAGTGCTCCGGCTCCTGCGGCTCTGAGCAGCCACAGCGGGGCTCCTGCGCTCAGAGGCTGAAGAGCTCTTTGGGAAATTACCCTATGGAGCTCCGCGCTTTGCAAAGCTCTGTGGCAGGATTTCATTAGCCCCGCTTTAGGGAGAGCCTGCCCACGCTGGGACAGCCGGGCACACGAGGAGAGGGCTGCACCACTACTGCTCCCCGTCTGGCTCTAGGGCATCTGGCCGTGATGGACAGCCGGAGCAAGTGGCTCACAGGGGTTAAAGTCAACGCTGTTAGATCATCTAACCAAATAGTTATTTAATATGAGTCCTTTAATTTGCTGAGGATTTCCTCTTCTGAACTCTAAATATGTCCCTTGCTAAAGTATGTTTTCTTGCAAAGTGTCCAGCATGGATAACCAGAAATGGAGAGTTCACAACCCACATCAACCCATATCAACACAAGCTTATTCAGCTTTGCTATTTCAGGCATGCTTCATGTTCCATTTGATTTTGTTACATTTTATCCACCTGCCTGTAGCTCCTATAATACCTTTCCCAAGTAGTTCAAAGAGCCCCTTAGCACCTGGATTTTCTTCTCATGAAGGTATTTATAAGACAGCTCTGGATCTTTCTCATAACTCCATCAGCAGGAAGGCTTGTCCTATACTACAGGGCAATCCCTTCAAGCCTTGTTTCAGCTTCATGGGGCCTTCTGCATTGCTTACAATTTTTCAGCAAATAAATGTGTCTGCCCTCAGTTCTTGCAAACAGTGTTAGCATGTAACATGCCAAATGGAAACATACACCGGGATGTAAAATTAAAGGTCCTGATTCCTGTTCACATTGGGGACCTTTAACTAAGCCTGGCAAATTACTTTTCATTTAGATCCAATGTACAGCTCCCCTAAAATGTTGGTGTTGGTAAGGGGCCAGACTGTAAATAAGAGTTGACTCTCAATTATTTTTATTGACTGAATACCAAACCACTGACTGTACTGCTAAGGTTACTGCACTTTTGCTCCTTTGTATTATTAGACTGGCACTCACATACCAAGAGTTGTCTGTGCACACACCCTAGTATTTTACAGTGAAATACATAGATTTATTTCCATCTTGCCTTATTTAGAGAGAGCAAAGGTGCAGTCCCTGAGAGGGCTGCTGCTCTGTGTTAGATTGGATATGGGATACCTGACAGACTTCTCTCCAACCCTACCTTGGCATAACTTCTCTCACTCCTTCAGTGGATACACATGCCTGATTTATGTCAGCATTAATAAAATAAGAATCAAATCTGCTGCTTGTGCCCTAAATTTCCATTACTCCAGACCACCTGCTAAGACATCCTTGCTTCTGCATTCAGAAATTTCCTTTGTTCCCTTTCAATACGCCATTAGTAACAGCTAAATAGGGGGGCTGAAAGGCGATAAATACATCTGCATTTCTAAGCATGGCTGATGCTTTCTTTCCTTAAAATTACTAACATGTGGCATCCATTTGCCTGAGTCATTAATTCCCCTTTTACGGAGACTGCCTCTGTTATTTTTATGCTTTGTCCTTGATGTTTGCTTACACTGTCCCTGTTTTCCATGTCAGAGAGCACAAGGTGCTGTACCCCATTAAGGATGACTAATACACAGACAGAGAGGAAAAAAGAAAAAGGTTAAACCAGAAAGAAATGCATACTAGAACCATCACAGAGTACTTAACTGAAAAACCCTGCTGCTCACATGAAAGCAGTCTGGGAAAGGAGACTATTAGAAAATGAATGCACATGACTGAGGTGGAAATACAATTAAACCACCAGAGTAAAATAACAGAAAATGTAGTAGTAAGGTTAATAATAAACTCCCGTCATGAAAGCACGAAGTGTAGAAGGGAAATTACACTGCCAGTCATCATCTCTGTATTAGGAAACTCATTAAAACCAGAGCAGTACCACTCCTTTCAAAGGAAAATTTGGATGGGCATGAACAACACTCAACTGGCAAGAGGCAGACATGTCCAGGGGAGCTCTATGTGGATGTAAAGAAAGGATGATCCTGCTGCAGATGCTAATGCAATATTTTCATTAATTGGTTTATGCACTTATGGTGCATATTCATCGCAAGCACAGCTTATTGCTCACTACTACTCCCTTGGCTTCCTTTTATCTCATTCTGCCTCACCTACCTTGCAATTTAAAGCCCTATATTTCAATTTCATGACAGGACAATCTGTAGCAAAATCTTTGCTCCTCTCTGCTTCAATCATCCCAGCTCATCTGATTCCTGCTTCACCAGTACTCAGCTCTCTTCATATTGCCTGTCCCAGTTTCATGCTTTGCACTCCCAAATCCTCTCCTTAAAATTTATTTTTCCCTTCCTCTGCCTTTACTTAGAAGCTAGCCCAATGCACTTGGCTCCTTGTGCAGCTGGATCACCTTGTGTCAGGAGTTGGAGATGTTAATAGACTGGAGAAATCAGGAACCTTGTGGTGTGAAAGAAGGGGTCTAGGGATGGGGATGTGCATAAATGTGGCTGCCTGCGCAGCTTCTGCCCAATATAAAAGTCAATAACAGTGAAATAAAAAATTTGATGAAAACAACACATGTAAAAAAGCATTTCAGGTCTGCTTTTTATTGAAGGCGAAAGCTCTGTCAATACAATTTGCTGAGGCTCAGAGACCTTTAAATAATTAGAATAACTCTTCTGCATCTAATTTGAAAAGTGCAAGGGTTGCCAAAATAGATGTTGTTTTCGTGTATTCCTCTGTGGGTATATATTATAAGCACACACTCAAATATGCATTCATATTGGGAGCTTTTAATCCTTAGCTGTAATTCTTCAAATTCCCAAGGTAAAGATACCACTGCAAAATTTCACAATAACTTTTTTTCATTTTTTACCATTAAAATAACGTTTTAAAACAATATAGCTACAGTGGCAAATGACTAGTCATCTTCAAATTGATTTAAACCCAAATGTTAAACACCCAGGGATGCTTAAAAATACAGAGTTGGGACTGAGTGAACCATTCCCAATGACCTTCACAGCCCTTCCAAAACCTTGTTCAACCCTGTGAAAAGTGCATCTGCACAGGGGAGATTCTCACATTCTGTGCACTTTCTAGATGTAGAAAACTACTGCCTCAATGTTTATCTGCTGTACCATTCTGTGCTTTCAGATGGTGAAGAATGTCATGGGCTTATCCATGGCCACATGCTTTGAGGTGTTCAAGCATGACCTCACTGGTCACAGCCAGTGACACTCCTAGGTGTACCTTCTCCAGTGTGGCCTCATCCTTAGGCCACATCCCATCAGACATACAACTACTGCACAGATATTTCAGGTGTCCTGCTCGCACACTGACTCGTGTCAGAGTCAGTGGTCAGAGTCTCTTCAATTCAAGCTCTCACCAGAATTCCAGCCTGTCCAATAGAGCAGCACGGAAACAGCAGTGATGCCCTGGCCATCAGCCAACCCAGGCTGTTATCAAAATGTTCCCAAGCACAGCAGAATAAGATGATAAGCAGCACAGCAGCACAGCAAGCAGCGAAAGCAGAAAGCAGCCACTAATGAGCACTCGGCTCTGATACACAGTCAAGCAAGTGAGCCTCATGGCAAGCACAGAAGCCTGCCCATTAACAGCTAAACAGCAAGAGCAGCTACAAATTCAATCAAGCACATTCTAATCAAATCTGCTGTTATCATGGACACTTTGAACCCCATGTTGGGCACCAAAAAGAAATGTTGTGGTTTAAGCCCAGCAACTAAGTTCCACACAACTGCTTGGTCTGTCACCTCCCCTCAGTGGGATGGGGGAAACAATTGGAAGAGTAAAAGTGAGAAAACTTATGGGTTGAGATAGACAGTTTAACAGGTAAAGCAAAAGCCTCACATGCAAGCAAAGCAAAACCAGGAATTCATCCATCATTTCCCATGGGCAGACAGGTGTTCAGATATCCCCAGGAAATCAGGGCTCCATCATGTGTAACAGTGACTTGGGAAGATAAACCCCATCCCTCTAAAAGTCCTCCCTCGCCTTTTTCTTTCTACTGCTTTATATACTACTTTAGATATAGCATGTGTAGGGTATGGAATATCCCTTTGGTAGTTGGGGTCACCTGTCCTGGCCATGTCCCTTCTAACTTTTTGTGCACCCCTAGCCTCCTCACTGGGGGCTGGGGTCAGAAAAGGCCTTGACACTGTGCAAGCAATGCTTGGCAATAATGAAAACATCCCTGTGTTATCAACTTTGTTTCCAGCACAAATGCAAAACATGGCCCTATTACTGGCTACTGTAAAGAAAATTAACTCTACTCCAGCCAAAACCAGCACAACACTTTGAAGAGGGGTCCTATTTATACAAATATATACATATCTGTAAATATTATTTATGTATATATGAATGGAACACTGCATTCAATATGAAAATGGTTAACTTAACACATGGACAGTGGGGTTGAATGCATCCTCAGCAAGTTTAAGGATGATGCCATGTTGAGTGGTGCCTTAGATTCACTGAAGGGAAGGGATGGTACCCAGGAGGACTTTGACAGGCTTGAGAGGTGGCCCATGCAAATCTCATGAAGTACAACAAGACCAAGTACAAGGATGTTTCATCATTGGAATTGCTCAAGGCCAGGGAGCATGGGGCTTTGAGCAATGCGACCTAGTGCAAGGTGCCCCTTTTCATAGCAGACGGGATGGATCCTTGAAGATCCCTTCAAACCCAAACTATTCCATGAACACCAGATGTGTAATAGTCTCTCTCTAGTTGTCTTTCCTATCCTGAAGAGAGAAAGAATCTGAGTATAAGGATGTGGAAAGACAGCTGGAGCTGTGACCTCCCCAGTGCTTTCACCTCCATCCCTGTCCAGGCTGCTGAGGGAGCACGGACTTGCACACTCCCCTGGTGTCCCAGCCCCAGCACAGCAGGTCTGGTGAGGAGGCTGCCAAAGGTTAAAAAAACAGAGCCAAGAGAAAAGTGAGGGACAAATACATGAGAGCAGAACTGTCTTATATTTCATAGTACCTTTTTTTCATGTGAGGAATACTTATACAGGAGGTGTGAGGAAGTAGCAGCTTTGTTTCCAAGAGCTGCCTTTTGCTCCAGCTGTTTGTTGGACTTGCCACTGGCAGGATTTGGTCTTGCATGCTGTTTTCTCTTTTGAGTTTAGCTCACTATGCCCTGGGGGAGCCTTGGAGAGCTGCATCCTTTCCCCCTTTCTGCCTTTATTAATGGTATTCTCTGTTTTCCTGCAAATTGTTTTCTCTGCTGCTGCAATGGGTTTTCACACTTTGAATTTCTTTCTAAGGTTTTCAAGGCTCTTACTCTCCAGTAAGAGATCCCTGGAAGCAAACATGTTTGTACCAACCAAATAAATTTGTATCAATCAAACCTGGACAATAGGAAGTGTAATTAACACTTAAAGTCATCAACATACAGTTCATAGCAGCGTGGTGGTGAGCCCCCCCTCATGGAGTACCAAGGATGCCATCAAGCTGTGTTGACCATGTGGGAACTGATACAGCACTGGGCCCTCTCCTCTGTCACCCTCCTCCTCTGCTGTGCTCCTAGCCAGTCTGGCCCCTTGAAAATCTGATCATAGAGAAACGGGCAGGGATGTGAAGGCACAGGGTGCAAGGGAACGATGCCTCCTTTTAAACACACTGTGGACAAGAGAAACACTATAAATACTTGTTCAAAAATGAAGGGAAAGAACTTAAATGGTTGGAGAAAGCAGACCCTCTATTTTATTTAGTACCCTGGTGATCAGTGAAACCTCAATTTTAGAAAGAGATAAATGCAGGGTCAGCATCTCCACAGCCTTGGAGACCTCTGGACAGTACTTCCCACCATACCAGGTGGGAGCAGTCATATGAAATCCCTTTATCCTCCCTCTCTGGCCCTGTGATTCCTGCCTTCACTGCAATCCACCCACTGCCATCACTTCAGTCACTCTATAGAAATCTCAATTTCTTTCCTCTCTTCGTTTCTGGCATGACTAGCATACATCCCCATGGAGAGGACATGCTTCTGGAAGGTGACTAAAGCAGGCTTAAGGCACCTCAGCTGTGTTTGGACTGGAGGTAGCTGCTGAGCTACTCAGTGAAAGAGATGCAAGAGCAAAACAGGTTCATTGAATCCTGGAACTGGCACATGGGGATGCATCCCCACTTTAGGTGTCAGCAATGATGTGCTGAAGCTCAAAAGAAAGGTTTGTGGGTGGCACTGGGTAACAAAATTGAAGTTAAGAGAATCAAACCTTTCATAAATTCTAGTCCTAATAGTGGAAAAAGGGAAAGAATCCCTGGTGCATACCAATTTACTGTATGGTAGCATAGCCTCTACATTTATCTCTCCTTCAGTTATGCTTAAACTTTAGGAGAAACACATAAAAACATGTAAATAAGAAGTGACAGAATGCAGACCTTAAACACCTTACTCTGATAGCCCAAAAGAAGCTTTTAATAGAGGGGAAAGTAATCCTCTGACAGAAAATAAACCTTAAGGAGAAAAAGAATATGCAAAAGCTGAAATTCAAAGGAGACAAAAAAGTGTATTCCTTTGGGATTGAAATAGGATGCAAAAATCATCATTGAGATAGGATTGCAAAAAAACCCAAACCAAACCGAACCAAACCAAACAAAAAAGAAAAAAAAAAAAACAAGACCCAAAAAATACCCAAAAAAACCTCTCAAACATAAATTGTGCTGGTATTTGCAGTCCCTGAACTGCTCCATCTTCCCTCTTCTGCAGTGGGTGAAGTTCCCACTATATGGACGCCATTGCTATGAAATTTAAATTACTTAACTATAAATTGCTTTCCAAACAGTAGCACCTTGTATTTTAGTCAAAGTCACTGGTGATATTTCTAGGTTTCCTAGAAATGCAGTCAGAAAGGCTTCTATTGATTTAGACCTTCACACAGATCTATTATTCTCAGCAAAATTCTCCAGGGGGTGAAGTTTGTTTTTCAGACCATGCTCATGCCAAACAATCCTGCACCAATCAGATAGGGCATTTGAAAAAAGTGGCTTGGGGAAGATAGAGACTTGGAGAAAATAACATAAGAAAATTGTTTTATTCTGGATGTTTAATTTGATTTTATTCCTCCTGATTTCACCCCTAGACCTTTTTCTGGTGTGAGGCTGGAATGAGTAACTGAGCCATAGCACACAGTGGAGATGTGAATTATTTTGGCCCCAGCCTTGCAGCGAACCTTGTGCAGGTGTAGAAGTCTGTCTGCATTTATGGACTAATGAATCCATGTAAGGTTAAACCCTCTGCAAGGATGCAGGGAGCCTCTCAGTTACCGGGGAGAGTCTTCAGCTGTTGAAGGAAAGAGTAGAACTCCAAGGAGGCGCAGGGGACAAAAGTAGCTACAGAGGAGGGAGCTTTTTTGCCAGCCTCTGCTGAAGCTATAGGAGAAGAAAATGGGCTTGCTCAGAACCCACTTGCCTGATTTTTGTAAGACTGGTAGGACTGCTTTTGGTTAGGTGCAGATGCATTTTATGTTTGGGGTTAATAAAATTCTATTGTCCTTTTATGCTCTGCATTAAACAAGAGCACTGAGCACAACTCTGTTTTGGAAAGGTTTGATAATGAGACCTCAGGAAAAAGAGAACAGAGAATTGCAAAGGATGAAGCTTCTCCTTTCTCCTTTCTCTTTTCTCCTTTCTCCTTTCTCCTTTCTCCTTTCTCCTTTCTCCTTTCTCCTTTCTCCTTTCTCCTTTCTCCTTTCTCCTTTCTCCTTTCTCCTTTCTCCTTTCTCCTTTCTCCTTTCTCCTAAAGGAAGGTGTCCCTTAGGCAGGGCTGTGTGTCTTAGTGCTCTGCCCTCAGGTATCACCTCTTGGGTCACCAGAAGTGACAAAGCAAAGGGCAGCACAGCTGGGACCAGCACTGTAGCCCTGTCTGAGGAAAATCCCTTGGGCTAAGGCCCACTGAAGGAGGCAAAGCCCTGCAAAGTTTTGGGGTTTGTCTGTGAATATTTCTTTTTTCTATGACTGAGGAAGAGTTGCTCATCTAGAGGAGGCAGATAAATTAATTTGGTCTCCTGGGTTTCTGGGCTGTACTCCGGGCCAGCGCTGTTTAATTTTTTCAGGGGGTACCAGGTGGGTAATTACATGCAATCTTCTGCAAAGCCTCCTATCAGAAAAGTGATATCATTGTCCCTAAACTTACTTTACTTAATCTTTATGTTTTGAAATCTGAGAGAGTGGACAACCTTTATTTCTGTGGTTCTTCTGCTTATTAAATATTTCACGTATTCCTTATATCACTTTAGTGTCTTCTTTTTGTTTGTTTGTTTGCTCTTAATTGTGATGGTAAGAAATCACACAAGTTTCATCTCCAGAAAGTTATTAGCAGATGAAGAAAGGGTTTTAATAATGAAAATTCCCAGTTTATTGCATTTCTGTCTAGAGCAGCAGTTCCTAGAAGGTAAAAAAGCACGAAGCTCCTTTTTGAAGAGAAAAGGTCTGTTAAACACACACACACAAAAAGCCTCTTGAGCACTGAGGGAAGTATCTTACTTTTCTGTAAGAGCTTTAAAACTTCTCAAGCTTCCTTTAGTTTTCTATCTCTGTGTTAAAGTCACTTATTGTCTTTGAAATTAGATTATGCTGTGACTGGAGCTTCTTTATGTGCAATCAGTGTTGTGAGGCCTTCATCCAGATGCATTCTGACTGCTTGTTCCCTGAAAAGAAATAGTGAGCAAGTAAGCAAGTAAATACCTGTATTTACTCTGTAGTCACATGAATAGGAATGTTACATGAAAGGCTTTACACAGAGAGTGGCTGATGGTCTGACACTGTTAAAGTCAGTGGCAATGCCCCCACCAAACTGCCAAATGGCAAAAATTTAATTTAGAAATCAAAATTACTCTTGGTATCTGACCTGACATTGTAAATATGCACCTATATGGCGATCCTGTGTGCGAGCAAAAGGACCGTGCCCATGTGATGTTTTGCATCTAACAGAGAAAAAAACCTTCTGGCATAAGAAGGAGGAGCTTTGTTTTAAAATAAATAAAAAAATCATTTAAAAAAAATGCATAAAAATTATAGAAGAGTAAAATTTACATTAGTCACAAAAAACTCATGAGGAAAGAAAATGAGGAATCTAAAAAAATGGGGATGATCATTGCTATGTGATGCCTCCAAGCAGAGATATTAACTGATTTTCAAAAGTATTTTAATCTTGCTTTCTGCCTGGGAGAGCTTCATTCATGCACACTATAAATACAGCTAGAAGTGAAGGCAATGAATTATGAGGAGAGAAAGAACTAGCAAACCCAGCTCTCAAAATAATATATATCATTTAATACTTAATCCTTTAACAGATTCTGAGGAGAAATAATTCAAACTTTAAGTAGTGATCTAAAAAGGACTAGTATCATGGAATGAATTTGGTGACTGTGACTCCATCTCTACATTGCAACCTAGTTATAATAGTGAAATTAATATATTTATCAGACAGAACCCAGGGTAGAATTTGTAATCACTGAATTGTGTTTGTCCAAGGGGGTCCGCATCGTAGATGAGGTTTTCTGAAAAATCTACTTAAAGATGCATACTATTTTAAAAGCAATATGATTGATGGACACTCCATGGAGTTCCTTTTTTTCCTTTATTAATCACAAAACAAAGTTAATTTTGACCAGGTACATGCGTGAAATTAATTTCAACAAGAGCACAGGATAGATTATCTAGACAGGCTAGATGTATTCATGTGAGCTGGTTCTGAGGAAATTTCTCCAAGAGTATTTCAGGATTTATCCTGAGCAACCTCTCAACTGTTAATGATCATTTCTGAAAATTGCAGGTGGATAGGGAGTTTTTACTGTGAATAGTGAAAAAAGCCCTATATTTAGAGCAAAGCTAGAAAGAAATCTATGGGACATACAGTGATGGATGGGTTTAACTTCAGTACCTGGAAATGCTCTCACTGAGTAGACACTTAATAACTAGCAAAACAGAAAATATACAGTTTTTTTAAGAGCAAATCACGTGATACCATCCTAAAAACATCTATAACATGGATAGAAACCTAGCAAAACCTTGAGGAACCACAGACAGAATTTATATTGACTGCACCACAGCTTTTGATAATCCCACACAATGTTTTTAGAAGCAAGCTGAAGAAAAATTATTCAGATAAAATTATGAGGCTTATGTACACCTGATGGAAAATTACTATTTGTCATTCAGTATGTTCCTTTAAAAGTGATGAGTTGAGAGGTAGGGCCCTGTAGAAGTTTGTCCTGATGTGTTTGTTCTTTTCTGCTGCAGAAAAGGATTCAGAAGATGACAATAGATTGCAATTGGTGCTAAATATAGTGCTGCTGCAAGACATTCAAATGCCCTTGTGGGATGCACTAACAGGTATAAAATATAAGAACTTTTTCTTTTACTCAGCTTGGCATTAATGACCTCAGCTGGAAAACTGTGTCCATTTTTGGGCTAGGTATTTTTAGAAGAATGTAGCTCTATGAATCACAGAGCTCAGAGGTGAGCAACACATATTGTAAGGCATGTGACTTCTTGGGAATGGCTGAAAGAATTGAACCTGTAGTTTAGAAAGACAAGGATGATGTGTGAAATACGTGCTTTTTCTCCAAAATCATCAGGAAAACATGTAATCTCATTTGATGAAGGAAAGTAATATAGATTAGACATTGTTCTTTTAATTGAAAGGGCAGCTGAGCACCGGTTACCACAGAGGTGACCAGCATCCTCTACACTGAATGTTTTTAAGAGCAGATGAAGATGGTGTGAGTCTGTTCAATTTTGTCTCATCAAGGATGGGGATAAACTGAATCAGGGATGCTTGTTCTGATGGCCATCTGTAGATTGCTTGGATAGTTTGCCCAATGAATTGCCAGCCAGAAGGCAGTGAGAACTGGCTGAGCTTTTGGACGTGGCAGCCTCTGACCAGCTCACAGTTGCCTAGAAAGATCTCTGATATGGTGGGTGAATGTCACCTTCCCTGATCAAGGAAGGACCAGAGCCATTTAAGAAAGGTGATGGTTGAGAGCTGTCTGTATCCAGTTCAGTTTGTCAGCTCAGAGCTCATTCTCTCCTCAAGGATCACCTTGACAATGAAGGAGAAAAGAACAATATGAAAGGCGGCAGCAGGATACACCCAAATCTGCAAGAGGAGGTAATAAGCAGATGTTCCTAGTGCTGAGATATTGAGACCTTGGGATACCTGGTGGCCCATGAGCCTGGAGTTAAGTTGTCCATAACTGGCTATAGACTTGAGATTAAGTTATTCCCCACTAGCTAAAAACATGTGGGAATCACTGGATGAAATGATTTATTGAGGTCATTTTCAACCTTACACTGCAGAGATTTTTATGAAGTAGTGGAATAATTTCACTCCTCTTTGGAATAACAGCAGGACTAAATATGGAAGAATAAAAAATAGATTAAAAAATGGTGCAGTTCCAATATCCAGTATTGATAGAACAAGTTCATGATACTTTTCTTTTTATATTATACATAACAGAATATCAATGCAGATTTGGAAGAGCTGGCATGTTAAACTGTGCTATTTGAGAATTATATTGTATCTCATCTTCAGAGAAAAATTCAGGCAAATAACTGAACTGTGTTAAACTGGATTACTTGAGAATTACAAACAGTAATTTGAGAGGAAGACTGTGACAGATACAACTTTGCCTTGTTTTCACTAAAAGGATGAAATTCTTTTTTCTTCTCAAATGCCAAAACGGTTAAGGACTTCTGAAAGAATAATATTCCTTAAAGCATTAAGTTCCACCTGCCAGGGAAATAAAAACCCCAAAAGTTTCTGCATACAGTATCTTAGTGGTATGTGCTGAACTGCACACTGCAGGGCAAGAAATCTGTTTGGAAATACCTAATTTTCATGCTTTGGAACTTCACATCTCTGAAAGCTTTGGTATCATTACACTGGCATGTGAGGTTGGATGAGGGTATATTTTTATTTGGGACCTCTTTCTTGTGCCTATCACAGAAGTCTCCTAGCATACCAAGATCTGGCACAGACCTGTGCTCTGAAGGAGGAACTGATTTGTCTCACAATATGCCCCAAGTGCCATCTAAAGTTACAGCCCTACGTGCAAGTCCTGCAGAGCACAGCAGGGGTGGCCCATCCCTAACACAGGGTTGTGCTTTCCAGCTCCAATAAATTGCAGGGAGTGCTACCACATTTCTGTTTACAGTCCTCACCCTTAAAAAGATAAGAAATCAAAGTGTTCGAACATGGTGAATAGGAGTGTAAGCTGTTTACATAATCACTGTTTACATTCTGCTAGAGGTGACAAAATCATCATGAAAAAAACTGTCAGTGTTGATAAAGACCATATCAGTAAACAGCAGATTAAGCAGGACACAGAGAGCCTTACAGACCAATTATACATAATTTGCCATGGACATGGTTTGAGAAAGAAATGCACACAATGACTTAGAGAAAATTGCTTAGCTTGGCCGCATCCTTATTAACAAAACAAAAGTCCCTGAGGGCAAATTGTCCTTGGAAAAATAACTCCTGGGAATAATAGCATGTCCTCATCCTGTGCCTAGTGATGAAGAAGAGCCTTTTTCTCCCATTCCCCAGCCACTGAAGCTATTCTCAAGGCTTTTCATATCTATCTGACCCATGTTTACCCACAGCTTCCAAGACATCCTCTCACTCTTGGAAAGCCAGAATCTGCATCACTAATCTGTCACAGGTCTTTGGCAGCTCTTTGGAGGGGATCTGTGCAGGAATCCCCTCCTCCATTACATCCCAGGTACCACAGGTTTGGGAGATTGTGAGAGCTCTCCCATCCCTGGTCTGCTGTTTCATCCAATGAGCATTCCTGCATCCTGCATCCTAAAGTATTACTCCCAATTTTCCTTCACTCATGCATCAACTGCAAGCGCAAAGGCAAATAAAATCCAGGGAAGTGAGTTTATGAGTCTATCAGCAGCCTACAGAGAATGTCTCTGCTGTTATATTTTATCCCAGCTTTTCATGAAAAATGTTCCACCACACCTTCTGTGATGACCCTGTGGGGAATTTGTTGACCATATTTCAGAGTGACAGCTTACAACAAATTTTCAAAATCAGAACTTTTTGAGGAGGAGAAAGGTGATGACTTTTTTTTCCACAGTTTGCAGGTACTGAAAAGGGGAGTTTAGAAAACCTTTAAAATTCCATTAAATTAACACAAATGTTAGAGATAGATTTTCAAAAATTGTAGTCTAAATAGAACTGAATAACCTTTCCTAAAGATACTAACTATGATCTATTGGCTAACAATCTTTAAAATTTATAACAAAAGAACATTTTGAAATTACTCAAACTGCTTTTCCTGTGGAAAAAATCACGGAAATCACTGAACATTTTGTGACTTTGTGAGGAAAGGGGAAAAGTTTAAGGAAAAAGGACAAGAACAAGAACAATCCTGAAAAACACAGCCATATGATCACCTTGGAAAGGGAGTTGGGAGTAGGATTATGTACAGAACACCTGGCTATGGAAAAGTACCATAGAAAGGGACCTATAACAGATAACAAAAATAATCTAACTCTTACAATTATCATGTGAAAGGCATGGATACTAAATATTGTCCTTGACATGGCACTGATAAGATCTTGATCAGAGCACTGTTTCTTGTACTGCAGTCCACATTGTAAGAAATACACAGATGTAGCGAAAAGACTTTTATTTATTATGAATTTAAAAATAATTTCTAGGAAAAAGAAATGGTTTTGTAGAAAAGCAAATATGAAGGGGAGATACTGGTACTAGTTGTCTAAAATGTTGCTATAAATGGGTAAGTGGTCAGTGGTTTTCAATTTGCAATAAGACAGTAACAAGTAAACATACAGTAGCAGTAAGGCTTGTGTAAAATATCAGAAGAACTTTCTTACCATCGGTACGGTTAGACACTGAATCAGGAGACGGCTGGATTATCACCATGGGAAGTTGAGACAATTGCTCCTGGCTTGAGACCAGTGGTTGGTCTACATTTCCTTTTGTGTCTGGCATCTTTACAATTTGTTTCTTCCTAGCAACATACCTTGATTTTTAAAGCAATTCAGTTTGTGGCACATTCAAATTCCAGCTGCAAGCTCTTTGTTTTGCTGGCCATATGCTTTCAAGCACAGAGCAGTGTGCTGTGCTTGACAAGCTGGAAGGCTCCAGGGACATCCTGCTGGGACAAGGAAATACTAGGAAGGTGAGTGAAGGGGGAAGGAGCAATATATTATCTCTGTGGCTCTGGCTCAGTGGCAGTGCTACAAACACCACCAACACAGAGCCCATTCCTCAGTGCCACTAAACTCAGTAATCTTGAGCTGACTGTGTGAGCTCAGTGCAAGGGTACTGTGTAACTTTTATATTTACAGTGTCATGGCCACAGCTAGGGTTCAATGAGAATTTCAGCATGGGAGAAGATGCCATGAACAGATGGAAAGGCAGCAGTAATCCACAGACATATTGACAAGGCGGGCAGGCCAACTGGGTGCTGACCAAGACCAGCTGTCCCTTCTTTTTCATCTAGAGTATTTGAGAGGAAAAAAGAAGCAGAGTTTCAAGTAACCCTCCCAGCCCATGAGCTTCTGCTTGGTGTTGATATCGTGTGGCCCTTTTTTCATGGCCTGCCTTATCCAAGACAAGGATGACATCTTCACTGCCTTAGAAGCACCACCATTCACAGTCTGCACCAGGAGGCAGCAAACTCCTCTTTCTTTTTTGTACTGGATCTGTGTAGGCAAGCCTGTCTAGGGGAGAAAAAATGTGAGCTTAGGGAGGAGATGATTTGAAAAGGTGCCTGTTCTTCCCTAGCCATAATAAATCCTTGGCTGTTTTGGGACTGTTAGTGTTATTGGACAGACATCAAACCTTTGTATGTGCCTTTTCACATTGCCTGCCTAAAGCTTTCCAGGATCTGATACAATAACTTATACAACACATGTAAGAGTATAAGATAAAGAGATAGCCCCAGTTTTGCCTTCAGGCTTGGGGAGGCAGGTGTATGCCTAGGTCTTTGAAATGATATGACAGTGTCCAACTGCTCAAACACTACAGTGTTTGTAGATGCACTAAATCACTTGGAGATACCATAAACCACTTACCACCTCAGAGATACACCCTCAGCACCCATTTTCAAAATACATCTTCATAAAAAACAGAGCAGTGTCAGTCAGTTTTTTCCATATGGTAAGGGCCAACCCAGAATTAAATATTATGTTATGAAATCTAGCCAAGACAAGAAACTTTCCTATCTGCAGGTTCACAATATGAGGTGTCACCCGGCTGCCTTGCAAGAGAGTTTGCAATCTTTGTCATACAATATCCACTTACCATGGTGATTGCAAGCTGTCTCAGTGTTACTGCTGCCAGCTCAGATCCAGTTTTGAGCAGTGAGATAGAAGATAACAGATTCATGCAGCACTGATTTAGTCTTCAGGCAGGGAGACTCATGCTTGCTTAGAAGTTTGCTTGCATCTGGCAGTACATGCCTGGTTATGCCAAAACTATTCATTCTGTCAATAAAGCCTCAAGTAGGTCTGAACATATAGATGTGGGAGGCTCCTTTATGCTTTCAAAAAAAAAACTGGAGCAGAATCTTTGACTTTCCAAGGACAATAAACAAACTAAACCAAGCCAAATCAAGGCAAAACACAAATCATCAGCTTGAGGTCCTTGGAAAAAAGCACAACTCTGTGAAAGAAAACATTTTCTTCATGAGGAATAAATCCGTAGAGTATCCTGAAACTGTTACTCTTTTGAGGGCATTTTTTTTTGAGGGCTCTTTGAGACCTGAAGAAAAATTTGTATGCCTGAACACTCATCTGCTGGGGTTCTTTTCTACTGTATCACGTAGTCTACTAGAAGATATGTCTCCTTAAAACTCACTTGACATCTGCTAGGACACTGGTGCTACAACAACATTACCTCATTAATATAACATTACATTACAAACAAAACATGGAATAAAACATTCAACCCTCTTCATACGAAGACCAAGGGTCAAGTAGCCCTTTTCAACCAGACAGCTTTTAACTTTCATCTCTTCATACCCATGGCCTACTCAAAATATAAGCAAACTGAGTAGGTACCAGGACACGAGGAGAGCTCAGGCACTTCTGACACAAGTTGCAGGAACACAGGGGAGGGGCAGGCAAAGAGCATAGGAATGGTCCTCTTCAATATTATCCAAAACGGCAGATTTAAAAGAAGATGAAAAGTTTGCATTTCTACTAACACTCCTGTTACCTGGAGGGGAGGAGAGGGAGGAGCACTGGGGGAGTGGGTTGTGCATGAATTTTCTGGGTTGAAAAGCAAATACTTAAATTTTTGTGTAACTAAATGTTGCCCCTGAGGATTATCTCTGGGCATCACATTTTGCTCAGCCCCATGAATCTTTGCCACTCGAACAAATGCTGTAGTTGTGAGATGTCACCTGGAATGTGGCTCAGCGCCAGAAAGAAGGTCACTGGTACAGGTTTCAGATGTGTTTGCTGTCAGCAGATGTTTGGAGAGAGCGTTGATTTCCATCCATACCCGTGCCTGCAGAACCTCCTCTGAGCAGGTTATTTGTACATCTGTTTCCCACCTCTTCCAGTCCTCCTCACCAGAGCCCATGCTACAGAAGGATAATGGAATCTTTTCAGTTCAGGATTCAGCTCTGCACTTCAAACTTACTTTGCCTTGTGTATAACAAGTTTATTTTCATTTAAAACCAAAACATTCATTTTTGTGATGGCTTCCATCAAGTTGTGCTTAGCCCTGTTCACTCTGCACATCCCCCTCACACTGTCACACCCTGTCATGCCTGCCTTGCCCTGCTCTTTCCCTGTATGGGGAGCTCTTCAGAGCTCTGAGGGGCAGGTGTGACACCTTGCTCGTACAAACCACCCATGACCACAGAGGTCCAAATGGGCATTTGCAGCTCTTCTTTCCAGGAATCTGTCATTGGTTGCTATAGTGATAAACAAGTTGGCTTATTAGGAAAAGGAACAAAGAACTAGAGAAAATTATTTCAAAATGACCTGCATGCATAGATAAACATGCAATCTGACTTCTCATTGTCAGCTTGGACAGCTGGTTTCCTGTTTCTGGAGAAGCATAGACCTGATATATGTTATTTTAGCAAGTCCAGCCCAGTGTCCACTGCCTGTGTTTTATGACACACAAGGTCCTGTGTGAGGGTGTGGGGCTTTCTCTTCTGAGCTGGATGATTAAACTTCTCAGGGGCTCCCATAACTGGATAGCACAGGAAAATGTGCTTTCTTAGAAAAACTGTTAGGTGGTCTAATGAGGCTGAAATAAGTGTAAAGGAGCAGAAAAGGACAGAAGAAATTATGCTTTTTCTGTATCCTGTGCTGCGGCTTCGGTTTTTTATATCTTTTTTGCCCCTTGCTGATGCCAAGATACCTCTGTGCAGACACTGAGAGTGGTGATCTGTGCCTGTCAGATGGCAGAACATCACCTTCTCTGTGGGATGCCTGGCTTGCACATTGGTCCTTTGGGCCTTAACTAAGGTGTAATAAATCTGTTCTCATTTGAATCCCTGGATACATTGTGACTCCGCTGAGATCAGGCTTGTGCCCTTGAGTGTGTCGTACGCAGTGGATGTTCTTTGACACTCCTGTGGGATGCAGCCTCAATGCCTTTATTTTTTTTGGCTAATTACACATATTGATTGACTGAGCAACGCCAAAAGGTGTAACTGCGAACACTAGAAACTACACTGCCTATGTTTCATTCAGACAGGCAGGCTACTCTTTTGCCTGCTGTGATTTGAGTCACCTGGCATCTGGATTTACTCATCACAGAAACCAGGTTGATCAGCCCCCTTTGCATGCCAGAGCTAATTACCCACCTCCAGTCACCACCAGTCACTTCTTTTGAGAGAAAAATATGAAACAGCCCGAAGAAATGAACCATCCTTGGGTTTAATCTATTCAATTACAGCCATGTGTAATAGAAACTATTTCTCTGCAGTGTTTCATCCACTAGTTAAAAATAATTGCACATTTTTATATGTTTATCCAACAGATTTTGCTTCTTCTTCTTACAGCACAGTAATAGTTCTATCAGCTTCAGACCCTATGAAACAATACATTTTAATAGCTTTACTAAAAATGCTGTTTTATAACTCAGACTAACTTTTCCAATAACTGGGAAAAACAAAAAACAAAAACCAAAACCCAAACAACACAGTTTTTAATGTACCTAGCTTTAGCAAATCCTGATGTTCAGAAGCTGGGGAAATTCAAATGGAGCAAGCAAAAGGCTTGCCCAGCTTGTCCCTTGCCAGGCATACCCAGCTGAGAGGCTGGATGGGAGTGCTGGGTTGCAGCAGAAGTCTCTACACAGAGCAGCCTGAGGGGTGGGTGACCCTGAGTCAGGAGGGGGAGAAAGGCCAAAAGAGCTGAATTGATTTAAGAAAGGTGGAACAGTACATCTATTGCACAGCTAAGGCAGCTCTCCTGCCACACCTATCCTTTTCTACAGACATTGGAAAGACTGAAAGCAGTGAAGAAGAAAGGAGCCAGGGCACACAATTGCTGGCTAGCATTACACAACCCCTTGTGACTGCATCCAGCCAGCATCTGCTGAGCACTCTGCTAGAAACAGGAAGCCTCTGTGGGCCTGTGGAGAGTGTTCCTAGGGATGGGATTTCTTTTGTATGGTTGTGCATATGCACACTTGCACACATGGGCTGCTTTCTAGGACTGTGTTAAGCATTCTCCTACCAGAGTCAGGCATCCTCTGCTGGTAAGAAGCACAAGAAACTGAGGCAGAGGAAGCTTTTTTTGAAGTCAAGTGAAAAATTGGATGCCAAGTCCTGACACGTCTCTGAAAAAAATTCTTTGGAAAGAGGGGCAGCTATCACAACATCATAATAGATGAGCCAAGCCATAAACTACTGCAAACAAACAATTCTGGACCAGATCCTAAAGAGAAATGCCTACCCACACACTCTGATACTACCCAGAATATGCACTGTGCTGCATACTATGTGTGAAACCATAGGAACCGCCTGAGTCACACGGTGATTGGTACCATCCATCACAAGTTAGAAACTCGTCCTTTGTTTCAGAGTTGCACCTGAGGCCTCAAATCAAATGTGACAACTTTTATAATAACCAGTGCTAAGGTGTTCAGCTGAAAAAACTATCTTTGTAGACAGTTTGCCCCCACAAATGGAGTGGTAATTTGACTGGGTTCTTCCGATTTCCAGAGGAAGAACATTCTGCTTTGCTTATCAAGAAGCAACAATTTAATAAATAGCAGCTGGCTTGTATGTAGTACCTTCATTATCTTTTACTAGTCCATCTAAAATATCTGAATATGTGAAGCTAGCAGAAAATGCTGCTGCATTATTTGATGTGACACCTGATGCATCTGGCTCATGACCTCCGAGCCTGTTCTGTGGCGCCTGAAAGCGCTACAGTGGTTCTGAGGGGAAAATGTAGTTGTTGCATTTTGTTATCAAATAACCACGTGTGTCACATTGCTTTTAGAGCAGCCGTGATAGGAGTAAAGGCAGGAAAGTATTTGTTGGCAAGCGTAGAGAAACAGAGTTATCAGCTTTCAGGAATAGAATTAAAGAGGTGGAAGATGACCACACAGCTCATCAGGATGCCTCCCTGGTGCTTGCTGCTTTTGTTCCTTTCTAAACTGCTGCAATTACACTCAGCTATTCTTTTTGCTGCCTTTACTAAGGTCTTGTAGCCATAAACTATTAAGTATGCTCTGTAGGCTCTGAATACAGCACACAAGTTAACTAAAGATAGTATTTTTGGATGAAAGGTAAGAGAAAGGGAAAAACAGTATTTTAAAAATACTTTAATATGTGTGGCTATAAAGAATGCCAATTAAACACATCCATTTGAAACCCTTAGTTTCTAGGTTCCGCCCCAGTAAGTTTTTAAGAATCCTGACATGGCATCATAGAGTATCTAGAAGTGGCAAGCTTAGAATTAACTTCTCCAAATGACTGCTGACTTGCAAATGAGAGCAAGCAATCTCTTTTTGGTATATTGCTTTGATACACATGTTTGCATTATTTGAACAAATTATCTTTGTAAATAGAATTGTACTGGAAATGAGTAAACAGTGGTGCGCTCAGACACTGGAGAGACACAGTTTAGGTGATCGTCCTCTAGATAAACTGTATCAGCATAGAACTGGCAACTATAATTTTGTGTCTGAGATGCTCTTGATTTGAATATATTGAACTGTTTATGCTTGCTCCATTCCTCCATATTATTTCATTATGACATAACAGCCCTTCCACTCCTCCACTAAACATGCTAACTCTAATTAGCTCTCTGCTACACAGATGTTTCTTCATTCAGATGTTCAGCGCCTGGCCAGGTGTCACCCTCGCTTTCCCATGAATTTCAGCTTACATTACATCGGTTCAATGTCCTCTGTGTGTGTGTCCTTCTGAATAACAAATCGATTTGGGATAGATATGAATGATAGATGGACATAGTGTCCACATTATCTACATTTTTTACACACATGCCAATGTGAAGAATGAATATAAAACAGGGAAGAAGCCAGTGGCGTAAGCCCAGGAGGCTGGTGTGCAGGCATCCCCGATTTCTGCAAGCCATGCTATTCCTACCAAAAATCTAAGTATCAGTGACGAATCATTCTACTTCTTATCTCAAACAGCTTGGAAGCCAGTGAGAACATAATTCGATCTCCACGTTTTAATCAGAGAATCGTGGAGAATTCAGTAATTTGCAAACTCTAGTGCTCTGCTTCTGTGTTCTTATGCAGCATGAAGTTTTAAAAGCATAATTGAAGCTCTAAGGAAGTGTTTAGTTATGACAGCAGGGAGTATTGAAAAATGCATCGGAAACTTCCCTGTGAGAAACGGATTTGTAAGAGGTTTTAGATTGCACATTTCACCTGTGTTGCAGCACCTGATTAATGTCTTTTTCTCAAAATAAAGACAGGTGGATTATTACGAAATCCTGATATACGTCTGCTTTCTAAGAAGGTGCTCTCAAGTCCCTGTGATCTCCGGAGAAGCTGCAGGCCCGGACAACGGGGAGATGCGGTCCATGGAGCGCAGGCGGGAGGAGACACCGACTGACGGGCATCGAGGGGAGCTGCGGAAAATCGCAGCCTTATTTACAACTTCTTACTTCGGCCGAGGTAGGAAAAAAAGCCAAAACCCAAAGCGAAGCAGAAACGAAGGGAGCGGCTCTCCGCCGCTGCGAGGGGTAAGTGCTCGGGCACGGACCCGCCCGCCTACCCCAGCCCTGCCTGTCGGCCGGCGCTGTCCCGGGGAAGATGTCCCGGCCACCGGCCCAAGTTGTCGCCCGCAGGGGAGAGAAGCAGCTCCCCGTCGCCACCCGAGTCCCCGTCCCCGCCGGCCGAGCCCGGCGCCGCCCCCGAGGGCACCGAGCGCGGAGCTCCCGGAGCCGCCGCCCCCTCCCCGCGGCTCCCGGGGCCGGCAGCCGGAGCGGGGCGGGGCGGGAGCCCCCCCGGCCCCCGCCCGCGGGGACCCTCCCTCCCTCCCGCCCGCCCTCCCCTCCCCGCCCCCGCTCACCGCCAGAGCCGCCCGGGGAAGCGGAGGAGAAGGAGCGTCTCCCCAGAGCCCCCCGCCGAGCCCCGGTCCGGCGATGCTGAGGGTGAAGCGGGAGGAGGAAGAGGAGGAGGAAGGGCGGCCGCTCGCGGAATAGAGGCGCGGCGGGAGCGGGGCCGGCAGCTGCCCCGCCGGGCTGCCGCAGGCACCGCGGGGCTCCCCGACCCGCCCGGCCGGCGGCCCCCGCGCCCGCGGGAGGGAGGGAGCGCCCGGCGCCCGCCCCGGCCGCCGCCGCCGCCCGGGCGCCCCGCGGAGCCGCGCGGTGGGGCAGCCCCGCCGCGCCCGTCTATGGGGCGGCGCTGAGCGGCGGCGCGGCGGGAGGGCGCCGGGGGCAGCATGAAGTCCCTGCTCTTCAGCCGCTTCCTCCTGCTACTGCCCTGGGTGCTCATCGTCATCATCGTGCTGGACATCGACAGCAGCCGGGCGCCGCTGCCCGCGCTGTCCCCCCGCGGCGGGGCCGAGGGCGGTAGCGGCGGGGCGCGGCCGCCCGCCCCGCGGCGGCGGCCCGAGGCCGCGCTGCCCACCATCTATGCCATCACGCCCACCTACAGCCGCCCGGTGCAGAAGGCCGAGCTCACCCGCCTGGCCAACACCTTCCGGCAGGTGTCGCGGCTCCACTGGATCCTGGTGGAGGACGCGGCGGCGCGCAGCGAGCTGGTGACCCGCTTCGTGGCGGGCGCCGGGCTGCCCTGCACGCACCTGCACGTCCCCACGCCGCGCCGCTACAAGCGCCCGGGGCTGCCCCGCGCCACCGAGCAGCGCAACGCCGGCCTGGCCTGGCTGCGGCAGCGGCACCAGCACCTGCCGCCCCCGCAGCCCGGGGTGCTCTTCTTCGCCGACGACGACAACACCTACAGCCTGGAGCTGTTCCAGGAGGTGCGTGCGGGACAGGGGGGCGCGCTCGGCCGCCACGCTCCGCCGCTCCCCGAGCAGCCCCATCCCCGCTCCCCGCTTCTCCCCTCTGGCTGCTGCCGCTCCCCCTCCTCAGGCTCCCGCTCGGGGCTGTGCCCCATCCCCGCTCTGCGGCGCGCTCGGTGCCCTTTGAGTCCAGCCCGGAGACCTTGCAGCGCTCGTCCCTCACCGGGCTCCCCGCAGCTGCCTCTGTGTGAGCACCGCTCTCTTGATTCCAAGTTTCTTCTCCCTCCTTTCCATACTCCCCCAACTTTTCGCTGCTCTTTTCTCACTTTGTTGCCGAGCGAGGCAAGTTTAAGGTTTGTATAAGGGGTTCTACGTTTTTGTTTAAAACTGGGTTGAAAAGTGCTCTTTGGTTTGTTTTTTTTAGGCTGCATTCCTCTCCCTGTAGGGCAAACTCGCATCAGGAGTCGCCATCCTTCACATCTTTTTACTTGGAGCTAATGAATTAAGCCAGAGCCGGCTTCTTCACGTGGAGTTGCCTTTTTGAAGCCTTTGCTCTTAAAAGCAGCAAATCGCTTGTGTAACCACTGAACGCCCTTTCAGGAGTCTCTTTTGTGAAGGGACCTCTTTTTGCCTTCATTGCCTTCCCTTGGTGAAGGGCTTTGTTTCATTTCGGTGGGAACTGGCAAGCGCTCGGGGCAGAGGGTATCCAGCTTTCTTTCTGGGTTCCCCCTGGCAGGAAGGAGGGTGTTTAATGAGTGGACATAAAACAGGAGAAGGAAGATCATGTGCATCTTCTGTGACAGCTAGGAGAGTGACCTTGGCAGGGAAATGAGGGAGGGAAACGGGAAAGTTTCCCTGCCTGGCAGGCAGCACAGGGCTTCAGACGTGCTGCGGTCTGTGTGTTGTGCCGGTGGACAGAGCTGTAGTTGGAGGTGAGCACCCATCCCCTGCCGCTGGCTGCCGAGCTCTGCTCTTCCTCGCGTGCTTTACAGTCAGTCACTGAAGGGAAACGTGATATGCAGAAATGTGAATCACATGCAATTCCCTAGAGAAAGCTGGTTTAGAAACGCTCAGGTTCGTAGTGTTTAGGTTCGTAATGCATCCCTCTCCATTTCCACTGTGTGGGCAGGTGCAGGGTCCCCATTCAGTAGGGATGTCCTACTTCTTTTGCCCCATTCAGCATTGAAGCTGCTAATTTAAAGACCTTTGCCTAGAGGCTAAACCTTTGTTGCAATTGATTTTTTAAAATTCTCGTAGCTGTGCTCAGTGCATTATAATGCAGAGTAATTTCACATACCCGTCTTTGATGTTATGGGCGTGCTCACGTGTATTTGTAGAAATAAGCCTAATTTGACTGAATCTTAGGGAGTCTGACAATGGAAACAGAAAATACACACATAATGCCAAAATACTTTGGCAATGAGTAATGTGGGACAGGAGATATTTGGAGAAATACCTCCTGTGTGTTTGTGGGGGAATTTTTTTGGTTTTTGGTGTTGAGTACCAGTATTAGGGACAAGCTGAAGGAACAGTATTGGCTGGCATTTTTCCTGAAAGCTCCACAGCTATTGGAAAAGGAGTCTGGTCACATTTATTCTTTTAAAATTTCTATCATTATTCTACTAATTGCTGTAAATTATGAAACAAAGGTACAAATTACCTCTCTAATTAGCTAGGAAATTCAGGAAAGTGATGGGATAAAGCTGTCTGAAGGGTTAACCTTGAAAATTGCAAACAGAACAGGCAACCTGTGTTTCCTCTTGCTAACAAGAGTCGTAACCTCCAGCAGGAGCTTCTGCAACCCTAAGGCTTCCCTTTCCCCTGTGTTCAGCTGCTGGGAAGGAGCTGTTTGCTCTGAGCCTTGTGTTTGCAGGCAGACAGGCATGCATGAGTGAGTTTTCCCTGAGAAATGGGAAGCTTGGAAAGCTCAGTTACAGGAGCAGAGAAGGAGCTTTTGCTTCAGTTGCCTCTGCAAGTTCCTGTGGCTGTTTTTTGGGGTCACTAAGGAGCTGTTGGCAGGGGCTCTGGGATGCCACTGGTAGTAACACAAGGAATGCTTTGCCGACCTGGCAAAGTTAGCGGAAATCCATTGGCAGGCTTTGCCAAGGGGACGTGCCTTTACGTGTGGGAGGTTACATTTGGAGAGAGCCAGGAGCCCGATTTTTCAGTCGAGGCACTGCTAGAGGGCTGGTTGCTTTTTGACTTGATAAAAGAAAAATCTGTGTATTCATGGATTCTGGCTTGACAGCTCTGTGGTTAATCCTGATCCCTCCTTGAGGAATTGATTGATTTATGAGCGTAAATTATACTTGTCTTCTCCAAGCATGAAGAGCACAGCTTCAGAATGCATTGTTTGCAGATGAAACCTGGTAGTAATTCCTGCTATGAAAATGGTGGTAACTATACCTGAGAGGGAGCTTTTCCAGTTTGTTGCCCTGCCAGGAACAATTCTCCAGACCAGCAGCTGCTTTCCCAAAAGAGGGCTGACAAACTGTAGTCTGCTCACTAGGAGGGGGCAGTTTAAAAGTAGGAGACTGAGACAGGAGCTCTGAATTCTCATCCTAGCACCATCCTGTGCTGGCTGTGTGACTTTCAGTGTGTCACTGACACGGGGACAGGCATGTGTAGGCCCCACTGTGCCAGCAGCACCGTGTGCAGGCAGCTGTGTACATTTGCTGGTTTATGAAGCAGCAGGTCTGTCCTCTTTGTAGTGGATTGCTGCTGAGCCAAAGCTGGTTTCAGTAGCAGCAGCGAGGCTTCGGGGAGATGGGAACCAAGGCTAGTTAGGAGTGTAAAGCCAGCATGAGAGGAACATTTGTGTTAGGGATGTGTTTTACTCAGAGGTCAAACAAGCAGGACTGTGGAGCAGAAGGTGAACAAGGGAGCTGCATGTATGAGGGATTGTGTTTAAGGCAGCTCTTTGCTGCGGCTTTCCCTGGTGTCCTGACAGGAGATGGAGCCTTTTGACAAAGCAAGAGCAGCAAAGGCTTTATTGTGAATTGTAGTGTATAAACCAAGAGGCCATGATCCAAAAGGAGCATGCTTTGACATGGAATGCCATGGGATGCTTCTGAGAGCTTTTGATGAAGAAATTCTAATCTCTGTCCAAAGTACTTCTGCCTGGTGCTTATAAGAATGAGTACTTTATATTTGATGTGGAGTCAGCTGGGCCCAGTAGACCTAGGCTAAGTGTGTTTCATGAAAATCAGGGAAAAAAAAACCCAGTTTACAGTAGTCGGGAAAATGTCACCTTCTGTAGTAAATCTGGAACCCTTGGGTGCTGTTTATAATTATCTTTTTTTTTTTTTTCTTAAGACCTAGGATGGAATGTGGATGGATAGGTCACTTCTGACTGGTGAAAACTATGCTCTCAAAGTCAAACTGGGCAGGGTCTAAACAGTTTTACTTGTCCTTTCTAGAACAAGGTGGAGACCCTGGTTTGTCTTCCTGCTGCTACAGCATTGGCTCAGGTTAGCATTTTGTAAAGAAAGGTTCACCTTCCATGGAAAGGCTGCAGGGAAGGAACCAACCTATTCAATGAGTACTACTCTTTAGAGTAGTAAAAGGGGCTGCAGCAATGATGAAGAAATATTTCCAGTAGAGGTGTGGCTTTTAAGTTATTCCCAACTCTTTCTGCTTGAGAGTGTAGTGGTGGTCAGGTGAAAAACCATGTTTTTCTTTAATGCCTGTGATTCTGGCATATTGTATTTTGTAATTTATAATTTTGGGACCCAGAACTCAGAAATAATTTATGTGTTTTCTGCTCAGGCATGATCTGTTCATCTGGAGGTGTCCTTGTGCATCTCTCCATCAAAAACAAGTCTGCTTTCCGAAAATACCTGTTATGTTAAAAGTCAGCTTGCATTCATAAAAAAGCCACTAAGAGGACTGAAATCCCAACTATTATATTTAAGATGTTTTACAAATGTTTCTACATGACTCACCATAGCTTCTATTTTTTACCACAGGCTGTTCATTTTGGAGTGACTCTTATAGTTTCTGGTGCATTTGTGCTTCATCTTATTCCTGAATGCAAGTTATTGTAATATTGTGACTGATGCCTAGCAACTGCTGATTTCACATTTTTAAACTTCCAGAGGAAAAATAAACTTAGGTAATACTGGCATTCCACCTTCACAGAGAGATTTTAAAAACAGGATTAACCTAAGCGTGGAAACTGAAGATGGACAGCTAAGTTCCATTTCCCTTAACTCTTCACATAATTCCTGTGTTTCTGTGTCTCAGGTGTTTTCTCTGCTCTTTTCACATTTTGGGTAGTTGGCCAAAGGCCATCACTTCCATGGTCCATGTTTTGGATATGTATGCAAATTGGAGGAGTGAGTGTTGGAGATCCACTCTGCTGTTGATTGTGCAGACTGTCCTGAACCCTCTGTAGGTGAGGGGTGAGCATCATGAGGAATACAAGAGTAGTGAAGGTCTTCAGTACCTGTCTGAAAGTGAGCTTGCTGAATTCAGAAACACACAGAGTTTTAGAGGTTCCTGTCTAGGTTATTTCTGCCACTTTTGCTTGTGTTTTGTTCAGACACCTAAACTAGATATATTTGAGATATATTTGATATATTGAAATTAAAATGCTCGTATCTAGGACCATGTTCTCCCTCCCTGCCACCCCAGGTCATCGTGTCCAGAATTTCACAGCAATGTTTGCTGGGTGCCTAGAGCATGCAAGTGTGGCACATTGCACTGCCTTGTCTGAGTGCAAGGAGAGGATTTACAGGCTGGGTCTCAGAGAAATCCATGCTCTAAGGTGTGATGTGGGGACAGCCTTGTAGCGTGGAATTCAGAATAGTTCACAGCCCTAATTGTCATTTCTAAGGGGTAAAGAAACCCAACCCAAACTCCAGTAGCTCAGCAGTTAGTCCATTGCCCACTGAGTTGTGGACCAGAATCCAAATTGCTGTAGCAGTTGCCTGCACAAGAGTGCCCTGAATATGATGGCAGAGTTGAAGATGGAAGGGAGGAATGAGAGGACAGAGCTCATCCTGCTCTCCCTAAGTTGGATTAGTCTTTACAGGCAGCTCAAGATTCAAAAAGCCACAGATTCAGACTGCAAGAATTTTCTTGTGTCCCTGCCCTCTCCTATCAAAAGGTATGTATGAAGGTGGCAGATATTCTAATGGCTTTTAACAGCCATTTCAATAGCCTAAAAAAAGAATTCCTTGTTATTAAAAATAGAACAGAAATACTTGCAGGCATTGCATGTCACACAGGCTTCAGTTTTCCTGTGATCATCTTTGTAGAATATTTTGAGGGGAACTCAAAAAATGTGTTATAGGAGAGGTGAATATTTACTATTTATTCCAGCTTTGACTAGGGAAGGGTTAGTGTTTGCTCAATAACACATAACTGTCCTAATCCTTATACAACGTATTAAGATAATTTCTGTGTTATTTTTAATGGATATATTTATGCAAATGATTTAAAAGTGGTATAAGTGAATATCTTTATTTTTGAAAATGTGAAAATCTTTTGTTGAATCTCTTGGAGCTGGTTGGTAAAATTAGATTTTTATAATAGTCTTAAAAATAACATTCAGTAGTCTAGACAGAATTAAATATTATCTGGCAGTCATTGGTTATTTTCTTCAGAATAAAAAGTGATCCAAATATGACTTAGCAGTGCATTAAATACCTTTCTAGTATATAAATGATTTAGGAGTACATGACAGATTTTAAATGCACACTGACATTTTTCTTCCACATAGACACGTAATACCTATGCTAAAGAGGCTGGATTAGAAAAGACTGTCAGAGAATGAAGTAGCTTAAAAACGAGAGAAAACAGTGACCAAAAAAAATAAAAAAAGGCTATTTGAAACAGGTTTATGCTTTGTTACAAAGTACCAAGTACTCTCTGTCTCTTCACTGTCAGCAGCAGCCTTACCTGTGAAACTGATACTGTTACTGTGGAATTAATTACACGGGGTCAGCAGCCCTTCAGCGGTACACTGAACACAACCCAGTAGAATGATAGGGAGTAGAATGAGACAACTAGTAAATAGAAGGGCCCAGAAGTAAAATGAGTAGCAAATGTTTTGGAAGTTGTCCCAGTGCACAGAAATTGGCTGCTAACTGCTTTAGTTAAATTTGGTACAGTTTTCTTCTGCAGGGAAGCAATATTGACATTTGTGCCCAAGGATGGTGGTATTATTTAGAAACATTAATCATTGTACCTTATATATAAAATGTTGTGGAGAAAAGGGGGAATTGATCTATCCTCCTTCTGCAATGTAGATTATATACAAATCAGCAAAGGATGTTTAAGGCAGATGCTTGGAAAGAAAGCTTTCTGTCAGGGAGGATGGTGAAGCAAACCACCTGTGAGACCTGCAGAGGAGGCTACATCAATGAATGACAATTTTTTTGATTTGTAGATCCCTTCTGCAAGTGTTCCCATGGAGAATACCCTTCACAGTCAAATTTGCCCACAACAAACTTGCCTTTTGAAATTCCTAACCCCTAAGTATCCCAAAGTCCCTGAACCACGAAAGCCACTGGCACAGGTTCTTTATGCCTCGGTGCCTCCTTTGAAATGATGGTAAGTGGGGGCAGGAGCTCTGTCCAAAGGCTCAGTAAACAGGCACAGCATTGCTGCTCAGCTCTCTGGCTGAGTCGTAGTGCTCTCACATAAGTTTTGTTGAAGCAGAATTTGGCTTTAAATGGCCTGTGAGTAATGCAGAGAGCTGTGTGAGAAGTGACAGGGAACCTGGCTGTGCTGATGCTTTAACCCATAAAATTTTGTCCTGAGGAAACGTTGTAGTGAAGGAGCTCTAGGTCCTGCCTTTGGTAATAATAAATTGGAATTTGGCATAGAAATCTGCTGGAGTATCACTGGGATGGGCAGGGGTGTGGGGTAGGATGGTGAGCTTGGATGTGAACCTGTAGCCTGAAAAGCACAGATCACAAAGAAAAAGGCTTACAAGGTGTGGCAGCAGGTTTGCCCTAGCAGAGGGCTTTGAATTCTAAACAGAAACACATTGACATGAAACTGCAAAAACACCAGGACAGTTGTTCCAGTCTGGAAGCCTTTTCACTGTAGGAAGTACAGCCATGTCTCTTTTTTTTTCTGTCATGTGCCTTCATTCCCCTTGGGCTTTTATAGTTTGTTACTGGCTTGGTATCTTCCCTATCCATCAGTCCAGAACATCCCATTAAGCAGCTTTTCTTGATTGACTAATGAGATACTAAATTTAGCAATGCTTTTATCGCTGTCTTTTATTGCTCAGCTCCATTTCCTGCATTTCACTTGCTATTCTTCAGTGATTACTCTGTTGTTACTGTATTTACTGTTGTATGCCCATCGCCTCACTTCCATTTCTTCAGTCAATTGTTATTCATCTCTCCTGTAATTTCCTTGCCCACTCCTTCCTAATTCTCCTCCCCCTCCTATTTCATTCAGGTATGTTCTACCATCTTCCCCATCCAGCACATCACTCTCCTCTTATGCCCAAGACCCTTTTTCAAAAAGTAAATAGAGGACAAAAGCATTTCTACCTTGAGAGAGCTGTCCAAGCCAGGCAGGATGGTATCTGTCTCTTCTCCTTAACTACACAAGTCTAACTAGGACAGAGCAGATGCTTAACTTGCAGAGACTGAAGTGTAAGTAAGAAGAATACCATTCATGTAAGCTACCAGGATTTAAAATGCTGAGTGCTAACACAGCCTGTGATACTGCTGTCACTACAATGACAGAGAGAAGAATTATTTAGGAAGCTGTTTTTGTAAGTCCTAGGATTTTTGGCAGTTGTTTAACCCATGGCACTAAAGCTATTCAGAATTAACACATTTTTGAATAACTTTTTTGTGTCCCGATGATTAGCAGCATAAAATTCCAGGTGCAAGCTGGCCTTTTAATCCAAATAATAGCTTTTTCTCCATCATCCATAAATACAGCCTTCACATATCGGTATGTTAACTGCAGTAATGCTATTCTCAGAAGATTAAAAGAAATATTCCTACTTTCATCTGCCTAGCATATCCCAAGGCTGTGAGGTATTTCAGAATTAGCATAAATACTGGTCTAGATGTGCTCTTTCAGCTTTTACTTAAAGGAATTGCTGTATTCTTGACACCTGCTTATTTCATTCTTCAAAAATGTAACCTGTGAGAATAAAGTCACCCAAGGACAGAAAGTAGGAGCTCTGTAAGGGGTTACTTGCTTCTAATGTGTGGTGGCTTTACTGACATAAGTCACAGACACTGAGGTTGACCCAAGATTATTAAAAATTTAAAATTTCTTGGTTCATTTCATGCTGGTTTTATGAGGTTGGTGAGATACTTTTCATTGACAAGGTTTTCCAACACACTGTGTGTTGTAGAGTATTAGTGCAAATCCATCTGGTTCTGCCAGTATAGCTGCTGAGACCACTATTGACCCAGTTTAGAAGTCCTGTGTAACCTGGCTCATTTTGCAGTACAGGTACCCAAACCTTTACTGTGCACACAGGCAGGGCATGGGTGCACTGTGCTCTGACCACGCTCTTGCAGCCAGAGTGTGCCTGCCCTTGTCTTGTGGCATTTTGAGTTTGGGCACAGGCAGTTGGCACAGGATGGCTATAGTACTGCAATTCTGAACTTTAGTAATTCGTTCAGGCATCCACACCCTCCAGGAGGTATTAATGGCACCATGTCTCTTTATCCTGTGGTATTTACTGGTGTAGCACTGTTGGGTGAATGTAGCTTGATGGTGTTGTGTAGATATGCACAGCAGGATGATTCCCCGTGTCCATGTCTGGTATGTTTGGATGTTAATAAAAATATGCTGTTAGCAAAATAAGCAAAAGAGATGTGTCATTAAAACCAGAGCTAAAAGATCTTCATGAGGAGGTTTGGCCGATGTCCATATCCAAATGGTTAATTGTTAACTCTGCATTTCCTATACGGAGAAGTGGGAGATATTTGAAAGTTAAACTTAAGCAGAGAGAACAGTTGCAGGTAAAGATGTTTATCAACAACCTCAGAAAGATTCATGGCAGTCTCTCTTTGGCAATTAACCAGGCAATGGCTTGGACAGAATCCTTATCACAAGAATTCCCTATATTGCCAGCTGAATGTATACCCTGCTCTTATGTGCTATGGGCTGCTGACCCTGAGTGAGATGTTCCAGCTGCAACAGTTATTAGAGTGGGAGAGAGGATTCTTTGATAAATAAATCTGAAGATACACAACTAATTGGGAGAGAAGGTGCATGTCTCTCTTCCATGTGTGCCTACATTTTTGTGGATTTTTAAATACGTATTTTATACTTTCTCTGTGTTAAAGTTCTATGAATCTGCTAATGTTTCTAGCTTAGAAATGTGAGCCATGCTGACGTGATGTCTTTGTTTTTTCTGGTACAACTCCTGCGAGTCTTGATGATATGCATGATAAATCTTTCACCTTGGCAGAGAGAGAGGGAAGTGTTTAATATTTAACCAAGGTTGTCTTTTATTTCAGCATCCATCGATAGGGGACTGCAGTTACAAATATGTAAAACTGTGTTTGTTTTTGCTGAGAGGAGTGCTTGGAAGGAAAAAGGGGTAACTTTTCCCCAAGGAGTAAGTTTCAATTACAACAAAAGACAAGACTGTTTTTAGAATAGATCAAATTAAGCCCACATTGCACTAAAATAGTTTAATACTTTGTTTAAAACGAACCATATTTAAAGCACAGTGGCTTTTGAACCAGTGTGGTTAAGTTGTACAAGTTGCTGTGTCGGTGCACTTGCTTGCTCAAGTTCTCACACCAGACTGATTTTCCCATGGGGAGCAGTGTGTCAAGGTTTGTGTCATATTATCTCCTGCTTACTGAAGAAAATGGACCACTGAACCAGTTATCTGAAGTCACTGAATCAGACTCAAAATTTTTACAGTTAGAAAAGACCTCCAAGATCGAGTCCAGCCTTTCTTTGAACAGCACATCAATTAAACCATAGCACTAGGTGCCATATTCAGACTATTGAACACTTCCAGGGATGGTCACTTCATCACTTCTCTGAGCAGCCCATTCCAATGTCTGACAAGCCTTTCAGTGAGGAACAACCTGAACCTTCTCTGGCACAGCCCAAGGCTGTTTCCTAATGTTACCTGGGAGAAGAGGCTGAGCCCCGCCTGGCTCCACCCTGCTTTCAGACGATTGTAGAGTGATGAGGTCCCTTCTGAGCCTCCTCTCCCCCAGGCTAAACACCCCCAGCTCCCTCAGCTGCTCCTTATAGGACTCACTTTCTAGCCCCTTCACCAGTTTTGCTGCCCTTCTCTGGACACGCCCCAGCACTTCAATGCCCTTCTTGAAGTGACTCCCAGTCATGGATACTTCTTTGCTACAGTCGATTTTTCATACCTATGGCTTCTTCTATGCTAGATAAGGATCACATTTCCAGATTTGCATTTACATTTAGTTAATTTACACCACTGGGGAAAGCTGCTGGTCATAATAAGCATCCTGCCTGGCCTGCTTTCTGTCCTCAGAAATTTAGAGAGCTTTTAAAGGGAAAATACAGAAGTTAAAAAGACTTAGCCCTAGCAATCTTTTTTCACAAATCCTTAATAGAGCTGAGCTGCATCTCAGGTCTGCTTCAGGTAGGAAAGAGTTGTGTGTCATAATTTCCTCTACTCAATGCATTTTTAACAAGTCCCAAACAAATGTTCTTGTGAAATGTGTATTAATCATTATTATAATATTTTCTCTCTCTGGGATTTTACAGTATCTCAGCAATCTGTAGACATAAGCCCACTGCCAGAATGCTGTAGTCTTGCAGATAGAAAAGACCTATGCCTTCGAAAACCCAAACAAACAAGAAAAAAAACCCCACGTTTTTTCACAGCTTTAAGAACTCTTGGCATAAAAGACATTATGAATAGGGTATTTAAAGTAGAATTGAGATGCCTATGGACTAAAGAGCTGGAGATTTCACAGAAAATGAGTGTGCACACACAGCTCTTGGGCTGCAATCTGTAAGCTAGAATTGCTATGAGCTCCTGGTCTTGCTGTTTGACGTGGGTTTCCAGGAGCACTCCCAGAAAAGCAGTGACGCTGTGCCTGCCTCTTGCAGATGCGGACGACGCGCAAGGTGTCGGTGTGGCCCGTGGGCCTGGTGGGAGGCCGGCGGTACGAGCGCCCAGTCGTGGAGAACGGCAAGGTCGTCGGCTGGTACACGGGCTGGAGAGCTGACAGGCCCTTTGCTATTGACATGGCAGGTGAGGATCATTTATGATACACGAATTGTTTCCATTTCTCAATTTAAGCAGCTCCTTAAACTTCCGAAGTGCTGGCAGCGTGCAGCCCTTTGGCACTAACTATCTCGGAAGTCTAAGCTTGTACATCTTGTCTAATTAATTTGCCACTTGGTGGTATCTAAACTTGCTTTAATTTGTTTGTATTTTTATGTGGCAGCTTGGCTTTTATGTTGTATGAATTGTCTGTCTGAAACAAGTTAATTGTAAATTAATTCACCCTAGCACTTCTTACAAGGAGTCCCTGCCTGTCATTTTGTCATCAATCTAAACCAGGCAGTATAAATGCAGACCTTCTTAGACCTTATGTTGTAAAATGCTACTTTATCATGAAATTATTCATGTTGCATTGGTTATTCAGAATGACAGTGATAACTATAGATGGATATAGTTTGAAACACTGGGCTTAGGGGAAACATCACTGACAGCTGTCGCCTGGTGGATGAAGGCAGAAAAGCTTCAAAACGGATCTAATCAATCTTCTGCAGTGAAGTTTGCACACCACGCAGCTCTGTCTTGCTGACAGTCCCTGCTTAGACAATCTTTTGAGTATACTCACAACTGCCACATGAATCACCACTGTGCACAGGTCCAATTTCTGATATAGCAGAAGCTGGTTTCCCAGCAAATGATATGGTATTTGCACTTAGACTATCTTCTGTGCTCAGGAGAGAAAAGTAGGAATACAAGGGCAAGGTAGAAATAGACACTTTTTTTATTCTGATACCCCCTATGTTTTGAGAGAGGGAAAAGGACAGTGTACAGTTCTTTCTCATCCTAACGGAGCACTGTTATATTAATTGAAGTTATTGATAAAAATATGTACAGTATTTACAGTCCAACTGTTCAAAAAGAGTAAATAAAGGAGGACTTATGTTTGTTATCACCTCAAAGAAAAAAAGGTTACCAGGTGAATTTTTCTGCACTGTAGAGGCATCTCAACTCAATAGTACAACCTGGCATAAAAATAAGTATTTGGGTGTTCACATAAATGCATTCCTCAGGAGTGAAGCAGGTATTTAATGCCCAGCACTATGCAGCGTGTTGAGGACTGCAGCTGTGCAGTTGTACAGTCCCTGTGGATTTACAGATACATATTGATACTGTACTCTAGAAGGGATTACTGATGGCATTATAAAGGTGAGAGCATGGTTCATAATTCATTAGCAGCAGGCCATTACACAACATCAGCCAAGGGACTCTAACTCAGACATGAAGATATACATGGAAAGTTCTTAAGTTGTTTACCTTGCAGATGCTGGCTGAATCACTGGCATGAGGGAAAGGCAGCTCCATTAGGAGCATTACCTGCTTGTGCTTTGACCAAAGTTATGTAAGGGAGGGTTACAGAGACAAAAATACTCCAAAACTTTTAGAATACAGGAAGTTATTACACAACCACAAACAAAGAGTTACTACTTTGTGAGAGAACTTTTATTAGTCTTCAAAAAAGTACTGAAGAAATTGAACTTGATTTTCAATTTCAGCAAAGAGAGAAATAGATGGAGTGTAGACTGATAAAAAATAATGTGAAATTTGCATCTTCATTCCCTGCAGGAATACAGTGGCACGGCACAAACAGAACAAAACTCCATAGGTGTCTGAGCAGGTGCAGGCTACAGGATGCATGTCAACGTGCAGTTTCCTACCCTTGCCCTTCTCTCCTGACTTCCCAACACACCTCCAGGGACTTGCTACCAAACCTAAGTCCATGCTGTAGTCCATCACTGGCATTTTTCTTTCCATGTTTCCATATACAAGCAAACTTAGGTTATACCAAATACTGCACTTAAGAAAGATCAAGGATCTTTTTTTAAAAATATTGCCATGCAAACAGTATAGATGCATACAGTAATACTGATATGGAGACCTATCAGCTGTCTGCAGTTAATGTTCTGTGCTCATGTCCCAGTGCACTGGTAAGGAGGCTGTTTAGTGAATGATCTTCCACAGTGATTTTCACAAGAATTTGATCATGAGGCTGAGTATGAAGAGAGCGACGGCTTAAAAGGTTCATTGGGATCATTGTTAACTTGTGGCTGTTCAGAGGAAGTACATCTTTGACTTTAAGCATATAAACTTCTTACTCTAGACTAGAAAGCACAAGGCCAAATTCAAATTACTGCAAGTGGAGATAGGTCCTGCTGATTTCATCTGGCTCAGCTCAAACACCCTAGCTGGCCAACCTCCCCAGATTTTTGAAACACACTTGCACACGGCAATCACATTAGTTCAGTTCATTAAACACTGGTTATTTATTTTGAGAAATTTGTGGCTGACACCGCTGTTCTCCAATGCTAAACTGGATTCAGAAAGCAAAGTAGCAGTTTCCTGTGTTGCTTCTTGCCTGACAACCAACACACCATACAAAATAGTTCAGGTATTTCCGAAGTTCTGCTTCAGTTTTTAATCTAGAACATCCAGGAAGCAATGGCATTAACCATGGCAACAAAATCTTTAAACCCTGGCTCAAGTTTAACTGGATGAAGAAAGATAGTTCTTTTTAACAGAAGCCATTGATCTAACACAAGTCAAGGTGTGAATTAACAGAAACAGCTTACTTTGAGAGAAGAACAGATGTTAGATTTGCTATGTCTCCCAGGTATCTTGTCCTCCCACAAATTAATTCCTATCTAGGTGGCTCTTCAGGCAATTAGATTTAATTTACAACCTTGCATTAAATACCAAAAACTCCCCGAAACACCTCTTCACACTCCAGCTATGAAATTGTCTTGTGGCATTTCATGTGAATTTAAGCCAAATACGACCTTGTAGGAATAATGATTAAGTAAAATAACTGTATGCATGTAAGCACTGTTCAGTTATGCTACACTGGAGACAGTAATCCCAGATAAATCCCTGTTTAGTGATAGAATTCAAAACAATAGTGTCTTTTCATCTATTAGCAGAGGATCATTATCTGCTGAGAGAAATAATTAGTGCCAGTCTGGTCAAAACCCGAGCTGTCTCTTCTATTATTGACACCAAAATGATACATCTGATAAAATTGACTTAAAGTTGTCACTAGAAAGTGGTTTTCTCTCAAGTCCATCTTACAAAATGCCATACATGTGAAAATAAAGCAGAGCTGAAGAACTAGAGAGCCAGGAGATAAGTCTCCTTGAATTATTTTATCTCTAAGTTGCTGCTTTATTGGATTCTTTTAATAAACAAAGACTGCATGGACCCTGACCACGGAAACAAACCTCAGACCAGTCAGTGCACTGTACATGTCCTTGTCACCTGCAACACTCAATTTATAATTTTATAATTATATATATATATATATTTTATATTATATATAATTTATAATTTTGAATTTTGACAGTACCCTCAAATGACAATTTGCAACAGCATGGTAGCAAGGGCATGTGTCACATGCAGGGGCCAGGGCCCACTTGAACATCTGTGTGTAGGAGAAATCCACCCTCTGAACTCAATGCAATTTTCTCAGCAGACGAGCAAGCCTTGCAAGAAGAGAAATTATGAGAAATCAATGTATTTCTCATAATCTGAGAAATATTATAGATATTTCTGGCTATGAGTCCAGGGAGCCACACTGACATGGCAGAGATAAACAGTGGAAAATCTGCGTCTCTTCTGCTTAGAATGGGATTCTTACTGTGCACTAAAATCTAGGACACTAATTTTGGTGTTTACTTAATTTTCTTCTTTATGCATGGGCAGCTTGAATCTTAAATGTATTTAAAAAGAAAGAGCAGCTTACACAGCTGATCAGTGTTCCAAAAATGCCTTCCCATGCAAAAGAAATTTTTTTTTGTGCCCAAAATTATTAAAGCCCAGTTGCATCCAAAATTTATAGTTTGTTTTATTTGAGGAAAAAAGGCCGACAAAACCTAACCAAAACCACTAAACTGAAGCAGACCATTCTGTTCATCAGTACTAAATCTCCGGTTCCCTGTCAAGGTGTAACAAGCTGGCTGTACACACTCTCTGTAGCTGAGGGAGTTTAAACTCTCACCCTCTGCTCTTCCCAAATGATTACACTTGGCTACCAAGATCACCAGGATAGTGCCCACCTTGTGATCCAGCATGGCCACGCTACAAGCAGCTACTTGTGGAGCAGAAGCAAGACAGCAGTGCAGGGTGTAGCAGACACCTATTCTCTACCCCAGGCAGGACAGGATGTATGAAAGCTACGTAAAAGATATAATGTATAAATGTTTTTTGTGTCCATCAGTGAACTGGGACCTCAGATTGCATCCAACCAGTCTTCATCAGGGTCCAACTCCTTATTGAAAACAAAACAAACCTTCTGGTGTGTTCCTTCGCTTTCCTATAAGCAAGAGCATGATAAAGTGGTTTCAGTGTGCCCTTCTTTACATGTGATGCAGTAATTACTTCCTTATATTTTCCTCTCCAAAAGGCTCCTGTAAAAGTCAAAGACACTTTCAAGGAAAACATAGTAGCAAGACACTTCTACTAAAATAAAAGAGTCAGAATTACATTAAGTTATAGAAAGTTATGCTCAGTTTTAAACTGATAGAATTTTAATACTGGCTTTAGAATTCTTGGAGTTTTCCAGAACTGATGTCAAAACTGTTACTACTTGTGTCATAAAGGGACAGCTGGAACCACTCTGAACTGATGAAGACTTCCTTGGTAGGCTTGGCAATCAGACAAAAGGAGTTAGTTACAACTGTAATTTTTTTTTTACAAGTCTATCAGAGTTTTTGAGTCATAGTTAAAGAAGCATATATATGACTGAGCACTGCTGAAGGAAATGGGAGAGTTCTATAAACAAAGGCAAATTACAGATTCATGGGACCTCCTTCAGAGAGGGTGAGTTTGCTCAAACCAGTGATTTCTCAGTTTGCAGTCTCCCTTCAAAGAACCTGATACATGTTAGTCGAGAAAAGAATTGCAGAGAGGTGTGTACACTGAATAAATCCTTTGAGCTGTGCTGTGCCAGGCTCAGACCAGCTGAGACTGCCTGGCACACCACTGGTGCTAAAAGTTATTCCCAAGGCAGAGCATTAGTATGACTTGTCTTTCCTCAACAGGGATGTTAAAAATCTACAGGCTAATCTAAATATCACAGTTGTAACATATTTTAACCATTTTTCCCAACTCTCAATTTGAGGTGTGGAACGGTTTGTACAGTATAAATTTCATACATTCTATTTTACTTACAATTGAATTTCATTTCTTAATTAAAAGTAGAAAGGAAGAATAACCGAAGATTTTAGCAATACCTGATTTTTCAGGCAAGAAAGCATATATTACCTACATGATGGGAAATAGATTAAACATGTTGAAAATACAGTGCAATTAAAAAAAATCTGATTGTATCTTAAGGGCAAAACAAAACAGAACAGTACAATGTAGGATGCACAAACCTACCAAATACTGTCTATCCATATAATTAAATTTATACATTTTCAGAAAGAACATAGGAGACTTCAAGGCATAAGTATAGCCGCACAAGAATGTAAGGCCTAAAGGTTTTTCTCAACCTTTTTCCCTGTCTCACTCTCTCCAAGGATTTGCTGTAAGTCTTCAAGTGATCCTGTCGCATCCCAAAGCCGTATTCAAGCGTCGTGGTTCTCAACCAGGAATGCAAGAATCTGATTTTCTGAAACAGATAACAACAGTGGAGGAACTGGAGCCAAAAGCAAACAACTGCACAAAGGTACCTATGGCTGCACTTTGTGAAAAGTTTTTGTGTCATCTCTGTAGATGACTTTACTAAAACACATGGTATTTTTTAGGTTCTTGTATGGCACACCCGAACAGAGAAAGTGAATCTAGCTAATGAGCCAAAGTACCACCTGGACACAGTCAATATTGAGGTATGACGTGGGGGGACAGCCCCACGGCAAGAGCAGGACAACGGACGCACCAGCGCACGTTCCAGTTCGGACAGCTAAAATCATCTGCTTCTGCCTGAGACCTGACAGACTTCTGTGGAAACAAAAGGAAGCTTTCAGAGACTCTAATAAGCAAATCAAGTGGGTGTGCTTTGTTCTAACTTGTCTGCATGCATTTCTGAACTCTCAGCTTAATAAACTGACACTTACCTTTGTTTTAACGCTGTTTCCACATAGAGAAACAAGGCTGCAATGGAGTATTTTCAAAATCATAATTTATGTATATACTTTTTGTATTTATCCAGCTTAATGGTGTAATTATAAACTGATTTTAACTCACAAACTGTTGGTCTAAATATCTGTATAAATGGATCCTCCAAACTGAACATGTTTTACTTCATTAAAAGTAGCGGTCAAATAGGTCATACAATAATGAAATAAAAAACCCACAATCATTTACGGATTTATCCTTTTAATATAGGGAAATAACATTTTATCATTACGAGGCACCATAAAATGTAAACACAATCACTGTCATAAACCTGGATCTCTCTGCAAGACAAAATATATCTGTTCACACTGAGTTACCTTGAATGCATATTGTGCTGTCAGTTCTCAGCTTTAACACGGTGTGCCTGCCTCCTGAGCCAGGCCGGAGACTTGACCACAGGAAATTCAAATGCATCAAATGCTCATCTTTAAAAGAATAAGCTATTGATTTGTAGAACTACAGTAACATCCAGGTTTATCTTTCTTTCAATAACCACATTCCCTGTTATGCACACCATAACAACATCACAGTGAAATGTATGATGAAACAAAATTTGTTTGATACACTAGAAAACATTGCTCAGTGATACATTTACATTCTATTTATATATGATTAAACATTTGTTCATACAGTACCTTCTACAGGATTACTGGGTAATTTTGGGGGGTTGGGGTTCATATTTTTGGATATTACTAACATGATAGCTACATCCCTTATATGCAAACATTTGATCTAGAATTTTGAGGGAAAAAATCAGTATGTGGTTAAGCAGCTTCTTAATATGATCTATGAAATCATATGCATTGTATGAAAATGCTTCCAATGATGTATAAATATATTCTTGATCTGCTTTTCACTACATCAAATTTAAATCAATATAGACCACACCACGGTCAGTCAGTTATATTCTTAATCTGAACAGCTGGGGAAAAAGAAAAAGAATATATATGTACATGGAAGGAACAGCAAAAGTAAATGTATTTGAACAAGGAATGTTAGGTGGCTGTTCTGGGAAAGATTTCTATTGCAACTTTCATTTCCACAGTTGTGTGCTGAGAGTCTGGCCAGAGGAGCTTCCAGTCCATCCTGCGGCTGTGCTGGGGGGCTGGCCGAAGCCCATCACATTGCTGGAACTGCTGAGGTTCATTCCAGCCATTTGCTGATTCATCTGCAAAGCACACACACACACACCAGCCTGGTTAGCACTGCCACTGCAACACAAGCCAAAAACAGTCCTGCCTCCAATTAGCCACACAGTTACAAGTACATTTCCCTAAAAATATTTCTCATTAAATAAAAATATTGTCTCCATCTATGTTTCTAAGCTTTTCCTCACACCACCATCTTTTCTAGAGCCTTCATCCACCAACATACATCAACTGCTTGGCTGCATCACTTGGTGTAGATGTCACAAGAGAATTGACAGCGTGTGAAGGAGGTGGCCAGTGTAGCTGGTTGGTATAAGTTTGCTTTCACATTTTCAAGGCTAAGAAACAAAATTGTAGGAACTGCAATAAAGAAACACCAAAGCCAGTAATATCTCTTGTCTGCACTTGCAGCTCCAGATTTATTTTTTTTCCCAGCAATATTTCTTTGGAGACTTCATAATCTTGACTACACCAGTTTTTACAGAAATTGTCCGCTTAGGTGACAATCAACAAAGAATGAGGTGGATTTATAAACTTGAGTATTATCTAACCATCCTTGCTAAACAATCTACTCAAGATACTGTAATTCCTTAAAAAATGAGTAAAATAATCCACATTAAATTAAATTCACATGAATTTAACATCTAGTTAAAGGTGAGAAAGTATTCAAGATTCAGCACATTCACTCCAGGGTTGCTGCAAAACTATTTGTAGTCTTTACAAATATCAAGTCACCGTAATTTTAAGTTCTCAATGTCAAAATGACTTTGAGAGAAATGAGCATTTGAAGCAATTAATAATCAGAGGCAATGAATAGAGATGTTGGATAAGTAACATTTGATTCAACCTAAAGCTAGTACTAGGTAAAGTCAGAGTTCATTTAAACATGAGCGAACAATACCAGGTTGCAAAATGAAACTGAAACACTGGTGAAAAATTTAAGTAAATTGCAAACTAGTATTTCAGGGTAAAATTAAATTCTGTGTGCTTTCACACAGAACTGTGTATCTGCAGAAAACAACCCACCACTGAACCTGGAAATATAAAAAAAGCTGATGAAAACATGCTTTATCCAGTGGTACTTCTCTTCTGGAGTACAATTCTTAAGCAGCAGACTATATAAAACACATTAGTCTGGTAAAGCAAGCTCTCCCCTTTCAACTAGAGTCAGAGTTTAGATCAGAGTTCTGCAGACTGTGGAATGTCATCATACTGACATCTGATGTGCAAGGGGTACAGGAACATGTGAAGAGTTTGTTCCAGGAGCCAACTTTTAACATGTCATTGATAAGAGGCAAGATTTTAATTTCAAAGCTGACATGGGTCTTTTTAAAGCTAGCTACCTAGGAAAAGACTACCACCAGTATATCCACAGCTTTTTTTGATCTGACATTTTGAAATTCTCACCTTTAAGAATTACTTTTCAAGGCAGAATGATAGCCTGTATTTTCAAACAGGGGCTGTTTTATCCATGTAGGAAATGCAGTTTACCTTCATAAATGTTCACAACGTAAGACACAGCAGAACAGTAAAAATTTGTATCATCTAATTTAAGTAAATCACTAAGGTTCTCTTCCTGCATTACTAAGTAAGCAGCATGGAATTATTATGTTATCATAAGGCAAACAATAGTATGAAAAAAATAGTTGCTATCATGCATGCTGAACTCCAAGGGACTAATTTAGCTCTGATCCCTCTGCCTTACCCTGCCCCAATAAACGCTCAAATACCCAATTTCAAGATATTTCCCTGGAAAATGTACAAATACAGTACTACACGTACATTAAGCCTTCTAGAGAACCTTTTAAACATGTTTAAAAAATAGGATGGAAATGCTACAGATAAATAATAGATGCACATAAGCAAATTATCTACAGGCAAATATTAAGAGCACAAAGCACTTCACATTCCACCAAAAATTATCTTGAAATCTGTGAATGAAAGTATTCATTGTTAGTGGCTCAAGCAGTTAAAGTCCGCTTTTAGTTAGAAGGCTGTGTTTATGTTTCAGAACTTTGTGACTCTAGCTCAGCCAAGCTTTTTACCTGGCTGGCTCTGATGACAGGATGAGAAGAGTTGTGGAAGCAGAGACCTGAGTTTGGTCATACTTGTCAAAATTGTTCTCTGCTTTCATAGTAATCTTTCATTGAACTATTCACTGATTTGTAAACATGTGCCTCTGAACAGTTCACAGTCCAGTATCTTTAGCTTGGCTACACTTGACCTTCCTCCTACAGCCACACATTTTGTATCTGAAAAGCATCATTTTTTCTAAAGCACTCTTGTCTGGGAATGGCCAGTCTTTACCTGAGAAAGGTTCCATTGAGCTTGTTGGTTTTGTTGCAATCCATACTTATTTTGTGGTGGTGTGACCATCTGTCCCACCATTCCACCTTGAGGTCCAACGACAGTTTGAGGAAGTCCCATCACACCAGCTGGTGCAGTACCAGTAAATCCATTGGGCATTCCCACTCCTACCATCATGCCCGTGCTTTGTCCCATGACTGGCACTGATTGTCCCATCATGTTTCCCATCATCCCAGTTGCTGCTGGCACAGGAACTCCCATGGGTGGGAAGCCTTGAAATTGAGTTGAAGGTTGTGTGGTAAATGGCATAGAAGACGACCCCATGAACATACCTGTACCAGAGAAGAGAAAATTTCAGCAGAAGTGTCTTGTGATTTTCCTCCCCCATCCCCTAAGTCAGAAGTGCACCAAATAATTCTAAGGATAACTTTGTCCATCTGTGTGTCAGTGCTGCCAATTTAGCTTCTGATAAAAGCAAAAAATTGCTTTAAAATTCTTAAAGGAAAGGGACTCATCATGAGATTAAATGCCAAGAAATGTTTGGCATCCCTGTGGTGATCCAGAATCTTTCAGTTGCTGTATTGGAGGTCTTTGTGTTCACACAAACACAGCTAAACCAAAGCTCTGACAGTTCTGTAGGGATCCTGACAGCCTCCTGGCTGCACACTGGAGACTCGGACCCTCACTTGATGAATTACATGGCAGAAGCAGACTACATAGATCTTTCAGTAAATTGTACACTTGATAATTTGAACAGCTATAAATAAATTAAAATCACATACATGTTTTTCTTTAGCACCCATATTACATTTCAGTATTTTTTCTCAGTTTTATAAAAGCTGAACATAAAAACCTTCATCTGAATATAGTTAACAGGTATCCAACCTTAGTTTTATATTTGTAGAAGATAACTTTTCTAGATAAAGATTAAAATAGGACTGCACAGAAACCTTCACAACATTATTTACCCGGAGCATTTTGCTGCTGCATTGTTCCTGTGCCATACAGTGATAAAATGGAGTCTTTGGAGAGCTGTTTCTTCGCTGACTCTTCGGATTTTGCTGTTTGCTCAGTAAATAGATCAAGATCCCCGGCTGCTCCAGACAAGGTGGCAGCTGCTGGTTTAGTGGAAGTGCTCTGGGGAATAAAAGACAAGACAGACTACTGAAAGAAACCAGCAAAAGATGATAAATATTTACTGTACAGCCTTGACCCTCAACTTAATAAAACCTCATTAATTTACAGAAACTAAATTTAAGTGAATGAGAATTTAAAAATATGTGGTATGACTAAAGACAGAAAAAAGCAGTATAGGCAATATGGGACCATCAGACCAGATGAAGGTTACAAAACAAAGAAAACTAAATCCTCAACTGGCTTCAGGGTGTACACATACAAACTATTCATTCCTGTTGTTTCTACATTTTTCATCAGTGAGAAGCATAAATCAAGAGCTGGAATTAGATTATGAAAAATAATTAGGAAATCAATAAGGAGATTAAAATTCACATCTCATTAATCCTTTCATAGGCAGAATAGATTAGAGAAGAGCTAAAACAAAAGATTAAGTGCTTTGAAAAGTAGCTTTGGAGAAAAGGCAAAATTTTGGTTATCTACTTCAAGTAATAAAATTTCTAAAATACATGGTTTATAACTGGCTTAGAGTTCTTTAAGCACGTTTCACTTATTGAGAAAGCATAATTATCTAAAACTTACTGCAATCTACAACTGAAAAACTAAAATACAGACAGGTTGGCAGGCTTTGTGCTGCCCTTGTAATAGAATATTTTGTAAGCAAATTACATCCAGGTGTCTCTCAGAGCTTTTACATTGTTGCTCATACCCATACAGTTCCATATGGGGGCTTTCTCGGGGAATCAGGCAATACATAGGTTCTTGTTATAGTCCTTAAAATACACAACACATCCTGTTACCAGTGGGAACTTTTAATGCAAATCAACTGCATGCACAGTGAAAAAGAGCCAGGACTGCAAATCATACTTAAACTATGGCTTTATTTCAGTCCAGCTAAATGATCCCCAACTGCTTAGCAAATACCTACTGCACCCACAGCTTGTGTGAGCTTCAACTCTTTTCCACACTAAAGGAAAATCTTCCTTGGAATACCACTGTCAATGAAAAGGTAACCAGGTCTGTCTGTTGAGATCCAATACCCAAATTTATCAGACAGACAAGAGGACACCACAAAATACACAGATATGGGACACCCCTATAATCTTCCTTAAAGCAACTATCACCAATCTGCTGTTTTTGCTTCTGACTAAGCCCTGAGACTTCCACTATGGTCACACTGGGTTTGTTACAAACACCACAGTATGAATGTGTTTTAAAAGTGTTTATGCACCTTTAAAAAACACATGAAATGTGTGACTTCTGAAACCTCTAGCATAAATAAAGTGATATATATATATATATAGAGTATATAATCTATAATCCATACATAATACATAATATATATAATATATTGCATATATATGATATATATCTAGACTATATAGAGAGAGTATATAATCCATAGTGCCATAGATTAGGGGGGAAAAAACCCAAAACACAGAACAATTCTGTAACCAGCTAATTTTGCCAGAAACCAGCAAGAGAAAGGAGTGCAGATTTATATAGTTGATGGTGAAAATTTTCCAAAACTGCTGGAGAAAGGGAAGAGAAAAAAAACAAAAAATGGAAACTTTCTAGAAAGTGAAAAAACCTGCATCTATACTACACCCAATTTGGGCCAAAGTCAACAGGACTTAGTGGGCAACCAGGAGTGGGCTGACAGACCTACAGAGGGAAAACAAACAGAAAAAGACCTATGAAACCTCTCTGGCCAGTGTACAATTAAATTATCAATTTCTTTCTGTACATAATAAAAAGGCTTCTTCCTTCTCACAATAATTTCTGATTGCAAAGCAAAATTGTTACTTAAGTGGGGAGTAGGAAGCTCTCCCTATTTGAGACAACTCTTTATCAGTGTGACATAACCAGTCTTTAAAAACACCAGAATCAGATTTAACAATACATTCAGGTAAAAGCCTGTCCTGAACAGCAGAACTTGTTTCCTGTGCATACACCCAGGAAGGCCCATTACTGAATTGTTCCCTGCTGACATGGATCTCCCATGGCACCTGCCTAGGCCAGCCCATGTGTGACAGCCGTGCTCAGCAGGCTGCAGGGAGGAGGACACAGGAGCAGTACACAAGGGTAGAGAGAGGGGCTTCCCCTCTGCTGCCTGCAGGCAGCAAGGAAGGGCTTTGTTTTCCTCTAGAAGGCAGAGCTGGAAACCTGCAGGTCTCATGTTATGTTTACAACCTAAGATTAAATGTTCACTTAATATCACTTCATTCAGTTTGGTCTTGGAAGATCCTCAAAGGAGCCGAAGCACCAGACAAGCACTCCCTGAAGTGTTCATCACCTAAATAAATGGAAGGTAATGTAAAATACATGGCAAGAAAACAGCAGGTGGCATCCAAGTAAAAAAACAACCAACACTGACATGACTTTTGTATCTCTAACATTGTCACACTGCCCAGGACCTCTGTAAAAACACACCTGGCATTCATATAATAATTTTCCTTCACATGGTATTCTTTGTCATTATGCTCAACCTAAATGTCCATCAGGTGCTTAAGGATCATACTGATAAGTTTCATGACATTACTGACATAATGATATTAGTGCAACAGAATTTTTCCTACAAATTTAAGAAGAGGTGGCAACAGAGGAAATGGAAGAGGGAAGTGGACAGTGGGACACATGGAGAGAAGGACTACAGGAGAGAAAAAAACACATGTACATTTTCCTGCTACCTGCACATCTCTGGCTGGTATCTAGGAAAGCAGGGATGGCCTGTATAAAAGGCAGGCCTCTACTGTTTTCCATTTGTATAGTGATAAATAATGGCCCCACACAACAGTTTCAATTTCTCCCTCCTGACTGAAAGAGCTACCTGCATAGAGAAAATACAGCCTAGCACATAATTATTCTTATGCAAGCAAGGTACTAAGTACATTATTAAGGTCTTAAATTCTGTATGCAATGCTTACTCTTTTTATCTTTGCACTGTAAATGGACTTGATGTTTATTTCAACTCCTGGTTTTGATTTTGCATATTTTTAGACATCTATCCAGTTCCATTAAAAATAATCAACTATTATTTCCTGGTAATAACTCATGAGGAAATGAGCACTCAACTATATTTAGTTCACAAAGAAAGACACTAAGAAATCTCATCTGTTCTCTTGCTTTTAGGAATTATCAGCAACCTCTGAAAAAGTCAGATTAAGATTTTTATCACTTTCTCACATTATATCCAAGAACATAATTAACCTTACAATAAGATTAAAAATTCAACTTTATTTTTTGATGCATGTCCAGTACTCACAACAGGCAATACAGCATTTCCTTTGCAATTATCCTTGTCTAGGCTTGAAAATATTTATTTTCCCTGCAGTCCCACTTCTAATTCCTTCTTCAGATTACCCGTCTCTAGAACTCAAAATATATTTCTGTTCCTCTAGACTCTGCTCAGCTAACTCCTTCTGATTCTGCAGTATGATGCCGGCTTTTCCTCTGTGCTCCACCTAAGGCATTTAAAGTACCAAAGAGTAAAATCATGGATTCATAAATGGTTTGGATTGGAAGGGATCTTAAAAATCATCAAGTTCCAACCCCTGACATGGGCAGGTCGCCTTTCACCATGTCAGGTTGCTCAGAGTCCTATCCAATCTCAGCTTGAACATTGCCAAGGATGAGGGCATCCACAGCTTCTCTGGTCAACCTGTTCCAGAGTCTCACCACCCAAACAGTAAAGAACTTTCTCCTAATATTTAATCTTAATTAAATCCTAATATTTAACCTACCTTTGTTTAATTGGAAGCCATTTTCCCTTGTCCTGTCACTAGACTCCCTGAAAAAGAGTCCCTCCCCATCTTTCCTGCAGTCCACCTTCAAATATTGAAAGGTCACTATAAGGTGTCTCCAGAGCCTTCTCTCTTCTCCAGGTTGAACGACCCCAACTGTCTCAGCCTCACTTCACAGGATCAGTGCTCCATCCCTCTGAACATCTTTGTTCCCTCTGGACTGCTCCAACAGGTCCATGTCCTTCCTACATTGGGAGCCCCAGAGCTGGATGCAGCCCTGCAGGTGGAGGTTTTATGAGAGTGGAGCAGAGTCAGGAAATCAGTTCCCTTGACCTGCTGGTCACAATTCTCCTGATGCAGCCCAGGATACTGCTGCGTTTCCAGGCTGACAGTGCACATTGCCGCTTATATTCAGATCTGCATCCACCAGCACCCCCAAGTCCTTCAGTGAAGGGCAGCTCTCAACCCACTTATTGCCCAGCCTGTAGTCACTTTTGGAATTGCTCTAACTCCATTTGAAGGAATGAAACTCTTGCTTTCACATACCTGAAGACAGGAATAAAATAAACCTAAGGAGAAGCTACAAACATTTCAACTGATGATATTGGAATAGGACTATATAACTCTCCAGTAAGACCTTGCTTAAATAATACTCATGAGAAAGCAAACTTCTGGAACAATGCATTTTTACATAAAATCTGAGGACTTTGACAAATTAATGCCACCAAAACCAATTAATAAGTTGAAGCTTGTCTGCCAATCTATGGCAACCGTACTAGGTACACAGACCTGACACCTCAGGGAAAAATGAGAATTTATGAACATCTCTTTACTTAAAATCTGCCACCAAAGCTTTTCAGATATGAATCATGAAAAACATACATCATACTACACACTACAAAATATACTTTTGTAAAATTACACTTTTGTAGCCACCAAGCTGATTCTCAGCTCCCAGTACAGTACAATTCAAATCAGGCCCATACAGACACACACACACACACAATCCAAAATAGTTTAAGTGGACTGAATTTTAGTATCCTCCTTGGAGAAAGACTTACATTAAATATTTCACTGAATTAATACTTCTAAACTAAATACCTCACAGTTCTCCCCTTCTCTTCCTTCCTACAAATTTCATAGAAGAATGAAGACATGTAATTTTTTTTTTTTTTTTGATGGAAGACATATACAAAATTTGAAATTAACATCTGGTTAAAACAATTCAGGAAATTGTTTTAAGTGAAGGTAGAAATGATAGACCTTAGTTCAGTTCCTACACAGTGTTTGGCAACAAACCCTATTCTAATCCCTATAATTTAGCTATGCCCACTTCACATGAGAAAACATCATTAAACATATGAAATGTTCATCTTTCCTGTCTGTGCCCATGAATAATGCAAAATTCATAGCACATGCCTTTTATCTACTTCTACTGTAGGAGCTGCCTAAGATAACTCTGCTTAAACCCCCCTGAGCTTGCTTGCTAATAGGCAAAATTCTATTAAAACATTGCTCTGTCACATATTGTTCTTTACCAGTCCCTTACAAATTCAACAGTCTGCAATAGCATCCAGTTATACAGAACAGTGGGAAGAAACATTTTAAATGTTTTTGAAAACTGTGATAAAGACACATGTCTGCAAACAGCATCAAAGTACTTGCAGATCATCAATGCTCAAGTTACATTTGAAAAAGGAGAAACAAATGCTTTTGTTTTCACTTGAAAAATATGTCTTGGCTATGACAATGGATATAAATCCTAACTTTTGCAGACATCATGACGTTTCAGTCTCATAATAAAACATTCAAACAGACATTTCTGTGCTCCACAGTGCCATAAAACAGACTGCATTTAGCATTAAATGCTGCCTTTCAGGTTAAAATGGAGAAGCAAAGCAATCTTGTGAAAACTCGAGGGTCATACAGATCAGTTTGAGGAGCACCAATAAATTTCCTTCTTTTTCAGAAGAAAAGCTCTCAAATTCCACTGTGTCACCTCAGATACACCTACAATAAATAATAGTGAATATCTCAGTAAGAAAGCAAGCCATGCTATTCCACATTTGTTCCCCTTCTTTTACTTAATTTTTAAAAATTTCAATACTTTCTGTTAATAGATATTCAAAGAAGTTCAAGTTAAGATTTGGCCATGGACTTCTACCTTAAATTTTCCAATTTCAAGCACAGGAACTGCATGTTAGGGTTACTCAACTGCTGACCTGAGTTCATACCCACTTCACCAATTACAGCCTCACACAAAATAATTTCACATTATAATCACATCTCTTACTTACTTAAAGAAATTTAAACAGACCAAATCCTTAAACCCTCTAATATGGCACCTTGTGTTCTCCTAACTCTTCTCTGAATCCCATACAATTTTCATCAATATTGAGAGGTGAAAGATCTTACAAAATACTCATAGCACTGCCAAATGAGAGGCAGCTCCTGCCCAGCCTCGGTTCCCAGACTAGACACCACCATCCTGAAGCAGAACATGTGCAAGGTCTTGATAATCCTAAAGAAAAATAGAATAATATTCTCTTTGCCCCACTTTTGGAAGCAACCCACGTAATCACCATCAGAAACCTGTCTTCTGCTATCTACGCCTGTTCCTGTCTCTTATCTGTAGAGATTATCTGATTAAATTACATTTTGTTTGAGATTACTGCTTAAAAATGGGAGATAACCAAGAATTAAATCTTGCAATACACCATAAGGATGGTGTGCTTGTTAAAAAGTGCTTGCTGAGAATTCTGTTTGTTTCTCCTGATTACAGCACTCAGAAGAAAGAAAAATGTCACTACCAATCTGGACAGGTTTGTTTACAGCAAGTGAATGTATTTATGCTTTCTAGTATATAAACATGGTGATATTCACCAAATATTGACTATAGTATTGTCCTTTCTATCACTTTTGAATCAATTTAGTAAGTAACATACTTAGTCTAGAAACTAGCACAAAGATGAACAACATGTCAAAATATTCCTCTCACAAAAGGTCCAGTGACCAAATCTTTATAATAGAAATGCATTTAAAATGTTATATACACACATAATTCAGTATGCTTTAGCAGCTACTCCATTATTTAACCCATCACTAGTCATCATCATCATTCACTTTGCTTTTTTTCCACTCTTAAGTATTTAGCCTTCTTTTGGATTTCCTACATTCTTTAACCAGCAGGTCACATCACACATCCATGGAACAAAAACAAAAGAAGGCTTTTCTCTTCTTTCTCTGGCTGCTCTTTTGTCCTGGGCACACAGTAGCTACATACAGAAGTCATTTCCAGCTTCAGAACGGCTGGAAAGGAGGAAAACCAGAATTCAATGCTGCCCATTATGTACAATACTACCACTGGCCTGTTTACTTTGAGGTCAAGTGAAAACTTCATGATTCTAGATTTGAATTTACTCAATTTACACCCAAATGTAATAAATTAAAAACTCAGGGAATCTAGTAAAGAGTTACTGCTTTTCACATCTAGCTCTCCAGGGATCAATTTTCATCTAAGGCATTAGAATAGCAGACAACAAGCACTCAGATACTGCTGGTCCTGGTACTTTGACCAGAGACTTCCACAAGAGATAAGAAAATCTACACCAACAATTTCCTTTGCCATTTTAGCTAACACATCCAAATCTAAATGCAAATACATGTTACTTCCATCACTTTTTATGGGTAGCTTAATGCATGGTGGGAAGATTGGTTTATCCATAGCACTATGTTTAAAAAGAAGCATGGTTTCAGTCTCTGAAACCCTGTCTAGCATGTTGCACAAAGTCAGCCCACAGCAGCAAGCAGAAAAAGGGAGAGTAAAGGATAACAAAATCTGTTTACTAACACATATATGCTTTGAGGCACTCAGAACACCCTTTCATCATTATCCCTTCCATTGTACATACTATGTAAACTAAAAGATGAAGAGAAACAAGTACAGATCACATGTCTCAAAATCATAAATTCAAGAATACACACAATTCTTTCCTGTTCAGCAGAGTGGGACAGAAAGCCCTACACAAAAATAAGCTTCTAAATGACCTTAACAAGATGCTCCAGATGGGGAAGCTAGCTCACCACTACTCCAAAACCTCCCTTTCAAAAGCCAGTCTGGGTTAAGGAAGCTTGCACATGTCCATCACCAGCACCTTGCTCTTTGAGTCAGACAGCTACTCAAGGAGAGCTGAAGCTTCAAGCAGATTCTTTGTGTGTCCCAAAGCTGCCTTTCTAGGCTACAACAGGCGTGGTGATGGGTTTGTTTCCAAACTGTCATGGCTATAAGAAGAAGCAGGCCAGGTGCAGGAGTTATGCTACTCTCCCTTGAGGAAAGCCAAGACATACAAGTTCCAAGATGATACAAAAGACAGATCAGTCCAGGTAGCAGTATTAGTTTTTTTTAATATCCGTTCTTGATTTTGAGTATGAAACCTCTGACCCTGAATTTTTAGCAGGTCTAAGAGAGAAGCATCTGCTGCAGTCTTTCTTAAATATCAGCACCACAAAGCAGTAAGCTGTCTTAAAAAGGATGACTTGATGCCCAATAACGTGAGAACATAATGTTATATTCAGCAATACCTATTAAAAAAAGAACAAGACAAGAGAATATAAATGAAAACATTACTACTATCACCAGGGTAAGACAGAATCCAATTTAGCTGGATAACCAGAAAGAAAAACCACACCATCTACTTCTATACCTAAGCAGTGCAGTAGCTTGAAAAGGTGAGAAAAATACCAGTGTTACATTTTAAGCATCTCCTATCATGAGGTGTTGAAGATGTGCTGAGAAGTGTGCATTCCTTCTGTGTGAATCAACAATTCCCTGAAGGAAAATACACATGTGCATGCACATATTTACACATATAACATACGTACACATAACTAAATACACTTATTAAATTTTACCTGAGCAGGAGGTACTGCAGCTGCTGGTAGAGGATTAGAGATCATTGGGCCAAAGATATCCAGGTCATCATTCAGGGCTGTGACAGTAGCAGTGCCTCCATTTGTAACAGATGCTTCAGCTGGACCATCTAGAAAAGTAACAGAATCACTTTAAAAATGAAAATTATTAATAACACCATGAGAATAATTAAAGCTGTATATTCCCTCCTAGCCTGCTCCCATCAAACATGTACTCAATTTCTGAGATATTTTTCAGGCTGTGATATTGTTTAGATAAAGACTTCTTTCCCAAAGAAGATGGCACATTAATGTTCTCCAGAAAAAAAAAACAACAAAAAACAACCAGTGACAAAAAAAACACTTAAAAGTTCCCTAAGGACAACCACAACAACTTAGCAGTACATACTACTCATTTTTCAGGAGTCTCTGCACACCAACACTTTTAGTAAGAATTTAAATAGACATCTTACTGAGAAGGTATAAATTTAGTAGCCATGTACCAGAAAAAATACACTCATCTGTGCTCCCGAATTAAAATTTGAAGTTTTAGAATCCATGAAGTTATTCTTTATATGCTAATTTACTCAAGAGTACATAAATAAACTTTGCATTAGGGAAAATGTCAATTTTTTCCCTTGTTCAAAAGTATTTTGCACAGAATTTATTCTATAGCTCCATATGAATGCACCTGCCAGACACACTGAACTAATTATCCATAAGAACCTATCACTCTTGCTCTGAGCCTTGGTGTCTGTAAGTCACTTTAACACATGAACATTTACTGATCTAGGTGAAACTGGATGCATGCATGACAAATAAAGAACTATGCTTTAAAGAGAATTTGCAATAAAGTACTTCGAAAGATACAGGGACAAAAATATTAAAATAGTGTTTTTAAGGAACAGAGCAACCATTTATTTTTTAATTTTAAGCTGCTCAAGAAAAAGTGGTAAGAATTGGCTAATAAATTTATGCCTAAGCATATCACAAGTGGGTTGCCATTACATAGAACTTGACAAATAGAAAGGTGACTCTAGATTCTGCTGGACTTTATAATGACTGAATAGTCCTAAGAGTTTAAGAAAGCAAGTTTAAGAAAGCTTTTATAGGCAATAAAAGAAGTGTAAAATTAACCAATCTCAGTGCTGAAGTCAGACTTTGGTACAAGAAACTAGCTGAATTAAGTCAAAACTTTCTCTTCAAAAGAAATATAGTCATGACTGGCACAGTTGACACATCACAGAAAGGTCAGTAGTCCAAAAACCCCAGATTACAGTACACTGCTACTAACATCGTAAGACTGCACCCTGAAACAATCCACCCAGAAGCAGATTACCCACAGATGCCACGTTGGTTTGGGCTGGGATAGGGTTAATGCTCCTCTCAGTAGCCAGTATGAGGCCATGTTTTGGATTTTGCTGGAAACAGGGTTGATAACACAGGGATGTTTCATTATTGCCAAGCATTACTTGCACAGTGTCAAAGCCTCTTCTGCTCCCCACCAGGGAGGGGCTGGGGGGTGCACAAGCAGGTGTGAGGGGACATAGCCAGGACAGGTGACCCCAACTAACAAAGGGATGTTCCAGACCCTACACATGGTGCTGCGCTCAGTATACAAAGCAGTGAGAAGAAGGAGGAAGACCTTTGGAGTGATTGCCAAATCACTCCCAAGTCACTGTTACACATGATGGAGCCCTGATTTCCTGGGGATTTCTGAACACCTGTCTGCCCATGGGAAGCGGTGGATGAATTCCTAGCTTTGCTTTGCTTACATGCACCGCTTTTGCTTTACCTGTTAAACTATTTTTATTTCAACCAACAAGTTTTCTCACTTTTACCATCCTGATTCTCTTCCCCATCCTGTGGGGGGAGGGGGCAAGTGGCTGTCTGGGGCTCAGTTGCCTGCTGGGGTCATGACAGATGCCTTCTTTTCTGTCAGCCTTCTAAGAAGGCGAAGTGGCCATGGGAATGAGTTGACACTACTAGACCTTCTGTGCTAAATGAAAAGTGAGGGGCTTGAGAAATGTGAAGTAGCCACCTCAGTCAGTTTTATTACTCTTCTGTGATCTGACTTTGCTGGGGGACTGCTGCTGCAATGGTTCTGAAAAGCAGTTACAAACTCAGCTATGATTATGACAGATTTACTTAGACCTTAATGCAAAGGTCTCCTCTTTCCCTAATTTCTGATGAATGGAAGCCAGGGGACAGCAAAATGGCCATATGTATAATCGGCTGCACCATTCAATGCACATTAGTGTTTTGAGATGTGTATAAATAAATGTATTGACCATTTAAGCATAAGCTTCTTTTGAGGTCATTCTGCAGACTGGCAGTTCCAAAAACATCTCCCCAAAGGTTTACTGTTTCAGATAAATTTAGGAATTAACTGCGCATAATTTTCAAGCAAGAGGACTGTCAGGAATTAATAATTTAATGTTCTAATTTTCTCAGTCAGGCACATGTATAAAAAAAAATTGTCAAATTTTTTTGAAAATTTCAAAGTTGTTTAGATTTCCTGAATGTAAAGTTGTCTAACATAGAAGACTGAAAATTTAAATGCAACCATTCACTGAAACAAGCATTTCACATATTCAGAACATTCATGACAGAACCCATTTGCAAAAATATAGTATTTTTCAAGTATTTAATATGTTGCTTATAAACTAATATTATGAAAACCCAGATTTTTGCTAGATTTGTTCTGTAAGAATGTTATTTGGTAATGCACATGCCTTTCATCTCTTACTGAATAAATACCTCCCTGTCTCCACTGGTGCAGAAACCAGACATTTTGAATTACTCTTTACAACACTGTTTTAAGCCTCTATGAACAGTACTAATAGATGATTCTGTTTTAATGATTTCTCAAAATGTAATATTTGGAATATTTATATTTATGTCTATCTAAAAGAGACTCCAAAAAGCTTCCCCCTTCCCTACTGAAAAAACTAAGTTTCAGAATATAGAAAAAGCCTAACAGTATTTTCACTCCAGTTTATTACTTGTAGCAATATTAGTGTTTCCATTTAAATATATCTGCATGAAGGCATGTACAGTCTTGTTTTTCAACATAATAATTCACAGTTCTTATACAGACATTATGGACAGTCTCAACTCCAACACACCAGATCATGGATTAGGATGTATTTCCTCCTTTCCTTTCTCATTTTAAAATATTTCTGTAATATAAGATAGATACTTCTCAGTTTTAATTTATTCTAAGAATATCATTTCAATTCAACTTGGGCCACCCATCATTAAAAACCTGATTAGAATAGGTGGTGTGTATATGACAGAAGGAAACACACCTGTAGCCTTTCCAGGGAACAGGTAAACATCAGATTAAGCTACATGAGCCTGAGTATTTTGAGAAATTTGTATCTTCAACCATCACAGGATTACTTTGAAGCAACTAGGTTTTGAGAAACTTCCATCACTTTTTTGGAGAATGCATCCATAGGCAGGAATTAAATGTTAGATGTAGCAAAAACCACTGCAATGTGAGCAGATGCAAGGCAGAGCTTCCATGCTCAGTCAGAGAAGGAAAGGTCTAGAGTCAAGAGATGCTGTTCTTCACCCTTGCTCCCAGGTGCAGTTCCAAATCTTCTCTTCTTACAGTTTGTGACACCATTACAGGTAGTATCTGATTGCTGTCAGCCACAATGTAACAGCAGATGATGCTTCTGATTTCAGATTGCGAAGTCTTGTTTCAGTATGATAGCAGAAACAAAAACTATTTATCAAGATGTATTTAATAATATAGTGAAAGGTTCCAGTGAAGTTTACCTTTACAGTTCTTTTCCTGTATAGATTTTATTAATCCCTGACATGACAATTTCCAAGTAAGTGCTGCTTCTGTTATGCATATACATCATAGCTTTCACATACATCATCAATCCTTTGCATACTTATTTGCACCAATAGTGAAAATGACCAGCAGAAGGGCTACAAAGGGACAGAAGAAGAGGAAACAGCGAAAAATCAGACCTGATCTTAAGCTCTGCATTTCTGAAACTCACTTTTTATGGACCAAACTATTTACAACAACTTTGTCACTAAGCAGCCATGTATTTTTAAGCATACAATCATTTATGACAGCCATACCAAGATTTTCAATACAGAGAATATGCATATGATTATTTTTTATACCAAATTACTAGAGCGGCAGAACTGAGAGAAGCAGGTCAATAGTTCTAACAAAAATCTTGGGCAAAGATTCAAACAAGGTCTGTCTGGTCAAAATTATTGCAGAATTATTTAATGCATTAGTAAAATTTTATTTACTGCTAAAACCTTTGCAAAATGGAATAAGCATTCACAGGGAGGCAATTTCTATATAATACTTCTGAAAATAAAGTGTGGAAAGCCAGAAAGCTAGTAATGCCTCAAATGGTTGTAAATGTTTTCATTTTGGGAAGATATATTGCTTACTTAAGCATAATCTGAAAATTGCAGCAATACTATAAATGTTAACATATTTACAAGCTCAAGAAGTGGGGCCATGCAAACCTCATGAGGTTCAACCAGGCCAAGTGTAAGGTCCTGCACTGGGTCAGGGTAATCCATGCTATAAATACAGGCTTGAGAACAGCCCCACAGAGCAGGAGCTATGGATCCTGGAAGATGAAAGTCTGGACACGAGCAGGCAATGTGTGCTTCCAGCCCAGAAACTCAACTGTATTCTGGGCTGCATCCAAAGCAGTGTGGCCAGCAGGTTGAGGGAAAGGATTCTGCTTCTCTTCTCCAGTCTGGTGAGACCCCACCTGGAGTGCTGCATCCAGCTCAGGGGTCCCCAGCACAAGAAAGACATGGACCTGTTGCAGCAGGTCCAGGGAAAGGCCATGAAGGTGATCAGAGGGATTTCTCCTTTAAGGAAAGTCTGAGATAGTTGGGGCTGTTCAGGCTGGAGAAGAGAAGGCTCCAGGGAGACCTTATTGTGGCCTTCCAGTACCTAAAGACCTACAGGAAAGATCAGGTCAGACTTTTTATTAGGGTCTGTAGTGATACAACAAGGGGTAATGGTTCTAAACTAAAACAGGATAGATTCAGACTAGATATAAGAAAGAAATTTTTCACAATGAGGGTTCTACCTGAGAGGTGGGTAGCTGCCCCTTCCCTGCAAACATTCAAGGCCAGGTTGGATGGGGCTCTGAGTTACTTGATCTAGTTGAAGGTGTCCCTACTGATAGCAGGAGTGTTGGACTAGATGACCTTTAAAGGTCCCTTCCAACCCAAACTATTCTATGATTCTAGGAGTTTGTAATCTGTATTTGCATATATGATATTTATATACATATAAATGTATCTTAACTATTTCATAAATGCAACTTTCTGACTTAGGACCAACCACAGGATGCTTTGGTACTTACCCAACAGTCCTGACAAAAGTACATTTCTCAGTAATGCAACATTCAGCTACATTTCATATCATGATTAACCTCTCAAAATCTCAGAGAACTCTTTCAGAGAATATTTCCCATGCAAAAGCAGATAAGCAGCTTTTACCATTTAATATTTTACCTCCAACCATGCCAGATGAATGCCCCACACATAAAATTCAGTAAATACCAACATAATACATCTCTTTTCTTCTAGCTATTCATTGTAACTACAGAGGTTAATCCAGAATATGCAATTGTTATTTTATGGAGGGTGCATCTAAACATGGCAAATGATACAGAATACGTAAAATGCACTTTTCTTCTTTCTGGGAATTCTGTAAGGTAATATAGTTTAAAAATACTATTTTTCCTCCTTTTTTCCTCTGTATGTTGAAGTAATTTCTAAGTGGCATACCTTGGCAAACACAACAGTCACAAACTGCCTGTGTAACATTCCAATATTCCATAGACATTAGTACATAGCTACCACACCATTTTTTACAAAATATTAAGAAATCATTGACATCAACCTGGCTTAAGTGGAGACATCTACCTTGTAAGAAAAAAAAAAAAAAATGCAAACAGAAAAGAGCACAGAGCACAAGGTTAACACCAGTGAGATGAAAATACAGCACCACCAATCACTTAAGTGCTGAAGAACTGTGGTTTATACACTGTGACTTTCAAACTGAAGACTGTTTCCTACAATTATCCTATTAAAAATTCATTTTATAAAATCCTGTATTATTGATTTTAGTGTCAATTTTAGGTCTTTACACTTTCAACAGGGCATTCTTCCAGCATGGGTAAGATCCAAATAATTGTAGAGATGACTAAAAAAGCAGCCTCAGGCTTGGCCTACAGAAACAGGCTGTTATTTCCCACTGCTCAGGAAGAGAGGGAAGGAATTTGGGGTTGCACAGCAAGAACACTAATACATGCTTGTAGAGATTGTAACAATATTTAGCTTGTACATATCCATTTCCCCACCTTTCTGTATGTGGAGTTCTGAATTAAAACCTATTCTGAATCAAAAAAGCCAAACCCAACAAATGATATTGCATTATCAAAAAGTGAGTATCTAAACAGCCTCTCAATAACAATACCCTAATCAGGAAATTAAGAGAACCACACAAATCTATTCAAAAGGGCTCAGAACAAGCACAAATGTTAAAGTACGGTCACTGAGGATACCATGCCTCTTCTCCTATTACAAGATTTGAAGGCACAATTTGCCAAGGCATATTTCCTTGGAAATTTTGCAATTTGAAAAGTGAAAGAGTTTCCTTTTAAAAAACTGCCCAGCTAATTTTCATAGCATAAGCCCTATCTAAGGAAGTTTACCTTCTAACAAGGTTACTACTGCAAAATCAACTGAGACAAAAAGAACGACCCAGAGACTAACACCATATCCAAAGCTAGCAGTGAGGGTAGCTCAAGAAAATACTTTGCGAAGAAGCTGGGCCATTCTGAAAGCCAAACTTATTCTAGCATGAATTCTGATCCATTAAAATTACTTAACTTGCTATCACAAGTGATTTTGAGCTGCCCTACTAAAAGCTAGTACTAGTCTTCACTTGCAGAAATGAAGTCCTAAGAGAATGAATCCTCATTAAAAAATGTCTGCTCAGTAAGAAGAACGAGCTAAGCAATCATTTCCATTTTAATATTATTTGATATGACATATCATACATTCTAATTAGCAGTGCATCACTGCAGCAAAAAAAGTGAGTGAAATTCTAGGATGTATCCACAAGGGTGTTACTTCCTGAGGCAAAGATGTGATCATCCCACTCGACTCAGCACTTCCCAGGCTTCACCTGGAGTCTGTGTCCAGTTCTCGCCCTTGTCATTCAAGACAGACACAGACTGGAGATGGTCCAAAGGAGAGGCAAGAAGATGGCCAAAGAGCTGCAGGACCTGCTCTATGAGGAAAGAGTGAAGGAGGTTGATGATCTTTTCTCCCTGGAGAAGGGAAGGCTCAGGAAGGCACACATCCCAGCATGCCAGTACTTAAAGGGAACCTATGAAGAGGACACAGCCTCTCTCTTCTCAACACAGGGAGCCACACAAGGAAGACAGAGGGCAACAGATACAAGTTTGTCAACGTAAGAAAGAAATTTTTTACTGTGAGATCAATTACTAGAACAACTCCACAGACGTGGCAGAGTTCCCATCACTGGAGGTTTGCACACTGTGCCCACATAGGATGCTAGATAATGTCTCTGCTCCCCTTCCCATAGACTCCTTGGACCAGAAGGTCATTTGAGGTCCCTTCCAACCTGGACTATTCTGTGGTTCTATGATATATTGGGTTGATGTGACCTCTCCTTTAATACTATCTGAAGTCTTCTATTGCAGGTGCTAACTAAAAGAAAACTCTTCAAATGAAATATGCAGGTCTGCTCTCATTAACACATCTCATTTGCAGCTCATTGGATTCCAAGTGCTACTGGCTTATTACACTGCTTTTCAATTTGTTATTTAAAAGATCTTTAAGCATTCCCTCCTCTAAAATTATGGTGTTTTAACACACATATTATAAACTTTGCCCTTTTTATATCTCACTGAAGAAGCAGAGCTGTTGAACACCAATTATAATACTATTTTCATTGCACATTACATCTCAAGTTAGCCAATGCAATCTGAGTTCATTATGGTATCATAAAACAGTGTTACCAAGATACTTTTCAAATCATGACCAAAAGAATACAGAAGCCTAGCAATCTCAAAACCACATATTGATTAAATTTTAGTTTTTAATTAGGTTGTTGTTCTGCTAAAGGAAAATAAAGGAGAATCAGCTTTCCATCAAGTCTAAATTACTTTTTTTTTTTTTTAAATAGGCTCATTCTACAATCATTCTAGGATGTTAATTAAGATTTGCATGCCCATAGTAGCAATTACTTGGAATGAGATATGGACAACATACATATAACCCAGGCAAAAATGGTACTTTACAGTTAGCTCTACATCAGAGAGGAAAAAACCATGTATTTTGGATGAGAGTGTGAATTTTATAACAGAGAAAACATCTACTGTTTTGTCACCTTATTCATACCTTGGAACAAAAAACTAAAAATAAACCAGAAGATTTTTCTACAGAGTGAAGTTTTTAGAATTACATTTAAAAGACTTATTAGCCTCCTTTAATATAACACAGAAATTATGTAGAAAATGAAGAGTAACCATTACATTGATAGAAAGTGAATACTCTTAATATCCACTCACAACTTGTAGAAGACTTTCCTAAGAATGAATTTCAAAAGCAAATAAAAATACTGTAATATTTTATTCTTCCATTTCCATTTTGAGATTCCATCAAATGGAAAAAACACATTTAGAGCAACATTAGATAAATGAAAGACATATTTTATGAGAATGGCCTATACACAACAGTATAGGCAGTGTCAATTAAATTATTTTACTAGAAACTATTTAATTTACAGGACAAACCCATAGTAACCAGTCAAAAAACAAAAAGGTGGATTAAATAAAATGAATGATGGTTTCAGTCAGTACAGAACACTGAAATGCCCACTGCATTAAGTTTTACAAGGTATTAGTCAGCTGCAGTCTGACAGTTCACTGTTCTTTTAACTAATAAAGGAATTGTATGATATAATGTATTTTACAGATACATAACACAGATGACCTCAGCATTTTCATTAAAAAATACACTTGTACCATAAACAGTGAAATGCTACAATCCACAAGGCCTTTGAAGATCGCTTTGATAACTTCCCCTTCCCACAGGATCTCATTACTCTCCCTAGCAAAACATAAGTACTGATATACCCATATCCCACTGGCATTTTCCTTTATAGTTTTAAATTCATGCATGCAATCCTATGGTTTTCAAATTAACCTTTCAGTAATCACAGAAAAAAAAAAAGTACACGTATTAAAATATAAAATCTGTGTTTGATTTAAAACCAAGTAATTATGTATTGCTTACCAAGTCCTAAAAGGTCAATAGTGGGTTCTGATGACTTTTTTGGACTCGCTTTAGCTTCCGATTGCTGATCCTCTTTCTTCTGTGGCTTGTAAGGGAAAAATATAAACACAAGTTGCATGTTTGAAAAGATTCAGTGCTTTAATTCTCATTAAAGATCCTGCTCCAGTATCAGAAATAGAAGTAATTTTCTGTATTTGTTTATCATAATGAATTTGATTTGTAATGAAGTATGTGGCAGTTCTAGTCAAAAGGGACATGGCACACGACTGTATAAATTTTTTTTTGTACTTTCAGTGGTATGTAGTAAATGTTAAAATAAATCTAAGTTTGAGGATAGCTTAAAATAAACTGAAGTCTTAAACTGAACCACTGAGTATCATGCAGTAGGCAAAAAGCTGTTTATAATTTATCAACTCATTTCAGCAACCAAACTACACAGTTCTGAAGCATTAAAGAGAAAAAAAATAAAGTTTTTAAAAGCTTAAATTTAAAAATTAGATGCATACTAATGACATCAATTTGCCTTTCTGCAAAGAACATCTGCACAACATGCAGAATTTATAGATGCTGACTACCGATGCACACAACCTGAGTTCATGACCTTTTCCTTTTTAAACCTGAATGCTAAGAACAGCATTTTTCTTCCTCTGAAAAGAGAACTCCTAGTCTCTTCTTGCCTAGAGACTTCAAAATGTATGATGGTATTGATGTGAAATTTGATTATGAAAACTACTTCATAAAACTGTTCATAGTTCTTCTTACACCAGTATCAGACTGATCCCCTGAATCCATCAAAACATCAGTTTCTAAAATGAAGATCAACTGGTTAATAATAGTGACATGAAAAATGCATTTCTTCACATGCATTTAATGTGCCTTTGCTCCATACTTATCACAAAAACCCAAAGTGGACTGTTTGATCAATGAGCACAGCCTTTAACTAGAAGAGATTACCCAGGAACAGTGGCAGGACACAGTCAGACTGGGCCCTGGGCTGACACCAGCAGAACCTGCTTCACTCACACCTTTATCATATACATAATGTGGCTTTCACAGGGTCACTGAGACTCCTGAGATTGGTGAAGTCATTGAATCTTAGTATTTAGCATTAGGAGAGCTTTGAAGTTCAACACAATCTTATAAAGATCTATTTTAGATAACCCTTTATTTTCTTCCTCTCCTGCAAAAGGGGGATAAAGAGGGAGCTTGGTGCTTGTAAAGAGCAATGAGAAAAACTCAAGAGTATTCAATGGCAGCCCAAGTGAGCAGAAGCCTGTTACACAGTGTTACAGACACTCCTCTTGCATGAGCAAATCACCCCTGAAAACCTTCAGCAAAGGGCTCCAATTAACCAAACTTCAGTCCTGCAGCTACCATGAACAGGTATCATCATACAATCTGACCCTTGCTAATCTCTCAGAGAAATACTTGCTCCCTCTTGCCAAAAATCCTTAGGTTGACTTTACATTTCTCAAGATCCAGCTGTTTGGGAAATAGCCTGATGAATAAATACCCCATGAATTCCCTGATTCTATACTGTATTATAACTTTCAGCACTGTGTTTACAATCTGGAGCACAGAACACTGATTCCAAACACTCTAAGTAAGTATAGTTTTTGAAAGTAAACCATGACAACATATCAAGCATTTTTTAAAAGTGACAATTCAAAATTAACTTTTCTACAACTGACCGTATCTCAGGAAATACACTATAAACCAACAAAATTATAATTATTATAAACACTAATCAGAATTAACAGTGAGTACTTCAGAACAAAATGTGCCATAAAACCTTGAACATCTGAGTTTTCTCCATCTCTATAAGAAACCCTATGGGTCACAGAAGCTGTAAAAAGAAGCATTTCTGACATGCTCCTTTATTTCATGATACTGGTTTTATTTCCCCTTTTGCGTAAACAGCTTAAAAATTCTGAATATAGAATGATTTCTTTCAACTGAAAAGAAAAACTGTTAGAATTATATTAAATGTGCAAGTGTAGTGCAATACATTACACTGTATTAGATTTCTGATAACTACCTAAAACCACAAGTTTGAAATAATTTAAAGGTTGACAGGTTAGTTTTGAATGCAAACTTTTCACAGAAGTCAAACACTTCTGCATACATTAATAAGAACTAAAGAGAAAGAGTTCATCAAATAGCACTTTCTTTTATTTGGCACTTATTTCTGAGGCAAATTAATCTCATTATCTAAACTAAAAATTTAAAAATGTGGGAGGAATAATCTACTTAGGTCCTCTGCTTTGTCAAATAAAAATTTTCAATAAATATTAAATGCATATTTTTGTTTCATCACTTTCTAAATAAGAAAGGCAATGAAGGTACAAGTTACAAAATTAGGAATTTCTATAAAAATACGATCTCCTAAGATGCCCCTTTCAAATATTGGAACTATTATTTCTTGATCAAAAGTTTCTGTCCCATTTTTCTCCCCTTGCCAGTATGTAAACTACTAGATTTTAAGGTTACTTCATAGTTAATTACTTCAAAATCATTTGATAATTTTGAAAAAATATTTTCAAACTCATTAGTACATCAAATATTTCTAGCCATTAATACTGCCTTTGTTTCCTCGGTGAAGATTTTCTCCTTAAAGCACTATTCAACATTTTGTAGCTACATGGTTTTCACCAATATTCTAACCTTCAATCTGAAAAATGAAAAACAACTAACACCAAAAATTCATCTGTATAACAGCAGACACCCAGCGCAATATTCAGCAGCTATCTGGAACAAATTATCTTCCTCTTTAATTTTACCTGCAAAATTATTTTGTTTCTCCCATTCTCACCAAAACAAGCACCATTTCCTGGAATTTCCTATCCTCCCGTCTGAGATTTCAATCAATTCTGTAATTTGGTAGGCCTTTTTTTCTGTTTAAGATGCTTCATAACACATAGGAGGGCTTTTGTGCAAATTCAGAAGACATTTGTTTGGTGCTTAATGTCTGCCATGATTCACAGGTAGACAGGAACTGTGCTAAAGTCACCTGCAATGAATTAGGTAAGGCTGGTACCAGTGGGATGAGTTACAAGAAGAAACTTGCACACACACAATTCTTAAGAGTAATTACTTAATGACCCTCACTACCATACTGTGTCTTGAGTCTTGTTTTCTGTTCAGTCCCATGGGCTCTGCACTGTGGTCCACCTGAAGTAGGTATAATGAAAAGCAGTGGCTTACTTCAGTGTTCTGTGGCAGAGACCATGCTGCATTTCTGGCTCAAGGAGAGAACCTCCAAGGTCTCTTCCAGTCCGTGTAATTCTGGCATAAACAAGGTATTAAAACTTTTGGACAAGAACAAAAAGGAAGCCACACTGAAGTCACTAGAGTATTTTATTACAAATCATAAAGAGAAATGTTTAATTTCTTTTTAGCAGTTTTGCCCCAAAAGGACTCATTTATGACTAAACTTTATGCAGAAAATGGCCTTTCAAGATGTTAAGTACTGTACTCAGTGAGCACAGAAGTGTGTAACAGGAAAAAAACCTGCATAACAAGGCAGTGACATTTCTTAAACTTACTGTTTAATTTAGTGATGTGTTTTATCTAAAAAATACCACATTTTGTAAGATGCAAGGTAGCATGACAAATGCTTTGAGTCTTGCTGCTCTAAGATTCATTTCAGTTTCTATTACTAGTCTTCTTGACTCCCACAGCAATTATTTTTAAGTATTGACACCAGTACTAGATAACCTATTCCTTGTTATGCCCTTTGGAAAAAGATCACATTAAAAATAGGAGACTAAGCAGTATTAAGATAAACTAAAAATAGCATTAAGAATCTGATACGAAAAAGGGCCAGTAGAAAGAACAGGTACACAATCTTGTGCATTTATTTTCAAGTGGAGCTTTCAATGTTACTGGGGCTACTACTTTTTTATGACATTCAAGATTGTCTTGGTAATACATACACGTTTAGTGAATGAAGTACATGGTTATAGCAATTTCTAAATATATTTACTTCAGGTCATGTATTAACAGCTTCTCATTCAAAATCATTTTTATGCTGCTAGTACATTCTTCTGAAATACTGTCCTTGCAAACAGCAGAACATCAAGACGTCTTTGATATGCAGGCCTTACATGGCCATTTTTCACAGCTGTCACTAATGGCCACTGCATTACCCTTCAGGGTTCTTCTCATGTTGGAGATCTACTGAAAGCAAGTGATATCTGCTGCCTTCAATTTTTCTGAGATTATTGAAAACAGTTTGTTTGCAAATATCACTTAAAGAAACTGAAGCGAGAACAAGCTTCCAGGGAGTTGATTCTTTAACATCCTCCACATGATGAGCTTCTTTTCTAGCATGACTTGGAATTTTTTTACCTAAAAAAAACTTGAGTCCTTGTTATGAAAAGAGCCACAAAACCTAATTTCAATTACCCCTTGTTCAGCAGGTATTAGATACTTTGTCCAAATTAAGGAGGCAGATAAAGAACTAACCTTGCGACCTCTTAACAAATATTTTCACCTATAAAGCACATATTTTCAGTACAGGAGCGGGGACACACTCATTACTCAGATCCAGTATGAGCACTATAAATTTTTGCAATCCTGTAGATGACAGGCAACTGGGATACAATAATCTTTCATTGTTTTATTTTCCAGTGCTGTCCTTTTAACCTTCCACTCCTCTTATGCTCTTGTGCCAGTCGTTTCTTCAGGGGCAAGAAGCAAGACCAGGTAACAACTGGTTGCTCAGTCTCACCTCAATACCTAGGAAGGTGATGGAACAACTAACCTGGAAACCAATTCCAGGCACATGAAAGACAAGAATGTTAATGGCTTCATCAAGAGGAAGCCACGCTTGACCAAACCAACAACTTTTAACAGGGTCATGACTGGCTTGGCAGACAAGGGCAGAGCATCACAGGGTGTCTTCCTTTACTTCAATAAGGTTTTTTGATGGTGTTGATAACTGATAAAGGTGCAATCATGGAAAAAATTCCCTCTTCAAGCTCCTGCTCTCATTTAGTTGTTAGTATCCAGTGTTGAATGACTCCCAATTTTATGCCCAAATCAAGTGATGTCTTAATCCTGTCTGCTATACATCTACAAAACAATAATGTGGCAGTATGGTGCTAATATCACATCTGTAAGTACTCCTTAAACAACAAGACTGATCATCTTCCAGTATCTATAGAGCAAATATTTAAAAATATTTATGAATTCCTCATGACTTCACCTCTACCAAAACGAACAACTGAAAAATTATGTCTACACATAAGTAGCATCTCTTTCCTATTTAATTAAAATGGAAATGCAGAAATGAGTATTTGGTCCTTCACTTAATTTCCCACAAACCGTCACTGTAAATCAACTGGCTTGAAATTACTGGATTGAAATTTATATGCTGGTAATCGCCATATACCTCCATGGTGCACCTTGGCCAACTGTGATGTTCGATGCTAAGAAACCATCACAAACAAAATCCAAAAGCAGGCAACAGTGGAGAAGACCAGGTCACCTCTAATTATCTGATTTTAATGCAATCAAGTGCACAAGCCTATTTTAATCTCACACTGAGATGATGCCTTCATTAGTGGAAGCTGCACCAGCCAGTCTTCTTGTAGTTCATAGAGATACTGTCTATGATTTAATTAATCTTGCTCATTTTGCTACCGCCAGAAAATGGTAGGCTTAGCCACTTATCAATCTTGTTCATTTATCCAATATCAGCTCTAAGATTTTAAGGTAATTTCCAGTCTATCAGGTTTTGATAGAAAAGCTATGAAAATTGGTGCCAAAGTTTTGAGGTTTATTCTGCTGCAATTCTGACTACGTCCTTAAAGATTAAAAGAACACCATTGTCAAAAACTTCCCAATTTACACAGAATGAGAAAGTTTTCCATTCCTTCATGAAAGAGCATCTTTTAACTCAGCAACCTGCATTTAATGTTGCATTACTCTGCCACCCTCCTTTATTCTTTCTTTCCAAATTTTGTGCAACAACAGGAGTTATCTGCAGTTTAATTTTTAAAAAAATGGGTAAGAACATCAGGTTAGACCAGAAAAAAAGAAAAAAAGCTCTGTTAGGTCTCAAATTAAAAAAGAAAGCTCCATTTTACAGAAATCAATATTGGCCTTTATTGAGCTTTTACAATGTATTGCCCTCAATATTCTAGTAGTTACACCATTCTAGTCCAATCTAATTTATGCGAAATACTTTTCTTGAGTTAAATGAAATCAAATAAATCAGCAAGTAACTGTTAACCACATGATTCACACCTTAAGTTCTAGAGTTGATTTTACAGACTTGTTTTTCTTTCTTATATGTTACTCTAAAGCTAATTATTAGTGAATAAAGATGTTTATTTTGATAGACACTTAATACTGTATATTTTTCAAACTAATTGCCTGTGTGAGACTGGCTGGGATGGAGAACACATTCTTCACAGCAGTCGATACAACGATACACTTTAGATTTGTGGCTACAACACTCTTGATAACACACCAGGGTTTTGGCTATTGCTGAGTGATGATACTTTGTATAATTTTAGTTTTGCTAGCTTTGCACAATTATATTTCTTGTTTTGCTAATTTAAGGAAGCCAACATCCAAGTACCTCGTTAAGTTCATTCAGGGACTACATACACAGACATACATACACACTTGGAGTCAGCAGTACTTCCCTGTTGGTAGATTTTTGTCACAACCACCTTCTCTTCCCTTTTTCTGGCACTCTATAGACTTTGTCAAACAGATGCAAAGAGCTCATGAGTCAAGTGAATGAACCTACATACAAGCCTCGTCCAACAACGAATTCCCAAATCCAGTTTCCCCTCTGAAGCTCAGCATACACAAGCCTCAAAGATCTGAATCTGAGTATTATAGTTTTGCAGCTGACTCATCCAAAAGTAAACTCCAAGTTCCTGGAATGGGCAGCAATGCTTCCTCACAGATTTGGACTGCAAGGCTGGAGATGGGATTGTGAAGAAAACTGAGCAACATCTGAAGCATAAATCACATACTGTAGGAAGGTGAATGTATCAGTGGGGTATTTCATCAAATTTTCTTCAGTTTTTTTTAGAGGTAACTATTAAATGAGTGATTCATTCTGCCACAGAAGAAAAAAACATGAAACCATTGCCAAGTCAATTCTCCTCCTTCCTCTGTACAAAGATTATAGTACTGCACATAGGATATTGTCTACAAGGAATGTGGTTATATATGGGCAAAACAAAAAGGAGGGTCAGTACCACCATAACTGACTGTCACACACCTATTAAATTCACATATGTAATAGGATGCTAAAAGCTCTATAAGCTGCTGGAAATGATGTTCCCTTACTACAAAACAAGCTTGTCCTTTCCCAGCTTTCAGCACCAGTTTCACCCAAACACATCTGGCTATTAGGTGCACAAGTTGGGCAGGGAAAGACAAGAGGGAAGTAGAAAGCTTCACACAAGCTTGCTCAGTTGACAGGACAGCGTATGTGAGGTCTTCTGATACGTGTCACACTTTGAATGATAAAACAGTAAGAGTATTCAGATCTAACAAAGAGTACATTGCAATCCACTGCCTTTTTTAAAGTACCATTGTAGTAAAATAAGAAAATAATACAAGTTTGTTAAATGAGTAAGGACATTAGTATCCTTTCAGAGCATTATTTAATATGATCATATATTCCAGGGCCTACGGTCTAAATTTATGGGCTACTCTTCTGCACATCCCTGTTCCCCAGAGTACTCTCCTCTGGCAAGCAGCTGAGGGCATTTTGCATGGGAATTGACAGCTGTGAACAAACCTTTTTGGTAATGCCTGGTTCAAATGTACTAGTATACAGTGAAAATACTGTGGTTTTTTTCTTTATAAATGGGAGATTCAAGTTTCCATTTTCGGCCTCTGTATGCTGAAGCGAGTTATCATCATATGCACAGATTTTAAAGGTTTAACAATTCTAAAAAATGTGATGCCCAGTAAAAATGTAAACCATATCTAATACTTTAAAAACAAGCAGAATTTTGCCAAATTCACTACTGCAAGATGATAATGTAAATAATTTAGCAGATTTCAACACCAGCATTTAGTATAAGTGACCTTATTCTCATTTACACTGTGTGAGAGCATTTAAAAGGGTAGCATGCACAGTGCAGGATGTAAGTCACATGATTAATAGCTCTAAAGTAGGAAAAACATTACAGTCAGAGCAGTCATAAGTTACTAATCTAAAAATCTCTCCTACTCTCAAGCAAGATATCAGTCAGAGTCAAAAATCTGATTCATCAGCTGTCCAGTCCACTCATCAGCTCCTATTTTCCTTCACATTATTTCCTCAATTTTCCACTTAAATGAAAAATTCATATAATCTAGAATTCAGTCTGTTTAAAACACATATGATTACCAATGCATTTCTAACTTATATTCCCTACCTTAACTACTAAGAGGCCTTATGAAAGCTGAAGATACACCAAATAATTTTGTGAAAAGCACTTCTAACTTACTTAAAAGCAATTTCCAGTTTACTTGCTAGAACTCATATACGCCTCTATGGTTACTGAACAAAAGCTCTCCTTTGCTCTTAATACATAGGAATTGTATGCCTTGTGCATAAAGCAATTGGATTCCTTCCCTCTTCATTACCTGCTTGCAATAAAACTTGCAGGAGAGCATAAACACTTGAGAATTGCCATATGAGAAAATAATGTTAGTAATTTACTATATCTTGCAATAAGTTTGTAGATATGATTTTTCCTGACATTTATGCTCTAAAAAGTTTAGTCTGTTTCCATTTACAGCATTACTCACACAGGCACATGCTAGAATTTTTAAAGAATATTTTTATAGCTTTCATACTTGACCTGAAAATCAGTAAAGACTAATTTTTTCATAACATTTAATTCAAATGTCATTAAAGATGAAATGTGTTATTTTGTTTACCATCCTATAAAATACCAGCACTTGTTTTGTCAGACTTGCTACTAAAGATAAAGAAATCAGACTAACTCTTCAAAACTAAGGATACTTTTAGCAAGTGATGAACTCCTATTTTGCCTAACTAGCAAAAAAGACAGAAAACCGATGTACTACACTGAAACACAATTAAAACCATGGTGGTATCACGGCAAAATTGTATAGACTACAGCAACAATGCAATCAAATTCTGATGCATTTCTAATCAAGAGAAAAACCTGCATGTCAACAACAACAAAACCCCCACCATTTTTATTTATCAAATTACAGTTACCTTGAACCGAAGAGCCAAGCCAAGGTGAAAATGTAAATATATTATTTAAGAATCTATTGTGATTATTTCAGTGAGTCACTCACACTCACCTGGGTAAGCCTATTTAAGGCATTTGCACTAAGCAAACCAAAACCAAACTGCTTTTTGTTGCTGCAAAATATGATTCTGTACACATGAAGATCCTTCAGTCAAAATACAAACCCAAAGGAAAACTTTTTAAAGTGGTCCTTGATCTACATCTTCACTTTAAAAACCTGGGTACGTGGATTTCATTAGATTTTCACAGTTAGAGTAAGATACTTGAGCAAGATTATGTGAAATGTATTATATTTTTAGTCATTTGAATTAAAAACTTCATGGCAGAAATAACAGACCCTGCACCATAATCTTATTTCATTAATATGATTTTATCTGGGTCTAGGCTAATACGCTAATCGTTTCTGTGAAAATGGATTAAGACTATTCCTTTGTTCTTACTTATTGACCAAGCAGTACTAACATTGTATTTTAACTGAATTTAAAATGTTAGCTCAGATCTCATTTACTTTAGTCAATGTATTCCAAGAAGGCTTAAAACCTTTTATATCCTGTACTCAGCTGAATTGGTTTAGCTCCTTTCTAATGCATCAGACAATTTCAGAGGCCCTTTTACCTTGCTCCAAACAACGTATGAACCATGTAAAAGTACAATTTTCTAAAATTAAGTTTGCTTTCTTTTTATACTTACTGCTGAGACTATGGCAAAGTATCAGAGATAAATCCTTATTTTTATATTCATGCATTAAACCATGTTTGAAATAATAGTTCTATGCATTCAGATTCAAATATATTAGGTTCTTAAAGTGGAAAGGTTTAGAATAGGGTCTGAAAAAAGAGGAAAAGCTCTGTTTCCTAAGTTTGATACTTGAGAAATAACCATCAAAAGATAGCAAGATGATTGCTAGGTAATGGTCAGAACAAGATGTAGCAACTTGCTGCTGAGCTAGGGATGGCAAGACTGCAGAACAGGAGAGGAACACAGCCTGAGTGCAGAGGTATCCAAGTTTTCCATAGATTCTGGAGGCAAAGACTTGAGCAGAGTTTCCTGCAGCTGTAAATCTCTGAAATTACTGCATTTGAGCCCAAAAGCAAGGACCTGTTTACAAGGATACAAAAGGCACAGAAAGAGCAGTTTATCAACCCTTTTCCTATTTCGTATTATCTTGTCATGGAACTTGATTTTGATAAAATGGAAGAATTCTAATGTTAATCCAATAAAACCTGGGGTTTGCATCTTAATAGAAAAAATCACTATGAATCAGAAAACCCAGACAGATCCACCTTACAGCTAATCCAGTGTCTCCTTATGGGATTTATATATCGGGTTAGGGTCAAAATATTTTAATACATCTCAGTTTACAAGATGTGAAATGCAATAAACATGGTTTGCATTTTTGTAAGCTATTTTAAATATACCTTCAGTTTTCAAATCACATATTATGGTGATATGAACTGAGTTTGCACATTTCTACTCCATTTCTATTATGCTCATTAGCCTCAGCAAGATTACAATAATGCAGCTATATTTGTTCCAGTTCCTCATTAAACTGTTTTCTTTTATAACTTTCTTTTCAAAAACCTTTCAAGTAATACAACATCATTGTAGCCAATAAGAACTAAAGGACATTCATGTGTAATTCCTTTTAATGTATTTCCATACAAGAAGGAGCTGTTTCAGGCATGGCAACTGGCTGAGGTCATAGTAAAAAAACAATCAAGAAATGCTTTCCATTTCTATTCATGAAGGTATGCTTCTGAATCTTTTCCTTAACTATAAAAAAGTGGGGTTTTTTGCTTATAAATGCTTTTTACATGAAACTTCATTTGCTATCCAGACCCTACACCCTTAGCCAGCAATCAGTTCATACTTCAGAACTTTCTAGGTGCTTCTGTCTTACTGGTTAGTCCAGCGTGAAATGTGCTACTTGGTAACACATGAGTGTGATCACAGTATGTTTGTCTCTGGCAGCTGGTGTTAGACATGCTGTCTTTGCAAATAGTTGGCTTCTAGATATTGGTCTCTGCAGGTGCTGACCCTCAAATTCCTCAGGCCTGCAGCCTCTTTCCAGGGGCCAGCAGCAGTCTCTTACCTCACTTGTCTGGTAGCTGAACTTGAAGTTTGCAAGTGTTCACACACAGGCACAGAAGAGATAAAGCACTCAAGCTCTATAGTTGCAAATAGCATTTGGCAAGATTACAGAATAGCCTGCAGAGATCTAGCGAAGGCTCAGACAATTCTAGTGCCCAGCAACCTGGCCAACTATCAGCACTTATGTGACTGCCCCTTTTTATCCACTTCCCCTGATTCCTCATGCTTGTCATACCCCAATCTACCTTGATTTTCATATTCCCCTGGTTTGGTCTCTATCACATAAACATCTCATAATAAACTGTGTACAAAATTTTCTGTCCCATCCCCAAATTCTTTTCTCTCTGCATCCCACAGTAAGTCCTATACCCTATTATGCAATCACCCCTTACACACCTGGTATTCCTGGGAGAGAACCTTTTTCCTTGACCCACCTTACTACTTTCCTTCAATATTAGCAGCAGATCACTGGCTCTCTTTATACTGATTAGATTATTCCACTTCACCCCCTGTTGTTGTTCATCTGATTCTCACAGTCTTTATGTTTTAGCCAGACTTAAAACATCACACTGAATAGTGTTTCATATAAACAACCTCTGAGTCAGGACAATTTACTCAGAGTGTTGGACTCATACTCTGTGCTGGCATCGTTTCTATCATTATCACAAACAGTATACTACAAACACTTTATGAAGTCTAAGCATACTATTTCTCTAGAGATGCATTTGAGAAAGTCTCTCAATTAGCTCTACAGAAATTCAATCCTCTCAGTGACAGCCAATGACACTGAAATAGCCACGCAGGTTTATTTTTCTTACTTCTGTATCAGCTTGTTGCCTTCTTTAACTACTAGAGAAGTTAGGAGAGAGCTGACAAGTACTTTATCACCCTCACGTACATGTACATAATTCTTTTTCACAAATGCAGAACTTACTGAGAGGGAGAAATGTTTAATAAATACTTACGTATCGTTAGCTACATTAGTGTCTTCTGCCAGCCCGGGTATTTTCTCCTCAATTTTGTTCTCATTTCAAAGTTAATCAGTTTGAAACAATTACTTTAAAAGCTAAGTAATTTTAACCTATCATATGCAATACCAAAATGAATTTGTCTGTACTTAGGCAAGCTCCATTTTCTTTGTCTTCATCCTCCATACTATCATAACCTTTAACACGAACTATCAATAAGCACTGCAGCCTCCACCTCAATTGGAAATAGGTCAAGCCTCTTTCTGCTTCTAATCCTCCAGTTTAAATAATTGTGAACCTGTAAGAAATTTCTATGTAATCTGAAATAGAATATCTAAACAATCCTTACAAAATCTAGAAGCCCTTTACAGCTTTTATCTTCACAGCTTCGAAGATGCTAAAGTTTAAAAAATGGCCCTTCAGAATGATATTACAAGGCCTCTGATTTGTTTGTTCAGTCATCCATTTCAACACCAGTGCTAAGATTCAGCCCAACCCATTTCCTTTACATTATAATAATCCACTTTTAAACCAAGGAAAAAGATACACTGATATCTACTTACAATGTAAACTGAGGGTTAAATAGGTAAGACAAAAAAATCTGTATGTTCTCTTGAGCAGAGGTCACCCCTGTTACTACACAGTGTAAAATACACTTTCTGCCTAGAGATAAGCCTGCAGTACCTTACTCTGACATGAAGTACAATATTCTCAAGTTGAGAGACAATACTTGCTGAGCAGAGAGGCAGGACAGACTTATTTTGCCACAGTACAGTGGCATGCCTGGGGACCAATCTCAGATCTGCCCCATCTTCTTCTAACTGCAGGTACCAATTTTATAAAAGAAAAATCTCACATAAAACTGAAACAAGCTCATCCAGTTGCAATTCTTTTTCCAACAGAGCCAAGTGGCAATTCAGTGCAGATGGGTTAACATTTCTGATTGAGGTAAAATACATAAGGAATTGAGCATTAAAGAGCTGCCAGTTATTTGAACAATTAGGCAACTGGTAACTTAATTTTGCATCATAACTATCATCTGACAAAATTATCTAGAGTGTCCATTTCCTTCAAATTGTGTTGAAAGACCTGGCTTCTATCTGGTCTTGCTTCTACCTCTACCACAGCTACAGTGCTATTTACCTTTGAGTTAACTTTGTGAAGACATAATTATGCAATAGTATGAATGCCAAGTCATAAAAGGTTCCACACAACTGTTCTAGTGCCAAAAGCAACTATCAAAATGCAATAAATTCAACAGTCAAAAAAAATATATTCTTTTTAGCAAAACACACACAATAAACTACGAATTTAAACTGGAAGACACACAAAGTTGTTGCATGACACCAGAAGATTGCTGTAACATGGTGTATTATTATAGTTATTATTATTATCATCATCCATTTAAAGCTTAAGCTCATGTTGGAGATTTAATATTGCCAGTGACATCTAAAATAATTTTTAATGAAAAATAAGTCAGTGTCTTTACTCTTCAGTGACATTTGCACATCTGACAGGACTTCCCACTACGTTATTGCCCTACCTTCATGTTCACACACCAGAGTGAGATTAAGCACATTCTAGTTTAAACATGGTAAAATGACACAGAACACACAAAAGCACTCTATTGCTTTGCCCATGCTCCAGTACTGGCATTATTTCAGGAAAACAAAGGAAGCCTATTATTCAGAACAAGATAAGATTATTATTTTGAGCAATATTATTTAAATTAAAGTCTTTTTCCTCTTATCAGTTTCATCTTATCCAATCCATATCCTTCTTTACATTACGTTCCATGTATCAATACCACTTCAGTAAATGCATTGTGCATTTTGTTCCTGCACATTTGATTGCTTGTACACAATCTCTTAACCAGTACAGTAATTTCTATAAAACTTTTTAGAAGAGATTGGATATTTGCAGTTTTAATCATGCATGGTCCTGTGGTTTCAAATGTCTCAGAATGTCTTTTTCCTAAAGACAGCATCCACCCATGAGTAAGGCTGATTTAGTACATGCTTGTTTAAATGTGTCCACTTAATTTTACTCAATATACAAATAAACACATGTAATGTTGATAATATTGATAATATTAATAATGTTGTTAATATTAATTGTGTCAAAGTCACCAGGAAAAAAGATTAAGCTTATCACAAGCTGAAAATGCCATCTGTTAATAAGTATTATCAACTGAAACTCAAGGCAGTATTATGTTTTGAACCTGCATGGACCAAAAGCATAACAGAGGGTCAATTAAAACTAAGCAAACTTAAAATAGCTTTCTGTTAAAAACAGTTTGGCGAGTTAAAAAAAGGCAAATTTAACCAAAGCAGCCCTTACTCAAGCTTTCTGTCATTGTTTTTTAGATTCCACTTGTATAGAATTTTTAAAAATTGCATTAAAATACTGTTCTGCTGCAGACCAGAGTTGAGAGGATCAAGCTGATACAGCAAACACACACTGGGCTGAAGAAAAAAAAGGTGATACCCTTCCTGAATGCCGACTCCTTTTCCAACATAGAGAAAGATAAAAACTTTTCTTTTTTTTCTGACAAAAAAGGGGTTTCTTTCATTGCTTCTGCCTGCAATATCTATTTCTTAATTTCTTTGTCTACAACTGCAAATACGTAATAAGAGCCATGACAGATTAATTTCATTAAGTAAGACTATTTTTCATGGCAATTCTCAAACAAAAGTAGTCCTTTGTTAACTGCAAAAGGAATGAACAGTACTGTTTTGGGAAGAATCTAATTTGATTTACTTTCTTCCAGATTAGCATTAAAAACAACCAAAGAACCCAAAATAATCTGATCTCTTCCGTAAGACTGAGAAGGTATGATTAGAAATGTAAAACCAGGCTGGGAGAAGTCTACAGACTGTAAAATGCAGACTGGGAGAACAAGAAGCCTTAAAACTCTTCACCCTTTGTGGGGGTAGAGGCAGGGAAACAGGCTGCCCTATGTCTTACCACATACTCCTAAATTCTGAGCTTTAATTCTTATCTGCTTAGTCTGAATTTATGAAAACAAAGACTAAATAAAACTTTGTATTCAACCAGAGAGCAAAACAGTTTTCTATTTTTCTGTTACCATGATATACATGATTGTTTTTTTTTACTACAATTTAAAGTAATATTTAATTTCATATAAAAATCAAAAGGAAAAGATATTTTAAAAAGAAATCACTCAGGCGAACAATGCTAAGATGTCTAGGGAAATGTTATTATCAACTATTCAAATGATTTAGCAAACTATCAACAATACAGTATCAAAACAAAGAAAACATTTAGAATATTTATAACGGGATTCTGCATTTAAATTATCATTCAGGTCAGTATTTGTGAAACCACTTTTTCCTACAAGTTAAAAGTAAACACACAGATCACTTTCACCAAACTGGTGTTTAGGGGGACACTAAATATTTTGCAGGCTTTCATTTCTTCCATGCATTCTTATAGTGCTACTCAGTTTTAAGGAAGTGAAGAACACTAAAGCACTATTTACTCCAACTCACTTCTCCTAGTACAAAATTATTGGGATGATAACTTGTAATACTTTGGATAAGCAAATTACATCCCAGAGAAATAAGAGGCACTGATAGTTCCCCTTGCCTCAATTGTCCAGGCAGGCTGATTTTTCCGTGAGTTTTAGCTGTCTTCGGGGGAAGACTTAAGCTACGTTAAGTTCTTCCTATTTGGTTAAATAAGTATCTGATATACTGTTTTTCCTATCTGAAGGGGAAAAGCTGCTAGTATGAGTTGCCCCCACTTTTGAGGGGGTCTCCAGTACATTTTAAATGCAAATAAACTGATGTCTGTACCTCTGTAATACAGGCCATCTGGTGCTGCCTGGTACCAGCTGACTGAGAGGCAGCAGCTAACTGCTACTGCCAAGTTTAATCTGCCAATTTAGTCCTCATTTTGGGAAAGAAAACCAGCATTTGATATACTACCATTGAAAAGTAACCTCCAACTGACCCATTCCTGTCACTTGAAATAACTTTATACAAAAACAACCGTCAGTTTCAAATTCAAAATGCAATATAATAAAACAAACTAACTCACAGTGTCATATTGAACTTCAGTTAATCAAGTGTAACTGCTGCAGTCCTTCAGAACAATTCATCATCTTGATATGTTCAGCAGAATGAAAAAATCTTTGAGTGTTGGTATAAGTTTGCAAATGCACCAGTACTCAGTGGAAAAAAAAAGCAACTTCATTCTTTATATCCTAACCACTTAACTTCACTATCCTCGTACAACACAATCTTGTCTTAAAGGGTTTTATTTCCATAACTTAGATGGTCCTCAACATGCGGTATTTTACATCCAAAACATCACAATATTTTCAAGAAAGTATTCAACTCATGTGAAACCTCTAAACCATAGAGAAAGCTACACAGCGCTGAACCCAAACATTTCCAAAGCATTCAGTGTCATGGACTTAGCTGAACTTTCTAATTTTAGATACTAGAAATACTTACCAAGTTTTCCAAGGACACTTTTCCAAATATCTTCTAGCTTAATTCTGGGTTGTTAGCACTGTTGCATACCACGTTTTCTTTATTTAAAAATTAGACTACATAAAGAGTTGAACCCTACAAAAATCTGAACATTTAGGCACACCAATTTTCTTCTTCTTTACTCTGGGAGCACTCCAGAGCCTCACAGCGTCACACCACACCTAGTGATGCTGTTTTCATTTGAATTTGTACTGCAGAAGTACATAAACAGATATGTCTTGAAAAACTAAACAGTCCTGGTTCCTCTGAAATTCAAGAAGTCATTCATACAGCTCAGTCCAACTTCACTGTTCTAAATAGCACAAAGCAAATGTCTCTACTAAATGAAATATTATTCCTTATACTCTTTGATGGCTTGTGAACAATATTCCTCAGTTCACTCTGCAGCTTTTGTTTATCCTTGGGGCACACTGTCTCCCCAGTTCACACTGGGGATGTCCCAGCCATGCCCCTGATCACTCAGCCTGAATGACCTAAATGCACCTCATCTACTTTTCTGTGCTTCCTTTCAGTGGAAAACAAGTATAAGGCAGATGGAGTGCACACAGAGCCTGCTCCAACCTGCTGCATGAAGAATAGCATGGAGCTTACCTAAAGTGCTCCTCTGTGCTCCAAGAAGAAACTTCATCTGAAGTATCTACACAAGTAAAATTTTATTTCAGAAAACTACTATGAGGCTTTGAGAGCTCTCTCATGCACAAGTAGAATACTTATGGTAAATATTGTTTTTGCAATCACCAAATAATTCTCAATTGAACACATCCAAATACTCAAGGATGAACAAGAATTCTACTTAGGCTAGAAATAAAAAAAGGAATTCAGTGATTTACCCTATTCCTGACCAGAGAACTTTTTCAGTCATCTTAAGCAGAAAAGAAAGGACCAAAATCATGGCTGATTATTAGTAAGAAGGGAAAGCTCCTTAGCAGCTGATGAAAGGGCAGGCAGAATGATGAAGTTCAAAAATGGCTAGCAAAAGTATAGATGCTTTTTCCTGCCTACAAATTAAAGACTTTCTTGTGTAACTGCCAACAAAACATATAAGATTGGTGGCCAAACTACAGACTTGCTTCCCCTCCCCATAATAAAACACACTCTTACAACATAAGACTTACTTTTATAGTCAATTTAAAATCTCTTAATCGGTTGCACAGAGTATGTAAAACTTGCTTCCACTACATGATAATCTCCCTCAAGCTATTAGCCTGCTGTTGGCCCACAGGAAACATTAAGAAGCACACAATTAGCTCAGTTTGATTATTCAACACATTTCTAATACTGCAAAAATTTGCACTTCTGTTGCTTGCAAACAAGGTGGGCTTTGAGTGAACATGTCAAATAACCTGGCCCCAGTTTTCATATCATGAAAAATTATATAATAATTGTTTCAGCAGTTTTCTTGCAGTATTTTCCCTGTTTCTCCAAAGTAACTGTAAGGATAAGTTTTCTTTCAGCAGAAGCGCTAAGGAAGCTTCAGATCTGCAATTGTGGAAATAGCGTAATACTCAAAATGAGTAAGTGAACAGCTCAGAAAAACAGTCAAACAAGTATCCTTCCTCTTTATCTGCAACAGATCTCTCTGATCTTGAGGAAATTCTACACTGCATGTAAACTGTCCAATGTGAATGCTCACAAAAAAATATTTCCCCTGAAACCCACTTCAAGCACATGATGACTCTGTACTGAAGAGCAATTTCAGTAAGAAAATTTAGTATTAAATCAGTTTAAAGATGATGCTCTTTGTTTATCCAAGCATAGTAATCAACAAAGTATCTTTCATGCCATAATTACCTGACACATTAATGCAATATTTGGATCATAAGCTTACTAAATCAATGCTAGAAGCTTTCAGTAATATTTGAAAATCCAAAAGAAATCATGCTAGACATTTAGTTTGCTAAACACTAGGGATCAATTAGTGACTGGATCTAGTTAGTGACAAGAGAAAGACTCTCAAATGGATGTAGGAGCAAATTAATCAGCTCTGTGAAGCAGAGATAAGAACATGAGAATTGAAATTGAATGTTTTAAAGTTTTAGGATGTTTATTCTTGTTTTAAGAGCTGAGAAATTTAATCTCAACAAAAGATAAAATCGAAGTCACTAGGAACTGAAGACTTGTAGGAGTACATGACACGAGAATAGATCTTAAGTCTTCTCTAGATTCATCTTTTTACCAGCTTAAGACTTCTAATTTTTTCCATCTTAATATATTGAGTCCTCTATAGGATAGCTAAAACACTGCTTGAATTACTTTAATCTTAAAGCAGTCTCAAAATTGTGACAGAACTGTCAACTGCTTGCTCACATATTTTTAATTCATTAACTTCCCAAGCCTGGAATAACTAGACTGGAGATAAACCATGCCTGTAGGCCACCAGTGACTTTACATATGAAGTGTTCAGATTTCTCATATTGTCGCCAGGAACTGGGAAAAATAACCACTGACTGCTTGATGTGGTTGCTGAAAACACAACAGACATTATGCTCAAGATGCCTACACTCCCCTGCTGATTGAGGAGGCAATATTTAAAAGATCCTATAGCTAGTCTCTACCTAGGTGTGAAGTGCATCATTATTACTGAAATACTAATATTTATCAGCTCCCTAAAGCAGAATCACACCACAAAAGCAGCAATGCATTATTCCAAGTATGAAAATAAAACCTTTTGGTTTTCTAGCTCACCAACACTGCCCAGCAGAAACAAATCTATGACACAGCTCTCTTTCATCTGGATTACAGAAAGCAATTAGACTTTTAAAATATATAATGTTTACAGACAAAAAGCAGTTTATTTTGAATGAATGATCCTTTAAAAGCCCAACCTTGAAGAATAACTTAAATTAAAAAGATGACACACAGATGAGCTCCATTTGAGCAGTCAGTGCTGACACATTAATAATGAAATAAAATACGCTGCAGTGCTTCAAACATTTTGCAGCTGTTACAACAGCATGGTTATCTAATACAAATATATTTACTAAATTCCACATTTTGTAGTACAAGCATTTAAAATCAAAAGACTTCTTTTTATTTGCCTAATCATTAACTGGTAATGACTTTTCAAATTTAAATCTAATCAGTGGCATTAGAATTGTTTTTTATTTCAAGTAGTATAATCCCTCAGCTGTGACTATGCTCTGTTGTCACTTCCCCTCACTTAACCAAATATTCCCAGCCACATAACAAGGTTCATGCATCCTTAAAAAGGGAAACCCTCTCTCCCAGTCCAAAAGTAGATCTTTGGGCTCTAGAAAGTTAATGTTTCCAAACTACAGCAATGATTTTAGCCTTTATAACTAAAGCATATTATTATAAGGACCAAAATAAAACATTTAACTTGGCTGGACACCCCCATAAAGCTTCAGAAATCATCAATTCTAATCTTTTTAATGTCATCCATAAACTTACTTTAACCTCCTACCATATCAATAACAATAGCTCAGTGAAGCTTCACGAATTGTCATAACAAAATCTGTTTCTGCACTAACTCATTCCAAACTTGCTTTCTAATTTAAGAAAAATGATATTTGTATTGAGGAGGGGCTTTTTTTTTCCTCCAAGTATGCATATTTTCGTATCTTGTTTCATTATGTAAAATGAAAAAATACTCTATTTGAAAATTGAATTAGAAATACATCTGCAATCATAGTCTGTGAAGACACAACATTTTTCATAATTGTAACACAGCTCTACCAGGGAATAAACTGACAGATCATGACTCCAATGTATTCTTCAGACTGCACTACAGACCTGAACATATTAATGGATTCACAAGATTGGAGAGACAACATCTGCATTAAAAGAAATTAATATATTTAATACTAAAACTGTCCATTTCATTTTTGTTTAATATTGACTCTCTGCAGAAGTGCACATGAAATTTTAATTGTACCTACATTACTAAGGCTGCTTATTAGACTTTAATATAGCTGTGGAAAGAAGCACCTTAAGTGGTTTGCTTGTCATATTTTGTAACATGATCTTAGTTGCAAATTTTCAATTTACTTAGTTAAAAATTAAATTCCATAGATTATACATTTAGGTTTAAAATGGATTCATTTATGAAAGACATTATTAGATGATAATACAGAACTCAACAAAACTGACAACTTTCTGTGCAAGAATAGCAGCAGTCCATAACCTTGAGGTTAGCTCAGCTGATCAGAGCATGGTGCCACCAAGTTTGGGGGTTCAATCCCCATACAGGCTGTGCACTTAATAGCTGGACTTCATGATCCTTGTGTGAAAGGACTTGATGTCCCTTCCAACTCAAGACTGATCTTAAAAACCTTAATTAGATATATGGTCTGAGCCTGAACTTTAGAAAATCTTAACCCATTTCTTCTCCTAAACACATTCTTCATCATATGGTCAACCAAACTTTGTATGCAAGCAACAGCACAAGCAAACAATTCATGTGGATTAACCAGATTACAACTCACATAAAAATACACATGTGTGTGTATATGTATATATAAACACACACATTATTTTTTTTCCCCAGATCTCTGAACATATCTAATACTACATGCCATGTTTAAATAACTGAGAAAAAAAAGAAACACTTATTACCTTTTCAGCTGTTAACTGTTTTGATGGTTTTTCTGATTCTCTCTCTCTCTTTTTCTCTTCTTTCTTTTTTTCTTTTTCCTTCTGCAAAAAGAAAATGCATATTGCTAGTACCCAATTTGCAAACATATTGAATGTCTACAGCCATACAGACTATAAACAGAGATCTTCAGTTATTCCCTTTTAAATTAGAGTTTATGCTTCTGTCTGCTCTCCTTCCAGAAGTGACTCATTTTGCTCAAATACCAATACTAAAAATACCGTGACTTTTAGATTAAATGCAAGAAATTCACTTTTTCACCTGCTCATCTGCTTTTCTGCTTGATAAGCAAAAGGGGGGAAAAATCCCCAGTATTGTTTCCCCTAAGCTAAGCAAAGCTGAAGAAAAAAAAATTATATAAGTATCTCAGTTAATTCTCACAGCCTCTGTCATTATGTCATTAAGGGTGGATGTCAGCTGCTTTGACCAAAGAAACAGACTAAGGTAAATTGCATGCTGCTCCCTGCAGAAAGGTACTAATATTTAAAAGCTAATCTAGTAGTTTTAAAAAATACTCCTGAATGTAAAAAAGTTGCCTTGGGCCATATGACAGGCCAGCTGAGTCATGAGATATTATATTGCTCCAGAAAGTGAAAATAAAAAGATCCCTTTACTTTGCATGCATGATAATGACGTTACAGGCATTTCTTCACTTTAGTTTTTAATGAATGAATGTGCCAAAATTATTGACTCATCTGACTGAAGCAAAGCATAAAATACTCCTTAAGGAATAACATGAAAAAGACACAGACTTTCTAGGTTAGCAATTGATTTGACAAAGTTAGTCTGCCTGCATTTACCTTGTACAACTAAGGTGCAGTTCTAGTGTGTATATTTAAACACTAAATGGATTAAACAAGAGTTTACCATCTGTAATAAAGACAATGAAACAGCAGCTCCTAAAGCTTCCTTTGGCCATTAGACCCATTTGCTCAAACCTTCAAAACAGCCTTATTTCAGAAAACACTACTGTTTACAACTTCCCTGATATTAGGAGGAAGGTTGAGAGGCTGGAACTGTCCATGCAGCTCCAGTATTAAAATAAAACAGTTAATAGTTTGTGTCAATAAGGAATGTTTGTCATTTTTTCCTTTTTTTTTTTTTTTTAACATCCAGTATATACAAATTAAAAATTTTTATACCATAGCATTTACTTAATATGGTTCTAACACTCAGATGAAGGGATTTTTTTTGATTGTTTGTTTGTTTGGGGTTTTTTTTGAAGGTGCCTGGGCATGGGAGGATCCAAGTAACACATTCTTCAAAACTTCCAGTAGTCCATTTTCAAACCTTTTACCATATTTACTAGATGGATTGGGGCTACTTAAGTCCCAATTAAACCATGGGAATTATTTCAACAGACATTAACCTGAACACTCAGTTCCTGGAAAATAAGACTATCACACTGAGCACCTGCTCAAAAGCAACAGAAAGCAATGACCACAGTCATGAAACCCCAATAGGGAAATCTGGAGTATCTGTTTTGATGAAATAAACAGAGATCAACTTAGATTTCACTGAATATAAGAACACAAAAGTGAACACATTGGTCCAAACTAGAGGCCTTGCCAATACTGTATCTCAGCTGTGGTAGTACAAGGTGTTCAAGAAATGTCTGTATGACTGGGACAAGTACAGAGCAGTACTTTATTTTGAGGTCACATAACCTGAGACTTGCAGTCTTACTGAACTAGGATTACACAAATGCATAGCCATGCCTTTCAATGAAGCTCAGCCTTTCTTCCATTACTGTTTATTGACCCTAGTACCAACCCGCATTCTAAAATACACACAAATTACACTGTCAGAGCAACAACTATTTGAAAAGTCTTTCATTTTCTGTTTTCACATCCCACTCCAACGTTCTCAGGTTGAATAATTTAAATAAACATAATCTCTTCTGCCATGGAAACTTAGACAGCTGCATTAAAAGCAGTGTGACCAACAGGGCAAGAGACATGATCCTCCTCCTTTGCACTGCTCTCACAGGCCAGACCCTTCCTCTGCAGCTGGGGCCCCCAACATCAGAAGGACATGGACCCATTGCAGCCCAGAGAAGGGCCACAAAAATGACTGAGGACTGGAGCACCTCTCTCTTGAGACAGGCTGAGAAAATTTGAGTTGTCTAAGTCTGGAGAAGAAAGAGTACTCCGGGGATACTTTTATAATAGTCTTCCTATAATAGTACCTAAAGGGGGCTTCAGGAACAATGGGTAAGGACTCCATCAGGACAGTGACAAGAGAAGGGGGAATGGCTTCAAACTGAACGAGGGCAGGTTTAGATTAGATACTAGAACGAAATTCTTTACTGTGAGGATGCTGAGGCACTGGAACAGAGTGCCCAGGTAGACTATGGATCCCCTATCCCTGGAAGTGTTCAAGGCCAGGTTGGATAGGATTTTGAGCAATCTGGTCTACTGGATGTCCACAGCAGGGGGTTGGAACTACATGATCTTTATGGGCCTTTCCAACTCAAACCATTCTATAAGTCTACAATTCTATGATTTGATGCCTCTGCTCCTGGGAAAGGTTGTTTGAAATGTCACATAAGTACTCTTACTTTTCAATCACAGTATGTTTAATTTCCTTAAATATGTTTAAGTGAAAGCTGAGATACAGTTTTTGCATTTTTTCAGTATGTCCTGATTTCCAGTTTGAATTGAACATTTTTTTTAAGTATGTTTCCTCAAAGAAACCTCACTTCTGGAGTGAAAAGTATCTGGAAACACTTATTTTTCAAGACTTCAAGAACAAGGAGGGCTTGCAGCAAGTTTTCATATGGCAAACCATAAAAGTGACCATAAAGGTCCATAAAGGTGACCCAATACAAATACTTACGTCTTGTTGCCATTAAAAAATCTCCGAAAGCTTAATAGTGAATATATTAACATTTAAAATAAACTGTTTTCCTGTGTTTCTACCTCCACACCTCACAGAGTCTACAGAAACAATCTTGATTCCCAGCAACTTTATTTTCATTCATTTAATTTTCACTGTGGACTTGAAAATCTGCAAGTCCTTCATCTTCACACTTCCTGATTTCAATATTCAAGTTTTCTGCCTCAGCTCCATTAGATAAAAATGAATTCAGACTAAATAAAATCATTTCTCAGATGTTGTATTCATGCCAGAACTTCCAGTCAAGTGTTTCATTACTTGCAATAGCAGTCAAAAAGCACTATGAAGATCATAAAATTAAATTGACTTTATATTGGTCTTAAATTCTAGGTAAATATTATAATTTTTTTTCCAATTTTCGTTTCTTATAACATGGCATACTAGTACACAAAAGAACTTATGGTGAATGCACCAACAGAGGTGGATAAGAAAGTAAAGGCAAGTTTCATTTTTAGCAGCTGCCGCTACTCCTGGTACAACTTAAAACACGTGACAAATTCAACAAGGTTTGTGGCCTTAGTCCATGACATTGTCATTTAAATTTTAATTCATGTTTAAATATAGCTGAACAAAAATAATTTATAACTTCTGTCCAAATTTTCTGTATTTAAAAGGAAAAAGCTTGATTTATGTTCACATCATAAATTATTTCGTATACTGTATAGTCTGGATTTAGAGTGAAGTATCCAAAAGAACCTAACACTCGACATTCACATTCTAAAAATGTATCTTATTATTGTTGTAAATTGTGCCATTTACTGTAACTTGATATAAATGATGCCTCATCTACTACTTGCTTGTGTGTTTTTCAAAGACCCATCTAAACAGCAAATGTGTTAGCACACACACATATCCCAGCCAGAAGAGATATTAAAACCAGTATGACTCAAATTAATTCTATATTTATCTCCAAGGAGAATGAACTAAATGGTTGGAACAATACTGCTAATTTAGAATCTGGACTAAGCAAGTAATACAGAAAGAGATATCAGAACTTATCCCTGATGAGACAGGACAGTATCACTCATGCCCATTAGTTGGGAATTAATTGGGCTTTCCACAGTTTTGTGACACAAAATCTGAAAAGAGCCAGAATTTTGACACACAAACACCAAGAGGTAACAACCACACATATACTTTGCAGTCGTATTGGCTCTTTTCATTTAGCTAGTCCAAGAAAAAAGGAGAGACGTATTTCAAATGTGTGAAAAATTAACAGCAAATCAAACTCTCAAGTTACCTCAGTGAAATTACTCTATAGAGATATAAACATTTGTGCAAAGCAGTAACCTGATAAGAGTTACACCCAAAACCAATATACCTCTGCTTTGCTCTTCTCAGCAGCAGCTTGCAGAGAAGGAGAAGATGCCAAAGGCTGAGCAGCATCAGATGATATCTGTACAAAACAGAGGAGAGAAATGAGAAAGAAAATAAGCAAGAACAGCTGGGAAGGGAGGCAGAAGAGGCTGCTAAGAGACATGATTTTCATTCCCTTTTTTTTTTTTTCCAATAATCTTGGTGGTAGTGGTTACACAACACAAGAAGAAACAAAGAGGAGACAAACTTTCTTTTTTTTTTTCTGAGTACAATATTTAAAGGAAATGTTTCAGGTAGGGAAGTGTGAAATTCACTAGGAGAGAATATAAAAAAAAATAACCTGGATAAGATCATATCAAAGGCCTAAGAAAAATAATTAGGTTTCATCCATTGTTCAATTTTTATCCAGTGTAACTACTGAAATATTAATGTCCTGAAGCATGAAGGCAGACTGTCCCAGAGGAGGGGGAGAGACGAGAGGGCCTTTGTTCTTGTTCAATGTAACAGAATATTTTTATTAACAGGAATGCAAAATAACTCTGAAAGCTATACATTAATTAAAGTTCTAATTAACTCTTCTCTGAGAGCACTCCAAGTACATAAAGAGCTTAGGGTTAATAAAAAGCCACAGCAGCAGGTTGAAGGATCTTAAACAAGTGACACTTCTTTTCTAACAACTGGCATGTAAAATGCTATTAACACCACTAGACTTCCAGAATTCTCCAACAGGCCTACGTTAAATATGCAACAGATACAATTTGCTAAAAAAAATATGATTTCTCTAAAGGCATTTTCATACATTTTCCTATCCAATTTTTTTTATGCGTAGCTGATCACATTAATGGAAACATTATCTATTTCCCTTATTATAAAAATGCAACTGAAATGCATTTTCCAAATATGTAGAAGATCTTCAGAGCTATAAAGCTGACACTTCTACACTGTTTTGTTTCACCTCTATTATCTACTAAGAAAATTTAGAAATAAATGAAGCTATAACAGAATAGGTCATTTTGTTGGACCAAAATAAGCAATTTAAATGACATGTTTTCACTTATTTTAAAAAGAAGTAGCTTGCACTAAATGGAAACTGAAAGCTGATAAAAAACCCTGTCATATCTTGTGTCTATTTCTTACAGAAAATCCTGCCAGTTCCTTTACTTATACAGCTGGAATATTCATAGAATTTACATATTTAGTATTTTTACAAAGTAAGAAAATATGTCTATGCTGGAAGGTGGTGCAGAGCTTCAGGAAAGATATTTATAAGGTTTAATTTTAAAACCAAATTTTACCTGCAGACATATGAAGCAGAATTCTCATTTCTAAATTTACTGTTTTAAAATCCTTGGGTTATTAGCAGAGTTATGGATACACCTGCTGCAATGATGTAGTTTTGCAAACAGTAGCATTCTGTTGCTATAGGAACATTGGAATCCTGTTTATTCCGACTGCACCACATTGTAACCAAATAATGTTGGAAAAATTATTAGGTAACACAATATATTGATCTATGCACTCTAACATCATGCTTCTGGGTTTTCTATGAGATAAAAATGCGTAAAATTCTGATAATGAATCATCTTAGGTATACTTTCAAGCTGCTAACAAATGGAATTTTTGGTTTTGGTTTGGAGTTTTTTTCATTCTTTTGTATTCAGATTTTAGGAAAATGTGAGCTTGATAGCTCTCATAGGTGAAGAGCTACTCGCCACACAGAACAAGGAAAGCAGAATTTCATTTGTGGGTTTGGGGAAAATCAGCACTATAGGTGTTTGTCAATTTCCATCCACCCATAATAGTTTTCAATCTTCAAATCCTCTTCATAATATAAAGTACTATCTAACCTAGAAGAAGGCGATCCTATGAAGGCCTGAAAGCAATTATTATAGTTTTGCCAATCAAGTAATAGTCGTAGAACCAATGAAGAAGTGTCATACAAGCTGTAAGTATGAGACAGAGTGAAAAGCAGTCATTGTCTAGCCTGAGATATAGAGCAGGGTGTACAAGTTGAGAAATGCCCAAGCATAATGTTTAAAAACAACCAGCATCAGTACAAGCACTTCAGGTAAAAAAGAGAACCCTTGAAAGCACACTTCACACATGCAAATATTCTACTACGAAAGAGAACAAAAGACATATGACTAAAGCTAATCTTTAAGAGAAAACACATTACAATGTATAAAGAACAGATTAAGTTTATATAGTGAAAGCAATAGTATAATGTTGAGCTGCTGAACAGCTTTATCACCACTGCATCGTGTTGAATTTGTTATCTACCAGGCTGCACCAGATAAGGAAAGCTGAATGAAAAAATCAGATCAAACTGAGTGGCTAGACAAAGCTAAACATGTAAATATTATCTACCTATAATTTTGCTAAGACTTTGACATTATTTTCTAGAGCATTCTCCTGGAGAAACTTGCTGGTCATGGCTTAGACAGGTGCACTATTCTCTGGGTACAGGCTGGGTGGCCAGGCCCAGAGAACAGTGGTAAATGGAGTCACAACCAAAGAATAGCTTGACACTAGTAGGGCTCCCCAAGGTTTAGTATTGGGGCCAGTCCTGTTTAATATCTTTCTTTCTCCAGGATCTGGATGAAGGGATGGAGTGCACCATCATTCAGTTTATAGATGTTACCAAGTTGGTTTGCTGAAGGACAGGAAGGCTCCGCAGAGGGATCTGGACAGGCTCAATGGCCTGAGGCTAACAAGTACAAGGTTCAACATGGTGAGGTTCCAGCTCTTGCACTTGGGACCCTTGGGGATTAGTGACTGGAAAATTGCCCTGGGGGAAAAGGATCTGGTGATTCTGACCACCAAAATTTCTCCAAACATCCTAAATCCAAAGAACAATTTCCAACCCTATCCCGGAATCCAAGTGAAAAAACACACACTGATCTACTCTTACAACATGTTTGCACTATGCTCTGGTAAGCAACTAAACACATCTTTGATTATTGGCACCTTAAAGTATCAAACAAAATTAGTGGTGACCTCTGTAACTAATCATACACACTGCTAGAAAAAAAATAAAGTTGGGTGATTGTGTGCATTACCAACGTACTGCAGAATGACAACTACCATACTAATACATCATTTTAACTTTTAACTTAGGAGCAGTTACATCTTTTGATAAAGAAATCAATTCAGAATTGCCTAAAACAAAGAATGATGGCAAGGAGCTGTTTCTTAAGTTTTCACATTTCTCATTTTTCCACAAAATTTTGATTGTATTTCAGACCAGAAGACTTGCACTCATTTAATTTTTAGCAATTCTTGAATCTCCTTCCATTGTTAGTGTTTTGTGACTCCTTTTTAGAAAGACAATACAGCAAAAATAACCATTTTGAGTCATGAAATTCAATACTCTGTTTAATGCATTTGGTACCTTTAGTGCTGAACAAGAAATTACATACACAGGCAACAGTACTGTAAAATTTCAGTTTCACCTGTGCTCTGTGAGAAACCCTTTGGTGCATAAAAAAATGTAAGGCCAGAAAAGAAAGAATCTGCACATTTACAGTACTAGTCCAGTTCCTGTCCCCTTATACATGTAAATGTTACCTGTCCCTATTTTCTTCCCTAAAACACTTCTGTATTGTCTGTTATTACTTAGTAGTGGTACTACCCAAATACATGCTAAGTTAACACTTTGTGTAAAAGCAACACAACAAACAGTAGCTGGCCCAATGTCTTGATGTAGTCTGCTGACCAGACTACTATTCCAAGTGAAAAAAACCTAAGCTTTAAACAAGAACCTAATGAAGTTATCGGAAAACATAACGCACAAAAACTAAGAATCTTTCTTTAGTTTGTACTAACATGTTTCTGATGTTACATAACAGTCACACAAATGCTATTGGTCATTAAGGTGTAAGAACTTTATTAATAAAGTTTTCACCTGCTTTTATTTGCAGTTTTTTCCAACATCCTGTGTTGATGTAATGCATGTCATTATTTAGCCTTTCATTAAAAAGGATTCAAGTTGAAGATTTATAAGCCTACAATGAGCTTCCATTTAAATATGAAATACAGGGTGCCATCATGTAGAAGATTCACAACACTGAAGAATGAGTGCATTATCAAACCACTCAGGAAGCCTGCAGCTGAACCAAATACTAAAGTGCCCTCGAGTGGCCAGTTTGTCTACACACAATATGCAGGAAAATAGCCTAAATGAAGACTATTCTGCTTTCATTTATTAGGTTTTAAGTTTAGCTGCTATATGTAGTTTTCTTATTTCAGCTGACTTTTGACTTTATTTCTATGTATCTTCAACAAATGTTGACAATACTAAAATCAGTAACTCATCCTAAAGCAGTAGCAATTATAGAATGCTAGTAGAAGAATTTAAACACACAAATCAATTACTTGACAATTTTTAGAGGTCTGTTCCTGAAATACAGAAAGGAGGATAAGAATACTAATGTACTATTAACAACACCTCTGAATTTTTGGAAGTTCTTAAGGCTAACTGGCAAGGCATTTTTAAAATTACTAAAGCGTTTCCCTGTGCTGGTTTTGGTTGGTGTAGAGCTGATTATTTTCACAGTGGCTAGTACAGGGCTGTGTTTTGGATTTGTGCTGAATGCAGGGTTGATCAATTATAGAAATGTTTTTGTAATTGCTGGGCAGGACTTACACAGAGCCATGGCCTTTTCTGCTTTTCACATTGCCAGCCTTGTGAGGAAGTTGGGGCTGCATAGGTTAGGAAGAGACACAGCCTGGACAGGTGACCCAAAATGACCCAAGGGATATTCCATATCTAATGACATCAGGCTCAGTATATAAAGTGTGGGGAAGAAGGAGGAGATTTAGAGTAATGCCATTTGTCTTCCTGAGTCACCATTACACGAGATGGCTGAACACTTGCCTGCCCATGGGAAGCAGTGAATTAATTCCCTGTTTTGCTTTGCTCGTGTGCATGGCTTTTGTTTTCCCTATTAAGCTGTCTTTATCTCAACACACAAGTTTTCTGGCTTTTACCCTTTTAAATTCTCTTCCCAATCCTGCTGGTGACAGAGTGAGCAGTTGCAAAGCACTTGGCTTGCTGACTGGGGTCAAACCACAACACTGCCCAATTCCATGCTGTAACATTGGACACCCATTAGACAGATTCAGAGTCCTATGTTTCACAGAACAGAGCAGTGGCTGGCTATGAAAGAAGCCAGCACTGCTCTTCTGTCAATATTGTGACCACACTCAGCACTCCTCCATCTCTTCAGAGTTACCATCCTAATTACAGGAATAGATGAAGCTTATGCATAAGCCAGTTGTAGTTCTGAATATGTGCAGAGCTACAGACATTGTTAACATTTACACCAAACAGAGAGACAATTATACACTGTTCTGGGAAATACAGATATATTTTATAGACTTGAGAACAATTTATTTTCCCCCAGCTCTAGCCCAGAACATCCACACCTATTGTTGCCCACCTTTTTTTAGATTATTCATCTTCTTTCAATAATCACCTCTGTGAGTTATTACAGACAGTCACCATGGCTTAGTTAAATGTTGGCACTGGATGCATTCAATCTTTTCCTTAATTGCCCTCCAGTTCTCCTATCCTGCCTAAACAGTGTTTTCTGCATTTGTTCCAGGGAAAATTCTCTTCAGTGAGAATTTCCCTGCACTTCAGAACAATACCTTCTTTTCCCTTAAGTGGCTTGCTCTGCTGCATGCAAGATGATTTACATTTCCATGATCCATGTTAAAATGGCAAGGTAGTCACTAGAGATATCATCTTTGGCAAAGTTTTGTTTACTTGGACATTGTAACTTGTAGCTATGTAGTCCAGCTGTGTGAAGTATTTCTTGAAGTATTTATGGAATTGGGGAAACCAAGAATCTGCATGTGGGAGCTACTGGGAATGCAGCTGGCTTACTGAAAATCCAGTCTGGCTTCTCCAATGCCTTCATTTATTCCACTGCTTGGCAAAGTGCTGCTGCTGAAGGGCTGTCACTTGTGACACTGATACTGGGGCAAACAATATTTAACCTCTTCAGTAATGAGCCATGCAGTGGGGCAGAGTACAGGTTTGAAAGGGTACAGACAGGAAGAGTGTCACTGTACTATACAGGTGTACTGCTATTCAGAGCACCACTCACAGGATGGGCCATCAGGAACCACTTGACGTTCAAAGGAAAGCATCAAGTCTTGCATCCGGGGAGGAATAACTCCATCCATCAGTATGGGTTCAGTACCTATTGGATGGAAAGCAGATTTGCAGAGAAGGACATGGAGGTCATGGTAGACAAGCTGGACACAAGCTTGCACCATGGCCAATTCTGGGCTCACAAGTACAAGAAAGACAAGGGCACACTGAGGCAAGTCCAGCAAAAATACACTAAGATGATTAGAGGACTGGAGTACTTTTCAGACAAGGAAAGGCTCAGTCAGTTCAAATTGTTTTGTCTGGACAAAAGAAAACTGAGGGGTGGGGAATGAGCAGGGAACAAAGACTAAGGGAGACAGACTGTTGCCTGTGACATCCTAAAACAGGACCAAGAGGTACTGAGCATAAATTGAAACACAGGAAACTCCACTGAAATATAAGAATAAATTTATTTCCTTCTTTTATCATGGAGATGGTTGAATACTGGAACAGGTTGCTCAGAAAGGTCATGGGTTCTCCAGCCCTGGAGACATTCAAAACTCAATTGTACATGAGATTTAACAACCTGTTCTACATGACCCTTATTTGGAGCAGGATGATGTCCAAGGGTTGCTTCCAACCCTAGCTATTTTGCAAATCTATGATTTAATCCATTCTAACAAAAGGACTTGAAAATCATTTACACTCCTTTCCCTATCCCTGCTTTCAAGTCACAGTTCTTGTAGGGTATTTCAGTGCTCCCCATTGATGCCTATCTTGACTAGCCGATTTTAAAAACACTTCCTATCACTTAATTCCAAAGTTTTTCATAGACCACAAAAAAACCCCAGTTGACCTACTGCACTTTTGGGACAGGTAACTGGCAACCACTCCCTCCACAATAACTATTGTATGCCTCTGAATCCTGGCTACTATAAACTGAAATGTTCACGAGCCCTTTCGTACCCCAATTTGTACATCTTAAGATGCCTACCTAACATATTTTAGTGCAGTAAGTGTATTACAGATTTAATCTCCTTTAAGATAACTTTCTGGAAAGTGTGCCATCACAATCTCTAAATGCACATGACATTTTAGCCAGTTGCCTAAGTTCATTCTTCGTAAATTATACACAATGTCTTAGGAAAACATGAAAAATGTAGACCCGTAATTCTTTTTCTTCAGTGAACTTAAGAGTTACATGAAACTTCTGCTCCATACATAATTCACACCCTTTCTTAAACACAGAAACTTCGCTTCCTAGTCTCTAAACATTGCCAAGACGTGATAATATATTCCCACTTCATGCAGTGGAGTAGATTGTACCAGTTCATAATTTTTGAAAGTATTTGAAATCTACTTCAGCAGAATCATCATCCACCCTGAATAAGGCAATTCCTATATGCATTCCCCTACATATTTATTTTTATTAAAAGCTGAAGAGATTTTTTTATGATGATACATAGCTAATCTTTATCCTCACTCAACACAGTGACCTTACTGCTTCTCCTCATTATTTCAATGGCATAAGGGTCATTGTATTAGATAAAAAATAAACAATAGTTGAAGAAAGATTGTCTTTTTACAGGTTTTGATTTTACATGAAAGAGGAGGTGCTAATTTTTGTTTTTTAATTGGGTAAGTATGACTGCTTCAAGCTTGATTTCCTGAATATCAGTGCAACTTTAGTAAATTTTTAACTTTGCAGCATGTAGATAGGGTCAAATTCAATTAGGGTCATGAACCAGAAAAAACTACTTCAGTCCTGTGTCTCAAGGAGTAACCCCATCAGTTCTTACTGCATATTCTAGAACAGTATATTCGAGATAGATTTTACTCTTTCTGGAAGCTTGGTTCTAAAAATCACGCATTTCTCCTTTATTTATTGATAAACTGTAATCACCTACTTCAAAGCTGAAGTCCTCTAGGCCAGTAATTTTGGAAGATTCTTACTAACTCCACAAAACCTAACAAGAAGGATTTGCCACTTCTCTTGGCCACTAGATCATGAGCCTCATTATCAACTGTTCCTCCACAAAACCAGTTGCATAGCTCTGGTAAGTATTTAGGACTCAATACAAAGATAGTCAAGATGACTACTCTGTTCAGATGTTATTTTCATAAAACCCTACACTCCAGAGCATTTCTCCATTGCTCATATTTTCCTCATTTATATTTACTGCAACTATTCTGAAAAAGTCCATCAAGTCATTATTTAAGCATACAAGTTCAGATTCCTGGGGAAAGGTGTTTGTATAATTGTATACTGTATTCTTAAAAGAGTGTTCCAAGATGCAATAAACTAAAGGAGCATCAGCAATTTAATGAGAGTCCAGAGCAAACAAAAGGTTGAACAGTGTTCAGGACTAAGATGGCTGTAGACTAAACTGTTCTGCACACTTTACCTCTTAGTTCTAGGATTGCAGTGTACAAAAAAACCCTATGACAAATATAAAAGGATTTGCATATGCTTGAAAGTGATGATCAAGTATAATTTTGAAGTGGATTGATGTTCCCAGTTTCATGCCTGTACTACCTGAAGGACAGTTTTACCATCCAAAATCACCTCTTGCTACTTGACCTATGGTAATTGTCTGTTGTTAACTACAGAAGCAATGCAAGCTCCCACTCTTTTTTAGAAGCTTTCAAGAATAAATGAAGTCAAACAGACAGCATATTGCACAGGAAACTGTTCCTGTTACTGTATCTTAAATGCACCATTTATCAAAATGCCCTAATTGTTTCACTGCTATGTGAAGACTGATTTATTGGATTCTAAGCTATACTTTACATCATTCACATCTTATGTATGCCTAAAAATCCAGAATGAGGTCTGGCAGAAAATTCATTCTAGGACAACAGCATTATGCTGAAGATATTTAAAATATGTTTACTTGCTAACAGCTATTGCTGCTCCTAAGCTGATTACTCAAAGAACAAAACCAGTTCTTTCCAATAAACAATACCACCCTGTATGTGTTATTCACAGGACAAACATACATACATTATTCCAGAGTTTCAAGCCCCTCAAGTCTTTCCATAAATTAGCCACAAGCCTGCACTGAGTCTAAAAAAATAAATAGTTACTGATAACACACTTAAAACTGATGAGTAAATTGTACCACACATTTAGTCCTGAACAGTGATACAGAACAAACATCTCACATTTTTCCAAAAATGATGGATCAGAAAACTTAGAGGTAGTACGCATTTTAGTAGATTTAAAAGATTTTTAAAGTCAAGTTGCTTTCAGCCAGCATTAGATTCTAATGTACATTTGACTTCTACTTAAATGCATTATTCTATTTAAAATGTAATCAGCCAATAAAATAACAGATGCTTTTTTTTGCCCACAGCTTTATCCTTCATCACTTTTCAGTGAACCATGACAAAAATAATTTTTCATATTTGCATATTTTAGTCTGCATGTTTGATGGCACTATTGGCCTCTGCATAAGCTAATTTTGTTATTATACTGTGCAACTCTAAAAATCAAACAATAATACAACAGTCTTTTTAGAAAACAGAAGATCTTCTATGCTTAAGAACAATAAGGTAAAAGATTTGCAACAAAAGACATTTGTAACTCATTGTAACAAATGAATCCTGACGGTCAAAAACTGAACCTTGACATTTATTCCTGGGCTTCAACACACAGAATACATTTAGAGAGATGTACAGGTAGCCAAACTTGAAAAGCTTATGGATCCACCAAAATCACATTAAGAGAAATATTGCACGGCATGTTTTAAAATAAGCTAATCAAAACACCTTTTATGCTACGGGAAGCTTTCACCACAAGCAACTTGCAAAAGTGGATGAAATCTGGGAAAGTCCCTTAAATTTTCACATGCCACCTCAGTGAAATTACCACATAAAGTGACCCTTAGGTATTGCAACCCTCTTTCTGCTCTTCTGTATCACCTGCTTATACCTAGAAGGGATTCATTTTACCAAAAGACAGTATATGTATGCACCTCTAACTTAAATTAGTCCTAATCCAAGCTGAAGGCATTTCCATTTCAGAGGTGATAGCTAAAAGTGTGCTAAAAAGCTCATGTGTCCCACCAGGAATACTAGTTCTGATTAGAAATACGGTACAAAGTGCTCTTTGCAAAAGTAAGTATTGTAAAGAAATTTTCCAGAAGAGCTTGTTATGGTATAGCATACTGATACCGCATGGGAACAGTTCACAAGAACTGTTTTCATTCACTATAATTCATCAAAGTGTTGTACTAGCAAGTGCTTTGATGCTACCAAAACATTTGGTGGGAGCTGAAGGCTACAAGCAGGAAACGCCTCCTTTCTCCACAGTTCCCAGGCAATTTCAGCCACCTTCTAAGCAGGGTAGAGAGGGAAGGTGGCTCAGATGTCATCAGGACTGCAAAACAAAAGCTTTAAAAACTGTCACCAACCCCCTGCACAGAGACATGGAAACATGCACCCCTGTCTCATTCCATACTCCTCAAACTTCCCACAGACCCCCACATGCTGGAAGCATAGGGTAGCCTCCCCTCTTCCCTGTCAACAGTAGCCAGAAGCAGAAATGCAGAGTACCAGACAAGCAGGATGGAGGTGACCACGTGAGCTGGGCCAGGGCCAGAGCCAGGGAGGATAACCCAGCACAAGCATCAGACAACGACTGTAGGTGCTGCACTAGTCCAGCTCATTTACTATTGTGTACTTTCAGGATCTACAATAACTGTGACTACAGATTGTCCATCTCAAACCTGATGCCTTGCGCCCTTGAACAAACACTGGTGACTCTGAAGGTGCACAACTCATCTATTGCTAAAATACTATATGATCAGATTTCGTTCGCAGAAAGATTAGGCCATTTACACTAGTCAATGAAAGAAAGGGCCGAGTAGGAAGAAAGTGCTCAGCAGTACAATGTATCTCTTCAGCTTGTCTGGATCCTATTCTTGCTGCTGTGACAGCTAAGTGACTCATCTTACTCTGCAATATGATAAAGCAAAATCTGATTACTCCTTCAGGCATATTAAGGTAGGAGTGAACTGCTACATTAGACACCAAGGTTCTTTGTTCAGAAAGATTTTGAGTGTCTTTAGAACTCTTATAAGAAGTATAATTTTCAACTCTCCTTCCTACTTTCAATTTTGGAATAAAAGTAAATAAGGGTAACCAGTTTGTAATTCAAACAGTTATATTTTATATATAAAGAGAAGAAATCTTCCCCCATTTCAACAGTACTTAATGAAATACCCTTCTGTGTTTCCCAGGTTTGCTTTTTTTTTTTACCCTTCTGAAATGAAACCATCATTCAAAGATCCATTTTTTAAAATAGGAAATGTAACATAAACTCTCATGCTTTACACCTACACTTTCACTTGTCAACGTTCACTGCTCATTAAGGCAAAGTAGTAAAGCTACGTGTTAGGCCATACTTAAAAAAGCGGGTACAGAGCTGTGCATATTTAAGCATAAATACAACTATATAAAGAAAAATGCATGAACTAGATGATATAGCCCAGAAATAGATGCACCAAAAACCAACCAAACAAAACCTAACAAGACTCTGAACTTCAGTAAAGATTCAAATTCTCAGAACTCCTTTGCCAGAGAAGCACTCACCAACTTAGTGTAGTGAACACACAGCTACAGGATATAACAGCAGGCTCATTGTACTGCCTGTGTTTGCTACTACTGCACCTCACCGCAAGCAACAGTCTGCAATTTAGCAGAAAAGGGCTGAAAACATGCCAGGATTTCTCATCAAGGTTTACAGAGAATGAGGGAAGACCATGCCACCAGAATTAGTAATCCTTTCTTACCCCTGTAACATGAAAAAAGGTAAATAAAAAAGACTCAAATGAAACTGTTAAAGAACTGCCCATGAGGGAAAAACACAATATAAAGGGTCATAAATAAGCTACCTCTTGGATCACAATGCTTTGCTGATGTAAATATAACAGACAGTGTAGCTAAAATTTATGGAACCTAGGAAGAGTCTTCAAAAGACAGAGAAGAAAGCACTTAACTCTGAGTCAAATGGTTTTCAACTGTAAAAGACATTTTAACATGCATAATGTTTGCTATATTTATCTTATATAGCTTTCAAAAAAGAAAAGTGACAATTATTGGTTAAAATGTTTACTTACATTGAAGGCATTAGCTGCATTTTTATCATAATATTTCTTCTTTTCATACTTATCCCTGATGAAAAATTCCACAGCTCTGGAAGTAGCTAGTTTAAGGAAAATATGCATTCATATAAATAGTAACATCAACCTAAAAGCTCATTGGTTATCCAAATTAAAAACCTACACCTGATTCATCTAATTTTGTATTTTTAAAACAGCAGGACAAATCACTCCACACAGAACAACCACTGCTACAGTGCCCAAAGTGAGCTTCTTAGTACTACATAAAATTGATCAGTTTCATCTCTGAAGAAAACAATATGAGACAGACAGAGTATAACTAACTCAGTGTTCCACAGTTAGAACATTTTCACCTGGTATTTAACATTTATATGGCTGTAATATTGAAAATACTTGAATAATGGTACTTTTAAATAGTAAACAGTTATAGTTTACCATCTTAACATGTGAAAAAATACTTTCTCTTCATAACGAAGGTGAAATGTATGTACCTGTTCTCTGATTTGCACATTGTATAATTTATCAAATGCTGATGATTAACACTTCTGAGACCACTAAGTCCTGCTTCAGAGTCCGCTGTTAAAACAAGCATCCCTGTGGAAGGGGGGAAAAAAGCCAAAACAACTAGTGGTAAAAAGATATTGAATCAAAGATGGAAATAGCAGCAAGCATATTGCTGTCAAAAACCAGAACTGACACTCAATAGCCCAAATGCAAAAAGGAAAGCCAGTTGTTTTCCTCAATTATTCTCTCAGCTTCATAAAGCAGCTCATCCAAAGCGGTGTGAATACTTTAATTTTAGTAAAGCTGATTCTCTAGGATCTGAAGAATAAATTTTAACTACTTCACCCAGCAATGTGATTATCCATTCAAAAACTGATATTGCAACTGTGGAAGCTCAGACTCACTGCCTCAAATTTCCAAAGCAATTTTTCCTCAATCGATTGAAAGATACTCTTAGCTTCACACCCAATGTCCTAAGATTAACACTGAATTCAGAGCACTCAATCCCTTCATTCTGTGCATCAAATTATATTGTCAAAAATCATAGTTTCAAACTGTATGCAAGTGCCACCTGAAGACAGTTTCATAAAAGTTACAAAAATCAAAACACTGAATTCTACCTCCTTCCAAATATATATAAATTGTAAAGGGCATCCTGAGCACTTTGAAGGTACAACTATCTTAGTTCTAATAGTTTCTAAAAAATTATTCACTGGAAAAAACATTTTTCAACAGAAACTAAAGCTGCCATAGAAAAAAAAAAAAATCACAATGATTCTAAAAGTTAGCTTCTATGTTACAGCATCCCTGCCAAGTACAAGGGAAAGAAAAAAATGCTTAGAAAGGTCACTCTTGTGATTAAGAAGCAGAAATGAGGAGGGATCTTTAGCAGGAGATTTTGGGCAGATCTTAAACACACATTTCTCCTGTGTCTCCACTTTACTACTTTAAAAATAGAAGTATATTACAGTGGTACAGGAAGTTAAATACTATTACAGATAAACATATACAAAATTGATCATCACATGCGAAATATTTTCAACATTTATTCAAAAGCATATTCAGAATATAAGAATACTTACAAGCAAAACACTGACAACATACTAAACTGATTTTGTAGTAATACAACTGGCAAAGAAAAAAGGCAAAAAAGCATCCATAACACAACAGCTTGTCAAGAGTGCCAAGCAGGTAAGTAGCTGCCAAAGTTATAGGAAAATCAGAAAATGTTGGAATTACCTCTTCTGACAGTACAGTGTTAATAAAAAAAAACACAGGCAATGAAATATATTCAGTTGACTAAGTCCACCAGTTAGAAACTAACAGCTATTAAAAAGGGTATGTAATTAATTCAAAGCATGCAATGTGAAAAAAGTAATTATTTTGAAAGTCTAGAAATTAGACTTTTGGTCTGATCTGACAAGAAAAGCTTAAAGCATTATTACTTCTCCTGCAGTAGCTCCAGTGCATTTAAGTTAGCTGCAAAAACAAAACATACATCTTCGAGATCCATTTTTGAGTAGGTTTTAATCAAAATATTTTCATCATATGGCTAAAATAAAGTTCTGAAATATTACACCTGCAATACTATGGTGCTATCTGGTTCCATTTCTTTCTTATGAGGACGTATGTTTAATTCAAAAGCTACTAGAATATGAAAAAAAGTATCTGTTTTGCTCAAGTACATTTTATAATGAGGAGTCTAACCCTTCAAAAAAAAAATCTTCTGTCATAACATATCAAGTGTAGTATCTAATAAACAGAAGAACCAGAATCACCTTTGTATGTAGCAAATTTAGATCAAGTTACAACTAAGTCTTTATCAGCACCTGTAGCTGGGGAAAGACTCAGCTTACTTAAGAGTAGGTGTTTAGGATCTCATTATAATTAAAGAATTACAGTAAGATCAGGTGAAGCAAATCCTACCTATGGAGTAACTTCACTAAATCAAGAAAAAAACTCAGATCTAAGTTAATGCTATTATATATTATCCTAGTGATTCAGTCAAGGTTATTTAGTGAGAAAAGTTATTTATTTCCAGCAGACGGTTTTTCTTCCAGCCCTTCCCATCCAGGTACACAGTGAAAATCACACACAAACACAACTGGTGGCCCTCAGAGTGCTTGGGTTTATTTATGTATTCCCATGTTAGCCACCTAGAGAAAGATGCTTACTCCATGCTTCATTGGAGTAAGATGCAATGGCTTATTTTACTTTACCATTCAGCTCATTATTTCCTGATCAAATGCCTCTAAACTTCAGATGGCAGTTACTCAAGATAAAGAAAATATTCAGGAGCTCTCCAGTATCAATAACTTCCTACATACAGGCAATTTATAAAGTCACCTCTTCTGAAAGCAAAAATAAATGGTGCTTGCTGAGTCTCATTATGAAGTAGATTTGCTATGACTGAAGCAATTTAAATCTTTTCTGAACTGTTCTCAACTTCCACTGTCATTTCTTATATAACAATATCAATGAAATAAATAACATAAGCTGACAAATGTAGCAGTTCCTTGAAACAGTCATAACATCTCAACAGCATTAAAAGTATTTCTATGTGGAAGCCAAAACAAAAAGGATACTGATCAGTTTGAGGTCTTCGGAAGTTCTCTGGCAGATTAGCTTCATAGAGTAGTCTCGCTTTAGTATTTCCCATTTCCTGCATGCACTAGGGAAAAGTGGTAGAAAACAGTTAGCTCATGTCCATCGATACTTTAAACTCTGAAACGGTCAGAATGCTACTGGAGTGCTTAAATGACAAGTTTTTAACTTGGAGACCTCCCCGTTGCCATGTGTCTTGGGTGATATGACCACGGCACAGGAGGGCTGCCTGCCCAGACGTGATGGACAAAGCTAGCAACATTGATGCTGTTTGCAGTGTAAACTAACCCATCCATGGAACGACAAACTTTGATCTCTCAGGATGGCTCTTCAGACCAGGAAGACAAAGAGTAATAAAATTTGCCTGATGGCAGGAAGAAGCTTCTGGAGCATACCTGGAAGAGTCAATGCTTGAGACACCAAAATAATACAACAGGCATCACACATATGTGAGTGCTACTGTCCTGCCCCTTACTAAAAAGGCTTACAACACTTTTTCTATAAAATTACCAAAAGTAGTTTTCGGAGTCCCTGAGGCAAGGTAGAATACCTCTAAAATTATACAGAAATGAGAGGTAAACCAACTTCTGAAGTGAATTTTATGAACTTAGGCTCACTAAGTAGGCTCAGTAGACATATGATACATGAAAATCCTTTCAAAAGTACTCCTGACATCCTTTCCAAATTGGAAACATGTTTGAAGATACTTTACCTGTATTTGCTCTGGTGTCCATTGATCCAAGTTGACAGACTTGACCCTTGATATATGGACTCCAAGATTTCGATGTATTCCAGCACATCTGATGCAGATAAAAACACCAGTGTTCCAAGAAGCCCATCGTGGTCCTAAAAGGAATGGGGAAATAAAACAATTATTTTCAAAATTCCACATCCTGTGAGGATTTTCTCTGGCATAATTCTATACCAACAACGTGAATGAACAGGCTTGCATAAAGGCTCACCTCTGCTCCTCCTAAATATCTATCACTTTAAACAATTTCCATTGTTAACATTTTTATTCAGATTTCTACTTCTAAATAATGTCACAAAATACTAACTAGTCAGATGTGTCTAGAAAGTTGTATGTTGTGTCCACTTCCCCACCTCCAAAACAACACAACAAACTTTCTAAAGTTGGCTTACTAGCAACAAGATTTTTGCTTGCATCTTGAATAATCTTTATAGCTATGCCTCAGATGAAGCATCAACAGAAATCGATAGAAGTTGCTCTGTTTCCTCCATTTAAAATCTTTTTAAGACATACATCTGTACTTAATTTGAAATCAAATGCAGGGCAATCTTATATTAATACAACAAATACCTCATATAGCGCAGACTCTACAACAGTAGCATGCAAGCTCTTAGGAAGTGATTATACAGAGATTTGCAAAACCAATGGATAAAAATATTCATATAAGAATGGTAGAAAACTGAGTATGTTCAGTATCCTTAATTTCTAAACTATCATTCACAGCCAAATTGATTTTCTAACAGAATCAGGCTATTTATTAACCACCATTGTTTCTCGACTGTGCTGGTATGTTGAGACAGAGTATGCTGGTCTGAATTATCACAGTGACACTCAGGATTTTTCACTTGAAGCTACTATTCATTCTCTAATGAAACACATTTATATAATTTTACTCCAGCCCTGTACATCACCACTGTTAAAAGTACTACTTTGAAGTCCATCTAGTTCTGAGCTCTAAAGAGTTCAAAGATTAAATAATTACTACCAAAAAGCAAGAAAGCATACTGAAGAGTTAGAAAACATTTCAGGCAATTATTTTCTGCTTTTGTATGACACATGTGCACCTAGACAACTCCTGCAAATGAAGTTGTTTGCATTTCAGTATCAATATATTGTATGAACACTTTCCTGGGACCTATAAAAGAGCTTTATGCTTTCCTCTCCTGATCTTTAGCTTCGAATTGTTTGACAGTCTGCTGGTTAGAACCAACAAACACCCACAGAACTGCTCACTCTCTCCCCTCTCCTACAGGACAGGGAGAAAAGAGCAGAAAGCTGAGAAGACTTTCAGACTGAGATAACAGTTTTATTAAGTGAAAGCAAAAGCAGGGAAAAAAAAGAAAATAAAGGATCTCTTCATTACTTCCCATGGCCAGGCAGCTGTCCAACCACTTCCTAGAAAGCTGCACTTCAGCACTCGCAACACTTCTTTTGGACACCACGCTATTAACAAGATTGTCCTTTCTTCCTTTCCTTGAGCATTTGTTGCTTTATCACATGGCATAGAATGATCAGTTAGAGTCAGCAGACATAGCAGCTGTGCTCTCTGCCCACCCACCACTCAGCCTTTAAACCCTGGGGAACAGAAGGAAAAAAGAAAAGCTCTGATAGTGTTCAAGCACTGCTCAAGCAATAGCCAAAACAAGGAAGCAGGAGAAATCCTTTCAGTTAGACTCCATTCTTTAGAATTGGTATTTGAGAATCCCAAGACGCATTCACAGACCCCCATATTTGCTGCAAGAAGCATTACTCTTACTAGTGGAAATACTGGCAATATTTTGGTTAATTATCTTGCTTTTAATTTATCTTTTTCAATATTTCAAAAAGTCAGAGCACTTGATGCCCACTGTTTGGCCTTTAAGACCATAATCATTAAAATGACTGGCAGTTTTCAAGTACTACTATCATAAAATTAGATTTCAAGGGTCAAAAGATCTAGGAATTACTCATCAAAACGAACACATCTTTTCCTACATGGCAATTTTATGTTACAGCTACTGCTAGTCAGATAAGAATGGTCAGACTGTACTGTGTCTTAAATACTTCAACAACTAGCAACCTATTGACTCACCTTTTTATTTCTCTCTATAAAAAACTCACTCTTACACTTGGTAGATTTATATTACAGGAAGACCTCACTTAAAATTTATACCACTCTTAGTTTTAGTGCTCCAGGATAGAGCTTTGCAAGTCATTTGCCTCAACCTATTAATCAAGTTTCAGCTGAAATAGTGCACCAGAAGAAACTTAATAAAAAAAGCCTTCTTAGCCACTCCACTAAGGTAGATCAAGTACCTCAGTTTATGCAAAAGATTAATTCAGTCATGACAGTTTAGAAACAGAAAATATAAAGTCTTGTGTACCAAACAGCTTCTTCAGTTTTTCCCCTGAAGTGTCCCATGTGTCTTTCAAAAACTGGAGCCAGTTTTGATCAGGTTACTACAGAGACAGAAGGTCTATACTTAACAATGTTAACTTAATGTACTTAACCTGTATGCTGTCCAAGTTTTTACCCCTATAGGGTGTTTATACAACCATTTGAACTTTTTACTACAGATGAGTTTGTACAACTGTACATCACATGAGTTTCCCATTCTTCAGGTACTGTCTCAGCTATGAGATCCCAGATAGGCAAATTCTACATTAATGAGACAATACTGGAAGGAGGATTTGACATGACTGAAGTCAAAAACTGAGAGAGATTATTAACCTTGTAGTTAAAATATTACAATTGAAACTTTGTTAACAAAAAGTAAGACAACTTTTGAAGTAGATGGTTTTCCCCTGGAAAAGAGCAGTTTCCCAAAAGCTCCAATTTCATTAATTTGTGCTTCTTTATGAAATAAATTTGGGAAATCAAATATGTTTAAGCAATGAAGGAATAAATTAAACAGTGGCATAACAGGCAAACCTGAGGCCAGACAAAAATATTCATGCGTAACCTCTGAATTTAATTCCGAGTAATGATAATATGCAATATTAAACACTTCAAATGAAAAACGTTTTCACTAATCCAAATCAATCACAGCTACACTTAAGCACTAGGCAAGAAAAGTCAGAAAATATTTTCTGTGTGTGCATCCAACCAACTATGCTTGACTTAACCAAACAGTCAACTAGAGTCTAGGCTGCAAACCTTTTTGTGTGAAAAATGTTTAACAGTAATTCACAGTGATTAAATAAAAAATTTACAGTTTTGTCAATTCTGTATGAAGTCAGGATCCTTATTTCTGTACACAAGAAATATTTTGCACTAATAGAAATATTTACAGGTTTTTATTGGGTCCTTAAAGGTTTGATTTCCTTTACAAAAATTTTCAGGACTAACCTGGTTTAACTGCTGTATGGTACATTTGCTAGCCAATTAAGTAGATAGATATTTGGTTTCAGAAATGAAGATTGTCCATCAAGAATCTTGATGACTGCTCTTTTATACTATTTGACATACTTTTATATATCATTAGTAATGCTATTTTATGTAACAAGAACTGCACTATACACTGCAACTTCAGTCAGCCAATAATAACATGAAACACTTCTCATGTTTGACATAAGTTTTAATAGAATTGTAATTTTGTTCTTCTGAAAGCCATTTGATTTTTTACTAGAAGTGCCAATGTGCACTTCAGCAGCTTGCTGCACCACTCCAATATAAAAATACACTTGAAGTTACTTCAGTCATCTAAGATATAGATAACTGCTTGAAAATATTTTCAATATCATTCATCCTTTGCTAAAGTTAATTTTAGGAAAAAAGCCACAGGACTGAAAATGACCAATATTTATACTAGACTATATACTAGAACGCTGTGAAGTCCCTGGAACACTGCCCAGCTGAATAAAGCAAAAAACTTCAGCAACCCTAAGACAGATTGCTGCTTCTAAGATAAGATTCAAATTTTTTCTTCTTCACTCTAAACTTTCTTTTCCATATTTCTATACACTGTCTACTGGTTAGACTGAAATTCCCATTTCAGTTCTTAGCAGGTGGCTGTGAAGGTGTGTGCTGTCTTCCAGAGAAATCATGGCAAGATTTTGAATGCATTAGGTCATATACAAGTTAAGGAATCCTTAAAATAATGAGATTGGTTTTTTTAAGCCCACAAGGTTTATCATGTGTATTTAGTCTTACTGAGAACTGTAATTTAATTGCCTTCATAAAAATGAGTGATTAATTTTGACTGGAAATTTAAACACAGCACAAGTGAAAGTTTCTTGAAGGAGCTAAAGAGAAAGTACTTGAGCCATCATAGCTTCACAAAAGTTAATTTGGAGTCTTGGCTATTACATATTAAATGGCAAACATCAAGCAACATTTCCCAATACTGGACTTGGCTGGGATGGAGTTAATCACCTGCACTGCAGCTCCTATGGAGATGTGCTCCGGATTTGTGACCAAAAGAGTTCTGCTAACAGTAATGCTTTGGCTACAGCTCAACAGTGCTTGCACAGAGTCAAGGACTGCCTTTCCATTCCCACCCTGCAGGCAGGGAGTGGGCAAGAGGCCAGGAGGGGAGAGGCAGTGACATTCGACCCCAACTGACCAAAAAGACATCCCAAAAACATGTTAGAATTCAATCAGGTGCATAGAAACAGAACTAACTGGGACATATTCATGGTATTTAAGGAGTCCTTTATTAGAGACCATCTGGGCTCTAAGAACAAAATAAATATGTAGCCACCAAGAAACAATGTAGCCTGTTAAAACTTTAAGTTTTTAGAGGTTTTAGATAATTCTTGAATTTAAGAAAAGATCTGGAGAGTTTATTTCCATTTACAGTAGACTTCCATGCCCGTACAGTTATTGTATAGAACCAACATTCTCCCTACTCACAGAAGTATATACAGCTACTAAAAAGTTGTGAACATTTCAAAAACCAACTTCAGCTGTTTAAAACTTAAGCAATAAAGAGCTTTAAAGCAATTTACATAATTTTAGATAAAAGTCTTCAGATAAGTTGATTTCAAGCCAATTTTTAAATTGCTCAAAGTTATCCAATCTCACATGCCATTCTTTCATTCTAAAGTGCACATCAAAGTGTGAATTTTGTGAAAAAGGCATAATTTTTACATATTCTCTGGTGAGGCAAAAGCTTTTCTCTCAACACATTTCAAAATCTTTCCCACTTTTCCCTCACACATTTCTTTTTTCAGGATGCAATTTTTGATGACAAATCTCTCCATATTATTTAAACTGGACTCATACCTCACAAGTGCTTAATGTATGTGCACATACTCCCAAATACCACTTTCTCTGTCCCCATTAAGTCACTCAGTAAGGAGAGTGTTCTGTTCCACTATTTTAGAAAGAAGCCGATTGAAGAAGCCACAATAAAAACTCACACATTGCTGACAAACTCTCCTAATGCACTTCTACACGATACAGCCATCTATTTGTGAGTTCAGCTGACGTGCATATTTGGGCAAGAATAATGATGGGAATTGTAATGCTGAAGCTGGTATAATGCATTTTCAAAGGAAACAAAACAAAGTACATTAGTGTTTGCATGTCCAAGATTTAAGTTTTACTTCAACTGCTCAAGTTTTATTTTGCGTGAGCACAAGCATAGTACTGCACCAAAAACAAAACAAGGTTTACACTACATGGTTCATTTAAAATGCTGAGGAAAAAGTCTTTTTATCAGTGCTACAAAAAATGTGAAAGCCTCAAACTAACTGCATATGAATCCAAGGAGTCAATACAGTGTCAAACATTACTTCAGTGCTCCATTTACTTAGTTTAAAAATCTTTTAACTGTTTTCAACATCTCAGTCAACACTCCATCCTCTACTCAGCTTCCACCTGTTGCAACATCCACCATCAGTAAGAAATTAGCGAGAAATGTTACACGTGATCAGGCAAGACTGGGCCAGAGTAGGAGAACCTGTCATACAAACATGCTAGGAAAAAAACAAGTGAAAAGAAAGAAAGAAAAAAACCAAAAACAACAAACCCCAAAAAATCCCAAAGCAAGCAGTGGAGACCAGAACAAACTAAAGAGCCACGAGAAAATGAAAGTATTTGAATGTGGAATAACTGGGAGACATCCACAAAGAAGCAAGAATAAGATCACTGCAGATTTGACTATGAAGATGAATGGTGATGGTTGCTTCCCTAATTACACCAATTCAGAGTTTCCTTCCCTCCATCAGTCCACCACCTGTTCAGCTTACTGTAACTGCAATTAATACTGAAACACTCCTTTCGTTGAATACAGGTGGAGACCCCTCTCAGGAAACAAATTATACAGAGAACACAGAGGTCTGAATTGAGGTGAAAAAAGCAAGCATAAAGCCTTTCAATTTTACATGTCAAAGGGAAGGACAACTGTTTTACATCTCAGGAAACAATTCTGAATCCTTTATAATATGTAAACCAGCTTGCCAGAAACAAATAAGTTTTGAGACAAAGTTTTAAACGAAAAAAGCTTGTCAAAACTAGCTTTAAATAAGATTTGTATGATAGAGGAACATAAACACAAAGTTAGTTTTCACTTTACATTCTTTCAGTTACCAGTTAGAAATTCTACAAGGAAGGAAGCCAAGTATTACACATGACAGAGTACTAACTTTGCATCTCTGAAAATGTCTGTAGAAAACTTATCTTGGGCGAACACCTTGAAAGACTTTTGACAGGCTACAATTCCTTTTTTTCTCTCAACAGCACCCTGCCTGTCCTTTACCCATAAAGCACAGTGAAGTTACTTTAATTCTTATTTGTTTCCCCAAATCCTGCTGCTGTTTGATAGACTTGATTTGCCAAAGAACTGGCTCCATCTTGTGGAACACAGAATTAACTACAAGAAAAGCTACACACCTGACTTACCCTGAGTGGTTGATAGCCAGTTCCCAAAAGCTATCACTTTTATCACTTTGGCCAAAGAAAGCCTCAGTCGTTGCATCAATCCAAGCATACCCATGCAGCGCTCTCTCTCTTTGCATTACTCCCATTCCCAATTCATACTGCTACTCAAGATTTCAACCAAGTTAGGAAAGAGTATCTTTAAAAAACAACTGTAACTTCTCCAAGCTGAGAGACAAATAAAGATTGTAAACAGGAGACAAGCACCCTTACATAGCAGGTAGAGAGAAAAGAAGGAAAACAAGTAAGCAGCAGTTGTATTTTCTGTAATTCGATTCAATACAAGAAGATCAGAGTCAATACAAAACAGTCTCTTCTCCAGTGGCTACTCAGGGAAGAGCAGAAGAACAAGGCAGAACTTACAGAGATCCCTCCAAGTTTCTCTCCTCAAAACAATACACTAGCAATCAAAACACTGCAGTGCTTCAAACAACTTATTATCATGCATTTTCAGTCTAATTCTGCTGATTCAAAGACCATCTCTTACTAATTTCATTGGCAGTTGCTTAATTTTTCATACAAAAGGTAGATCCACCATCTCCATTTCTGATTCACGGACTCCTGGGCTGAATGGGGTAGGGGAATTTGAAACAAATCTTTGAAGAAAACAGCACCCACCCACCCACCCCCAACATGAAAAGCTTAATTGCAAAGTTAATGTCCACTGAAACAGACTTTGTGAATTAAGAAAATCTTTGGAAAAATAAAAGATGTTGCATAAATATCTTGAAGCAAAGGAAATCATGCAAGAACCACAGTACAGGAATCTTTATTCTATGAAATGTTCTTCAAGGCCCTTGAACCTTAAATCTTTTGAGACTACTGATAAAGGACTATTTACTCATCACTTGATCCACTGAATTAGTTTCTGATTAAACAGAACAAATAGCCTGAAGCATGCTCTCACATCACATCTACTCTCCACATTAAGCATAATTTCCTTTAGAGCAGAAGAGGCTTCCTTGCTTTATCTCCATATCCACAACTGGGAAATCCACACAAACTCAGTCTTTGCATGCTTTTAAGGTGTCAAAGTATGCAGCAAAACACTGTTTTATATAAACTAAGGCAACAGAGAGCACAAATGGTAGTTGTTAGCAGTCTCTTACAGCTGGCTTAGTAAGCCTGTGTTCAGAGTCATTACCAGAATTTGAGAACTTAAAATTTACCACATTTAGAAAAGTGACAGAACTGTTTGTAACAGGCTGTTTTCATATTTTTAAATAAAATCAAACTCAACAGCCTGAAGTTGCACTGAAGGCAGACAACTCAAGTACACTATTCCATAGCCCAGTTTAATATCAGCTAAATTCATATAGTTCAAGGAATACTACAGGAACAGTGGGAAGACTAGCCTTAGAGACATTGCTTAGCTATTTTTAGCCAGTGTCTGGTAGGTGGTAAAGTGTTTCATGGGCAGAATTCCTCCAAGTTTGTCTTTTGGTTTGGATAACCATTTTTCATGAAAGCCATCAAAAAATCCATTAAGTGGAGACCTATTAATAACTCCAAAGAGGCTCTGTAGAAGTATCATGAATGAAACTCTTCCCCTGCACAACCCTGTCCCACCTCTGCAAGTCAGAGAGAGAAATATGTATTAAAATTATTCCTTCAGCTCACTTGTCCACTTGCTTCTTTAGCATCAAAAATTGCTAAAAGCATTTCAAAGAAATTTCAAGGGTTGTCAAGCCTCAACTTGAAAAGTTAGTACAGTGAAATGAATGTACCTTCAATTCTATGTTTAAGCCACAAAATCAAGTGGCTGGCTTCATAACAATTTTAATTCTGGAGTGCATCCAAGTCATTTCAAACAGCCAAAGCTTTATACAGAAAATTAAGTGTGGAATATGAGAGTGCAGTTTGTAAGTCAGAGGACTGGTTGGTTACATTAGCTATCAGAGATACACAGGTAATGTCTGTTTATTCTTGAAATGAACAGGTCTTTTTCTCGTCTAACAGCCATTTGGCACAAGCAATCTTGTAAGCTGACAAAGTGAAATAATTAGTTTTGCCTTATTAACAAAGAGTCAGCTATTAAAAATATTTTTGACTGTGAGATGATAAGCTTCCTTTTCCAAAATAAAGTAATTTTATCAAATATTAGGTGATTATAGGACATAAAAGCTAAGTTGTGAAATAAAATGCAATATTTAGAGTTCACCATGAAGTTATATACACACATACATCATTCATCCCTCCTCATGTAAATTACAAGAAAAAGGAGATCATGACTTTTTTTGGTATTTGTTCACCAAAATATCACCAAGACCTCCTATTTATCTTAGAAATGAGATGACAGCATTTAAAAAGAACACCTACCTCATTAAAACACTTATTTTTAATGAAAATATTAGTTTAACTCAGTGTTTTGCAACAAAACTTCCTGTAAAACCATCTCCCAGAGTTTGCATTCCTGACTTGAAGTACTTCACACCTCAGATTTCAGCCATCCTCATACTACCCAGGTAAGCAGAATCATAAATGACTTCTGAACTGTCAAGAGCTCAGCTCCCGACCCTTGGCTGGCAGCCACTCCTGGATAGCCTGAGCACGTGTCTGTGACTGTACAGGGAGAACACAAGCCGAGTACACAGGACACAGCCACAGCCCTCCTTACCAGCCCTGTAAGGTGCTACAGCACCCTTTGGAAAGTAAAGTCAGTGCCCCAAGTATCAGAGATGACAGGGGTCATTGCAAACCCTGGTACATTGAATAACCTAACAGCTTCAGAAATAAAATTTCAATTTGGCCAAGGGGTAGCTCCAATTTTATCCTGCCTGTTCACTCATGAAGACTGCATGTGCCAGAGTTCAGGCTGCAATTATAAGGTGTGCAAGCTGTCATCTCCTGTTAGCAGCATTTGGTACTTTCTAAAAAAGACAAGGTTATGTAGCATATTACAGTATTAGAAGGAAGCTTCTGGAGCAGGTCTTAAATGCAATTTTTCCCTTGTCAGCAAGGAAATGCTAAAACACTGACTGTTTAAAGTTTACAATTTATATTCCTTTTATATACAGAAATAAAAGGAAAATGGGGAACTGAACTCTTACAAAATGTTATCATAAGCTGATAGCTAAGCATTAAGTAAAACCATGACTGAAAAGTAAAATAAATGAATAAATCTACACTACTCTGTTAGGATGTAACAACCCCTTTGCATATCCAGGCAAAGGATAAAGATTATATAAACACCTGCTTCAAAAAGACCCTTCAGTCATTAAATTAAGTTCTTCCTTTAACTATGACAAAAACCTCAGAGATAAGATTTGTTTGCAAGACAGTCTTATAATGTAGGCTGTTCGCCATAAACAAAAATGAACCTTTATCTACCAGAGACATTATCTAACAATTGAATGAATCAGCTTCCCTTTACCATTTTTCCTCAAATATAACTGAAGAGATCCTTAAGTAAACACGCCACAAGCTGTACAAACTCTGTGCAGTCCTCAGTGACTTCAGAGATGTGCTTTCTCATACTTGACAAGGAAGGTAAATGCACCCCCATAACCCCTCCAACAAGAACCAAAATTTAAAAAAAAGATGCAGAGAAACCAGAGATTCAAGCTTCTTTATCCAAGAGTCATAGAATCAGTCTTTAAGGCTGGAAAAGGTATCTTAGATCTTAAAGTTCCACCATTAACCAAACATGGCCAAGTACCACGTCTATCTGTTCTTTAATACCTCCAGGGATGATGACTCAGCACTGTTCCAATGCCTGACCAACTTTTCAGTGAGGAAATTTTCCCCAATATCTAATCTATACCTTCCCTGGCACAATTTGAGGCTATTTCCTTCTGTCCTGTCATTGGCTGTCTGGGAGAAAGGGCCAACCTCCACCTGGCTGCCACCTTTCTGGGAGCTGTAGAGAGTGATTAGGGCTCCCCTGAGCCTCCTCCTTGCCAGGCTAAACAACCCCGGGCTCTTTCAGCTGCTCCTCACAGGACTTGCATTCCAGACCCTTCACTAGCTCTCCTGCCCTTCTCTAGACTCACTCCAGCACCTCAGTGTCCTTCTTGTAGTGAGGGCCCCAGAACTGGACACAGGATTTGAGGTGCAGCCCCACCAGTGCCATGCCAAGAAGGACAATCACCACCCTGGTCCTGCCACACTGCTGCTGACACAGGCCAGGATGCCACTGGCCTTCTTGGCCACCTGGGCACACACTGGCTCATGTCCAGCTGCTGTCAACCAGAAGACCCAGGTCCTCTTCCATCAGGCAACTTTCCAACTGCTCTGCCCCAGCCTGTAGCGCTGCAGGGCACTGTGACCCAAGAGCAGGACCCAGCTCTTAGCCTTGCTGAACCTGGTAAAACTGACCTCAGCCCATCGATAGAGCCTGTTGAGATCCCTCTGCAGAGCCTTCCCTGCCTCCTTCCAGCAAATCAACAGTCACACCCAGTTTAGTATCATCTGTAAACTGACTGCGGGTGCACTCAATCCACTCTTCCAGATCATTGATGGAGATATTAAACATGACTGGACCAAAGACTGAGCCCTGAGGAACCCCACTAGTGACCAGATGGAAGTGACTCCATTCACCACTCTCTGGGCCTGGCCACCCAGTCAGTTTATACTCAGTGAAAAGTGCTCCTGTTCAAGCTGTGAGCGGGCAAAGTTAAGGGCCAAATTTCAGGTTCTAGAGAGTAGAAATACACTGAAATCATCTATAATGACCAGCCAGATTGTTTCTTTTACCAATCCTCTCTGCTACATTTGTTTGTGTGGGGATGGAGTTAATTTGTTCATAGAAAGCTCTGTGGTGGTGTGTTCTGAATCTGTGACCAAAACAGTATCAATAACACACCAATGTTTTAGCTACTGCTGAGCAGTGCTTGCATAACATTGAAGCCTTTTCTGCTCTTCAGAATGTCCTGACAGTGAAGAGGCCGGGGGTGGGCAAGAGGCCAGAAGGGGACATAGCTGAGACATTTGACCCCATCTGACCAAAGGGACATCACATCATCACTGTGCTCAGCAATAAAAGCTGGAGTAAAAAGGAGAAAGGAGAGATATTTGGAGTAACTACAAAACTGTTACATGTGACGGAACCCTGCTTTCCTGGAGAAGACTGAACACCCACCTGCTGATGCTAAGTAGTGAATTAATTCCGTATTTTGCTTTGCTTGTGGGCGCAGCTTTTGTTTTACCTGTCTTTATCTCAACCCATGAGTTTTCTCACTCACTCTCTCTGCCATCCACATCCACAAAATCCACATTCACTGCAGACATTCTTCTACATTCCTCCTGTACATACTGTCTCACTTCCTCTTCAGGTTATGCAGATCAGATCAAGTAGAGTTTTAGGCTGTACCATTCATCTCTCTTACCTACAGAGAGCCTATTGGCCCACCCTCAAACACTAATACACCACAGTTCTCAGACATAGGAATGGCCTACCTCACAAGTGCAACTCTAGTACTGACCCCTGAGTTTACTGTAATGATATTACCGATCTTCAGAGCAGAACTTTCAGTGGAGCTCAGGGTACCGAATTAACAGAAGACCAGAGGAAAAGAACAGGCTGAAGAGAACAGGCAGAATAATGCCTTTTCTCCACTTGAAGCTCCAGTGTCATAGACACAAGTCCTTCCCACAAATGCCCAGGAGCTGCACACCAAGCTGAGCTACACCCCAGCACAGCACTCAGCCGAAGTCTCAAAAAATGGATCACACCTTGGAGTGCTTCAACACCCCTGCCTGAAGTTGGGTTTGGGCCAATACACTCAACAGAAGGTATCTATGCTCTGTGAGATGTATCTTTTAAAGAGCAGGTGTTAAACAACTTTGTATTTCCTCAGTCAGTGAACAAAAAATACGTTTATACGTATAATCTAGGCATACATGGACTTCCTGAGGTCCCTTAGATTAACTTGATGTTTCAATCAGATCTAATTATATCATGCTGCTTAGGGCTTTGTTCAGTTGTTCTGAACAGCTCTAAGGTATATTTCATCATCTCTTTGAGGAAAAACTCAGTCCAATATTTGAAAATTTTGTCTTTTTAAAATCACAAAGTAACTTATTTATATCCAAATGCATCATGCCACACATTCAAGGCTTAAATGTGCTTTGCATTTTTCTAAAGTCACCTACTTGCTTCGTAAAATTATGTTGGCCTCCTGTGTGATGATACTAAATTAAATGTAATTCAAACTAACATAGTTAAACATTCCAGCATGACAGACAATCATCAATACTCAAACATCATTATATCAGCTAAATGTGACTGAGAAAGGAAAAAACAAATTTACTTTTAAGTAGTGTTCTTCACAGCTGATTTAACTAGATTTGCATTTCAAAAAAATGGAGAGAAAGTTAGGAGTGTTTTTTGTGCAAGTTTTTTTTCCCAAAGTGATCTTCTGTTCTTTGTGTAGAAAATAAACTGTGGCTGTACAGTATTTTTCTTCAAAACATCATTTTCTTCAGATGCCAGAAGAGTAATGGAATACAAAACCAAAGCAGTCATCTGCATTCAGTCTGGAATACTGATTTGTGACTATGAGTTCAAAGTGGGATTAAGGTTTCTTGAGAAGTTATCAATTCTACAAATGTGCTCTCAAAACTCTGTGAGACTCTTAAGCATGAGATCTCGGATCAGCTGCATTTTTTAAACTCTCACTTAAGACCAAACACTTGTCAGAATCCTTTTGTTCCATAAAAATATATATACCGAGTAACCTTTTTTAAGCAGATGAGCAACCCTTTTACCATAGCATCTCAATTTCCACCTGCTTCAAACACTAGATTTGGTCCTTTCTGTCTCTGGATGCACAAATGACAGCTAGATTTCTGTATTTATTGAAAATGCAAAGCTCTGTGATTACTGTTTAATCACTTTCTCATAAAAGACTTCAACTTTAAACAAAGAATCTACTTTGAATTGACACAGACTGATACTTGCACACTGGGGTAAAGAGGAAACAAATTACATGGTATCTGCAATGGGACTCCATATCAGCTTCTAAGTGATAAAACAACTGAAATGGATCTGAAGTAGCAGAGACTAGAAGGGGCCTTAAAGATCAGCTAGTCCAAGCCCTGGTGCTCAGAGCACACACAGCAGGTTGCTTAGGGCTGTTCCCAGTCAGATTTTTGGTGCTTCCACACTGCATGCTCCACAGCCTCTCCAGGTAACCTGATCCTACTCAGCCTTTCCTGGAGTAAAAACAATAATAAAATCTTATCTGTCAGTGAAATTTCCTGTGTTTCCATTTGCATTCACTGCCTTTTGGTCCTGTCACTAGATATCACAGACAAGTCTGCCTCCATCATCTTTACTTTTTGTCACCAAGTATTTATTATATACATGCACAAGAACCCCCAGCAGCCTTCTCTCCTCCAGGTTAAACAACCTCAGTGCTCTCAGTCTCTACTTGATTGTAAGGCACACTGACCTTCCCCTTCATGCCACTTTGCTAGACTTGCTCCTCTCTGTCTCTGTTTCTTTGTGGAGCCCAGAACGAGACAGCACTACAGATGCAGTCTCACCAACGCTGAGTAAAGGATCCCCTGCTCCCGGACACTGACCACTCTCTTCTGCAAATTCAGTCCAAGATGTAGTTTGCCTTCTTTGTGGCACGGGTACATTACTGATTCATGACCAATTTTTGACCCACAGCATCTATTCTGCACTGCCAACACCACCTCCCTAGGGACAGAGCTTTGCATTGCCCTTTGTTGAACTTCATAACATTCCTGTTGGCTCATTTCTTCCACTTAATCACTTGCCTGCTCCTGAGAAGCAGCATATCCATCTGGTTTATCAACCACTCCTCCCAGTTTTGTATCCCATCAAGTTTGCCAAGGGAGGGGTCTATCTTGTCACACAGGTTATTAATGAAGATGTTAAACAGTGCTGGCCTCAATAACAACCCCTGAGCTACACTGAAAGGGACTGGCCTCCCACTCAACTTTAGGATGTTGATCACCACCTTGAGCCTGGCATTTTAGCCTCTAAGCTATTTTCAATCCACCTCACTGTGTCTTCATCCACAAAGCATTTCATCAAGTTAACAAAGAAGAAGCTACAAGACACTTTCCAAAAGCCTTTGTTCTCATCCACCAAGCCGGTCATTTAGCTTGGTTCAGTGTGGAAGGCTGTAATCAGGTTGTGGTCACACATTACAGCCCCTTGATTAATTGATAACTATTGCCCATCATTTTTCTTCATGTGTTTTCAGAAGTATTCAGTCTGTCACTTATCCAGGAACAGAGGTCAAGTCAACTGGCTTGTGGTTCCCTGGATGTTCCTTCTTGCCCTCTTCAGGGACAGTAAGGACATTTGCTTGAGTCCAGCCCCCAAACCCCACCTCCACCCCCAGTCACCATAACCTTAGTTAACGAGAGTCACCACAAAATTACCTTGGCCACCCCATCCCACTCCTGGCTGCATTCTATTACACAGACTTGTGTACAGCCAGTGTCTACAAGCATTCCCAAATATGATTCTTCTCTACTAACTGAAAGTATACTTTCCTTGCCTAGAATTGCTGAAAGCAAATCTTACTAGTAAAGAACAAAATGAAGAAGACATTGAATATCTCAGTTGTTTCCACATTTCTTATGAGCAGCTCCCCTCCCCATTCAGCAGCAGGCCTACATTTTCTCAATTCTTTTTTCTGTCAATTAGCTGTAAATGCCTCCCTTGTTGCCATTCATACACACCTTTTAAGATTAAATTCCATATGGACATTGGCTTTCTGACCTGGACACATATGCATGCTTGGATGATGTCTCCAGGCCCTCCCTGGGCCCCAGGTTTCTGTTTCCTCCTGTTATATGCTTCTTTTTTGTGTCTGAGCTTTTTCAGAAGCTCCTCATTCACTCAAGCAGGACCCCAGGTGCTTCTGTACCATTTCCTATTAATTGCATTATGTCACACTAGAGCTTAAAGAAGTAGTCAACCAGCTTTCCTGGCTTTCTGTGCTCAGAACCATTTACCAAACAACTCTTCCAAGATCCTTGAACAGAAGAAGATTTTCCTTTGTTAAGATTATGGTTGTAATCCTACTTTTTGCTTTGCTGTCTCCAGATCCTGAACTCTTCTACCTCATGACCACTATAGCCAAGACTACCCCTAACCTTTACGTCCTCAACCCATCAATTCTTGTTTGCAAGAAACAGGCCTTCAACCACTTGTATTGAGATGTGGGCATCCATGCATGCCAGAAGCTTCCTTGATTACTTATTCCCCACTGTGCTTTCCCCCTAGAAAATAATAAGGGTTGTCCAAGTACCCTAAAAGCAAGAAAGCCTGTGAACATTAGGCTTGAGTTGCCTGAGGAAATCCTCATTACCATGCCTGACCCATAAGCTCTCAGCTGGCTCACCCATCTCCAGATAAAGCAGCCCCACTGCTCTCACAGCAAATGGCAACTCCCCTTGACCATCATACCAGCCTGCCCTTCCTAAGCACCTGCACTTACCCACTGCAGTCCTTCAGCTGAGCTATCCCAATGCCAATAAAAAACATAGCTCAGTCCTAACTTATTTTACTCTGCCATAATATCTGAAAACAACTTGCTAACAATACAGCACAGATGGATTTAACTATGTTACGGGTTCAACAGCCTAACTCTTTAGAACCACCTCAACATGAAAATAAGATACCATCAAACAACTTTACTTGCTCACAAGGCAAAGTCATTATGTCTTTGAGAATTTAGCTGTGGCCACAAGAGACACTGTGAAGCACCAGAGTAAAGCTGAATCATGCTCAAATGAACCTTATGGAGCCAGTCTAAGACAATGTGACACCTGAGCTAAATCAACTGCTGACTACTCCCTGAGTAATGTCTGATAATTGACTCTCTTAAATCCTATAGGATGCACACATTAAAGAGGGAGTCACCTTTCCAGGAAAGGGTACCTCCCTAAAAGTCTTATCACACAGACATATCTATTTGCTTCCTCTCTATCATGTATAAGGACCTCTTAAGGCTGCAGCACAGTTGCTCTTTCTTCTTTATAGCATTCAAACCAGACGGAAGACAGAATCTTTCCAGTCTGCAAAAGGAAATTCAGGAATAAAACGAAGACCAAGTGATATAAACAGCATCCTGTAGCAGCAGCAGCTTTTTCATGTCACTGAAGAGTGCCAGAACTGCAGCTTCCACACACCTCTGTATGCTCTCTGACCAAAAGAACTGGGGTGTTTTGCACTTTAAAAAGCCAAGAGCATGGTCTCATCAATAGCAATAATCACTCTTCAGGAACTGTCCCATTGTTATGGTCCACACAACAGAAACAGCTTAGACTGCCAGTAACTTCTGAACGTTGGGCGGCTAACTAAGCATGTAAGGATTTCTGCATCTGTATAATATGCCTCAGAGAATGTAAAGATTTGCAACATAATAAAAAATATAAAGAACAAGTCCCACAAATATTTCTATTAGCAGTCACAGAAATAATGAGGTTGAAAGGGACCTCTGGAGGTCACCTAGTCCAGCCTCTTGGCAAGCAAAGTTCAAAGTTATATCATGCTGCTTTGGATCTCATCCAGTTGAGCTCATTTAAGTCTTGAAGAGTAGAGATTGTATCCACTTGGGTAAAAAGCCTTCCATTTTGCAAATAACCCTGTTCTATTACAAGCTAAACATATTTCCTGTGACTTATTTGAAAATATTTTTCTGCACTGTAAGAGTCAGGAGATAGAAACAACCTCCTTCCTTACAGGGCCCACTAGTGTCACAACACCCATTCAGAAGTCCTAAGATAAGGCTGCCATACTTTTCTCCTACCAACTGAGCTATCTTAAGGGCTCTTTTCTTGGGGGAGACAATTATCCTTCTCAGGGCTGCAACAGCAACTAATTCCTATTATATATGTATATATGGCCACATGTCAGTCAATTACTAAGTTTCAGTCTTACCAGTGTCAGTAACAGTAAGAGCACACCGAATGAGAGCATTGAAGTAGTTTTATTTAGTAGCAGGAAATCAGGAAAAAATATCATGGTTATACAGCCCCAAGAGAGACTGAAGTGAGTTTCTGGTCCCTAAGGGTTTCTGAAGGCACTGTCTTTGACAAAAAGGCCAGAAAACTACTAGCTAGGTATCAGATTATAACTAGGACTTCTAGTGATAAAGTTCCTTACTATTATTAGAGTTCAAGATATATCATTCCATTTGCTAAGCTTAAGTAAGAACAACCCTGAATCAAAATGCTTTGCCTTCATTATTCCTTATGGAAGGATATTGCAAAGCCTCACTGGACAGCAGGACGCCTCCAGTTGTATCTGTCAATTCATATTCCAGTCTGTTACACTCACATGATCTTTACCAAGCTTATCTCACAGAAGCAGTGTGAACCCTGCAACAGAAACACACAAAGAAATACAAGGAATTTCTTGATCTGAGCGACCTGCAGTAACATCTGATATTTGCAACAACTGGTACAGAACATGCATACAGCACAAACAGCTACTAGTAAACTATTACTTTGTTTGAACTTCAATATAGGGCTAGGAGTTGCAACAGAGATGACATGTGAAACTGACTTCCAGCATAATCCAGCTGTGTTCTATTCCCCCTTGTGTCCTCTCAGGGGTTTCTCCACCTTAGGAGGAAGACAGGAAAGATCACCTGAGGAGGTACAGCAGCCAGTGCCTTGCCCTAGCGTGAGCTCTGTCAATGAGCTGTCACAAAGCTTTCTTTCTTACACTGACACCGAGGCAAAAGCTTGCCTTGCACAGGCTGAGGGCAGCAAGCTGTAAGAGTTACCCATCTGCTTGAGAAAGAAGTATACTATCTATTAAAGCATACAGGAAAGATTAAGACAGTTAAAAGACCAGACATCAAACAAGTAAACAGCAAAGCAGCTTCACAGGAAGTGATGATCATACACAAATATTTAAGTTGGTCTCCCAGCCATAGAAGAGATCATATGCATGACTTGAATGTCCACACAAAAGAGTCTGAACAGCTGTAAACATATCTAGAATATTCCAGATTTCTTTCCATAGGTAGTTTATCCACTTAAACCATTTTTTTTCCATCCCTCACTGCTAAGAGACACCATGTTTGTGATTGGTTAGTTGTTAGGGAAGTTAAAGTTAAATTTTAGCTACACAAATGTTGGTACCACAATCTTCCCTGTCCAGTCTTTCTCCACGCTCCCAAGTGCCTATACCTGCCACTCTCAAGAGAGAAGGTTAAGTCTTCAGTCACATAAAAATATTCTATGACTGTATAGTACATCTATAAATACTGAAAAGTATTTTCATTAATATTATAACCAAATTAAACCAATTTTAATCTGGTTGAACAAGCAACAGTGTCATCAATGTGCATCTTTGTGCTAGGATTTTGGTAAGAGATCATTTAAACAGGCTTTATGCACTATCTGGCACAAAGTAAGTAAACATTAAAAAACAAAAACCAAAAAAAAAAAAACAAACCCAGAACACTTTCTCTGATACAAAAATTTATTCAGCTTTTCTGAAGGCCCAAAACATCTGCAATTGTTTACACTAAGGTCTGCAATTTTCCAATTATGCTATTTTAATTTGATTACAGTTGAAAAAAGTCTAAAGCAGTTGATTTGCCTTCAGGTAATTGCCTTCTTGATAGGGAGATGAATTTACAGATTTCAGTAGACAATGTATTGGTATGAAAGGCAGTAGCCAAATACAAGCACAACAGACAGAAAATGCATGACAGAACATTCACATTGTTTTTTCTTAGAAGGGAACAAGATATTCAGAAGAACTGAAGGACTTCTAAGCAAGGTCCATCTAAGAAAGCAAGCCTGTAAACTGAAGGCCAGCAGTCTTGTTCTAGTGTGACTCTAATGTGGTCTCTGTAAATGGGGAGCATAAGAGTATGATTACTGTTCCTAAGGATGTTTGAAACAAATCTCCTTTTGTGCTTCATCACACACTTGAACTTCTTAGTACTTCAGTATTCAGTATTTAATACCAGCATCCTAAAAAGACAAGCCTTGCTGCCAAGCAATAAGAACACAAGTCTAGGAGACTTCTAGCATGTTATAAGTAGGTACTAACTACACAGAAATAGCAAATTATAGCCCCTATAGTCAAAGGGTCCTTGACTGATGTTAACAGTTTGTATTTTTTTTTTTTTGGCTTCATTTGACAGATTTCCAAGATATGTTACTGCCTAAGGGATTCAAATATCAGCATTGAAACAACAATTTAAAAAAAATGTATTACCCTCCCTCTACAATGAAAAGAAAAATTCAAATGCTTCACGATAGCTTTCAGCATAGTCTACATACCTGATACAGCTTCTCCTATATCCTTCCTATTCCTGCCAGCTTTACTTAGTTCTCTAAACAAAAGGATCACAAAGGCACTTCAGTTGCCTCTCTTTCAAGACCTCGGGGAGGCTTAAGCTATTGTCAGCACACCTCATTTCTATTTCCTACAAGCATCAGAAACAGTAGCGTAACTTCTTCCCAGTAATGCAACACTGGGAAGACAATAAGGCAATAGGTGCCTTATGCAGAGAGCTGCTCAGATAGGGATGTACAGAACAGACAGTACACAGACAGGAACTGCCTTGTCAAATGTCACTCCAACCTCCTCACTCTTCCAAAAGTCTCAGTGATTGCAAAGACAGCTCCAGAACCTTTAATTTTTAGGCTTCTTACCCACAGAAGTATCATCTAGTCTTTCTGACAGCTGCAAGATCTACAATTTGAAGGTGACATATGGCAACTACCGTATGGCCCTACAACAGGTAGTTTCCAACACATTTTAGCAGCAACAGTCAGATTCATAGCAGCTACTTAAACAGGCAAAAGGCAAATACAGAATAAAAATCACTTCCAGAAACTGTTGTCAGGGTCAGCAATCCTAATTATTACTTAATGCTGCTCTGGCAGATTTGTCCTCAGCTGTATTCTTCACCTTACAAAGCCATCCAATGTACCTTTATACCATTTACACTTGAAGAAGCAGACCACAAATCAAAGGATGGATTTGTTCTTGATACAAGACCACTGCTAATGACAGAAAGATTATTTTGAGGGTGACCAAGAAATAGCTTTTTTAATTCTTACACAAAGGAAGCATGCAATAAATACTGGAAAGGCGCATGCTTCAAACTTCTTTGCAGGCAATGCATATGGCAGCCCTATACCTGGGCAAGGAAAACTAACTCAGTAACTTAGAAATGATGGGATGGTAGTAAGATCCTGTATCACCCTTTTGAAGCAAGAAATAAAAGCCAGCAAAAAAGCCTTATTGATATGAAGTTCAACAGTAGCTGCAATGAAAGCAATGAGTGGTAAATATGCTAATAGGACCACATGACATTTTTTAGGGTCAAAAGGATATTTGTATGATTTTAAATTATATCTAGATACTTAAGAATTCCCAGAGCCTCAAAGAATAGCAGTTAAAACAGGTATGCAAGTATAATCTGCAAGATTTCCAGAATTTTTGGATGTGACTATCTGAAAAGAAGCCTAGGGTAAAAATAATACTTCAGGTTTAAGAGATACTATAATATCTAGGATGAGAAAAAGGAACTACTTTCAGTTAAGTGCCTATGCTGAACCGACAGCTATCTGGACGACCATACTGAAAACAATGCTTTTAAGTACTGCCAGAATAAGATCAAAGACAACTACAACTGAGTTAAAACAACTACAGTCAATCATGAAGATGGTACCCCACAATTAAGTGAACAGAAAAAGAAATAAAGCACAGAACTTGGAGGGTCCTACTGAGCAACAGAATGGAGAAGGACAGACAAAGGAGCAAAGCTCACACAAGAGAGGAAAGTAACAGAAACTAGAATGGACAACATTTCAAAGAAAAAAAGAATACATTACATTAAGAAAACTAAAAACATGCTGAACTAGGACTGACAAGAGAAAGCTTAAACATTTTGTCATGGTAATGACAAATGTTTTTTTTTGACATTTTTGACAAGTGTTAATTTCTGCAGAATTCAGGATGAAGAGGCTCTCCAGTGAACTGACCACAGAGAGCTTCAGACTAGTAAGGAACAAGACCAGAGATGAAAGGGATGCTGTTAGTGTTGCAGGAGGTGAAAGGGACCTCACAGGCTGGGGAATACCAGACAGCTGGGAGGCTCTGGTTAGCTAACAGAGGTTAATAGCTGCTGCCTCAGACAGCTCTGCATTCCATGACTAGCAAAACTACAGCTTTGCCAGACAGCAGCAAGTCATGAGCACTCAAACACCATGGATTAAACATGAAACACATTAGGACAAAACAGTTGGCTGCAGCTTTTTCATCTCTTTTGGTAAATAAGTTTCAACAAAGACTAATATAATAAGCAAGAGTTCAAGAGTGGCATTGCATGCTCATAACAAGCTTGATTTTCAGCTTAAAAACTGATAATGTTTCCCTTTTTTCTGAGCTGTCTTCTCGAAGTACACAGAAATCCAGACTTCAGGGTATATCGGAGGCATCTCAACATTTTTCATACAACCCTCCTTCCCAGAAGGAAAGTTCCTAAACTTCAAGAAAGGAATCTCACAAACAGTGTATATATGGCCACATCTCAGTCAAGTGCTTTTAGAAGAGCTGCAACTAAAGCAAGTTGATCATTCCACACTCTTTCTTCCAACTATAAAAAATACCCAGTATTCCAACTATAAAAAATACACAGTACAGGCAAAGTCAGATAGCATTACAAAGCTAGTATGATACAAAATTTAAAATAAAAATTGATACAACAGGATGAAGCAAATGCAAGTTAAACTTGAAGGGAAGAACAGAATAAATAGAAACCACCAAACCACAAGTCCCTCACATTGCATCACCCAGTATTTTCATGCCAGCTTTCCTGGGGACAGGGTGAAAGCAAACCATGCTTCTGGCATACAGAGAAACAGCAAAGCAGAAGTTGAGCAAAAGTGAAAAGCAAGAAACATTCAAAAATGCCATCAGATTTTAGTAGGTACCTAAGTATTAGAAACTGGAAAAATGAATTAGTATGTACTAGCAGGAGACAGCCTGGTCAAGATATTGGGAAGTCCTCTAGAAACTGAACAGAAAAAGCCCCCCAAATTCAAGATACACCAAAGCTTGATCTTACGAAAGAAAGCACCAAAGAAAAGAACAGTGAATAAAAACATTCATTAACACAAATATAAGGAAAAGGAAACGGAAAGCATCAGCACTGCTGAACTGAAAGGGCAAAAGATACTGAGCACTGAGGACTACAGGGACTTAAAAACATTTTGACTAAGTGAGAGATAGAAAGAGAAAACTCAGACAAGTAATGGGAGAATTCCGGACTCTAATCTTAAACAGCACAGCCCTCAGGCCTATGCTATAGAACAACTTACATATGGAATTCCATCAGCAAGCAACACCAAGCAGCATTCAGCATGGACATACAAAGTGCCAATAATACATAAAACATACAAACGTGCTTTTTCCAGAAAGTCACTGGTTACGAAGAGTCATTTACATGGTAACCAGCTGTCAGGGGGCAAGAGGAGCTGTGTTAGGAAACGGTTAGGCAGAGTCATTTACAAAATATAAAGACCCATTATCTTTGGTGTAATCCCTATCATCTACTTCTAAGAGTTTATATTAGGACAATACAGCCTCCCTTCTGATTGTGTACAGCATGACCTGAGTGCATAGTGAAAAAAAATAGCACATACAGATGGGGGAATTTACAAACAGCGCCATTTCTGGTTACTCAAATGAAGCTCACTCACACTTCAGCTCCACTTTACGTGAAGGACTGAACAAGGCAGCTCTGGCATTAATCATACAGTGTGAACTCCCAATTATTATTCAGGAAGCACTACACTTAATAACTTACTGTGCAGTCACCTTAACTAGAGTAAGATCTCAATAAATTGAGTCTAGATGAAAGAGGATGTGCTACAGTTTTCCATTTGAAAGCCACAGAATCCAAGGTAAACAGAAATACAAATATATGTCTACTTTCGTGCAAGAAAAAAAAACAACAGACTAAAGCACTTTAAGATTTGTAAGTGATATAATCTTTAAAATTCCATTCATCGCCAAAGCCACATCTGTGACATATTTAACCGGACTCAGACATCCAGATTCACAGAGCCTGGCATTTTGACTGAGTCAGCATGGCAGGGCATAGTGTTTTGGACACTCGATGTTCAACTCATCTGGCACCTACCCCTGGCATAGGCCAGTCCCTTCCCGAAGGCCACAGCCCGCTCCGGATCGATACCTGGCAGCGCAGGAAGCGGACGCGGCCGTGAAACTTCAGGAAAGGGCTGGGCCAGTCATTGCATAAAGCCCGGCCGGGGGCTCCTCGCTGGAGGTCGCGGGGCCGCAGCCCGGGGCAGGGCAGAGCGGAACGCGGCTCACACGGAGAGCTCAGGCTGCCCGCCCGCCCCGCCGCTGCCCCCGAGCCCGACCCGCCGCCGCCCCCGGGCCCGCTGTCGGGAGGAGCCGCCCGCCGGTCCCGCCGCCCCTGCGGACGTGGCGCGGCCCCGAGCCGAGCCCCGCAGCCGCCCCGGGCCGGGACCCGCCGGGGCAGCGCCGCGCCCGGACCGAGCCCCCAAGCCCCCGCCCCGCGTACCCTTGGCCTCGCAGTCCGCGCAGTACTTGTTGTCCTCCTCCCGCAGCAGCTTGGCCAGGATGGCCTGGTGCTGCTCGTTCTGCTTCTGCGCCTTCTCCCGGCAGGAGCGGGTGGCCATGGCGCGGCTGGAGCGGGGCCGGAGCGGGGCCGGGAACGCTCCTGCCCTGGCGCGGCCACGGGAACCGGCGGCCGCGAGCGCCGACTTCCTCAACCGGAACTACTTGCGGACGCCTCCGCCTGCCGCCCTCCCCGCCCGCTGCCGGGATGGCGCGCGCGCACACGCCCACCCTGGCCACGACAGTCCCCTATTCCGGAGTGACAAATAGTCCGCCGGGTCCCTAAGGCCAGGTCGCGCCGCGATGTCGCCCCGACGCGGCGCTTCCCAAAGAGCAGCAATCGCCGTCCTGGCTTTAGAAGGGCACGGAGCGGTGCCCGAGGAGAAGGGGTCACCTGGCGACAGCAGGTGAGGTATCCATCCGCCTGCGCGTGACCCCGCCCTCCAGGGGGTGCCCGGAGGAAGGGCGGGGCCCGGCGCGAGCCGCCGCACCTGTGCGCGTGCCGCCCCGTCCCTCCCCGCCCCGGCCCGGCCCGGCCCGGCAGGGGATGGGGGTACGCGGGGCGCCGGAGCCCGGCTCTCCAGCTGACGGTAAATACCCCAAAACACAGCCAGGGATCTGCCGGCGTCCGTGGGATTGAACACCCCTGTCATTGTATTTACCAACCCACCAATAGTAAATACTCCAAAACACACAGCCAAGGTATCTGCCATGAAGTTGGGGCACCTTGTATCCTCGGGACAGTTGTCTCCTTCTCCAGGCCAGTGCTGGGGGAAGAAAAAAAAAAAGCTCTTGCAGCCTTTTGATTGGACACTGCCACAGCTGGAACTTGCCCTCTGAAATTTCTCCAAGGGTACGTGTTCCTATCTGAAATAAAGCTTTACAGACAGCAGAGACCTTACAGTGAGGAAACTGGTGCTTTTCCACTCTTGTGTAGGTGGTGAGATGCTCTGGAGAAGTCAGAGTTGGATCCAAAGTACCTGCAGAAAAGCACAGCGCGGGCTGATTTTCTGGGACCAAGACTGCACCTCTACATTTTGTACCTCAAAATACCACGTCTTTATGTGTCCCCTTCCTCCATTTTGTATCGGCTCCCTTTGGCGCTGCCGAGGACTCGTTATAGAGTCTGCTCACCAGTAACATCCTTTTTGTCAGATCAATTCTAGCTTGCTGCATTTTTTTGCCTCTAATCCAACCCTTCTGGAAAGAGCTGAAGCCTATATATAGCCTACAAAATGCTTATGTGAGGCAGATGGAAATTCAGGTCTTTTCCCTCTCAGACACTAAATTACTGAATCATTCTCTATCTCTCTTTTTCTCAGAGACAACGGTGAATTAAATATCCCCTAAGTGTGGAAGAGTTGCAACAGAAAAAAATGAAAATACTACACATCAAGTTAATTAGTATTTAAACTAGCATCTAGCATGGAAAATATGTTTATATCTCCCTTAAAATAGAGAGTTAAGGTCTGCCTGTACACTGGGAATGTCCTGGCCAGTGAGTTACTGGGTTTGAGGTTGCAGAATGAGGATATGGTATAAATATATAATTCTAATAGAGGGTTTCACATTCTACTCGGAGCAGGCATTGAGGGTTAAAACCAGAAGTACAGAATGGCATAGCAAAGTTGAGCTCCAGGTGCCTTACAGTGCCAAAATAGAAAGACTCGCTGCAGCAGAAGGTGTGTAACACAAATGTTACTGTATCCTGATATTTTCCATCAGCCTGGAAACTGGACTATTGAAGCACAATATTCCCAGCTTCTTAAACATGACATGCTTCTAAACATGCTTCTAGCTGAATACTTGATCCACAAGCATGTAACTGTTTTCTAGCCCAAAGTGGTTTTAATTACCACGGGGTTTTGTTGTTGTTGTTGCTTGTTGTTTTGGGTTTCTTTCTAAGAGAAAACCAGCTTCAGCTAGAAAGGGAGCTACAGCTCCTTGCTGTTATCCCAGGACTGTGAGAAACAGCATGCTTGTTAGAAAGGCAAGAGCTGTGGCTAGAGAGAGAAAAGGACATGAACTTGCTTTTCATGTGTTAGGTAAGCAGCAGCATTGCCATTTTAGAATAAAATAGTAGTTGCTTTTCTGTCTGATGCAAGATGTGCTTCTTGTGTTCAGCTCTGAAAATTATCCTTCTAAGTACTTTTTCTTCTGTAATACTGTAGAAATATGAAATCACCTGCTTCACCATGGGATGAGATGAATAGGTTATTAATATTTTAATAGATAGTGCTTTGAAAACAGCATGGTGTAACTACATTATTAGGTGTTTCCCTCAGAGCACAAATGAATAGAAGGAGGACAAAAATGAATCTCTCCTGTGCTTTTGCTGCTTTTCCTAGATCCTAAAGAGTAGCAGAATGTTGTAAATGTGAAGTTATTGCCAAAAGCATTTTTCAGAGTGGGAAAAAATGAAGAAAGTATGTTTTTCAGGATGCAGTATGATCTATAGAATGAGTTCAGGTGCCATGCCACCATGCCATGACACGTAGTGCAGAGAGACCAGAGATGTTGCTCCTTCAAAAGAAGAGATATGGTAGTCATGCTGAGCCTGTCAGCTCAGTGCCCTTTGCTTTACCTTTCATTAAGCCCTGTAGTGCACAGTCTAGTCAATCCAGTTTTGGGATTGTTTAAAGTACATGACTTGTGTTTCAAGACCTTTATCTTCAGAACTGAGTGAGTTTCATGAGGCTAACTGAATTTTCCATAAAGTAACTTTAACACTGGAGTTCTGTGGTTTTCAATACTAGTGATGGTGCTGTGTTCAGTCAAAGCAAAGATTTACCCAGCATGACAAAAATCTCTTCCTAATTGTCAACACTTGTCATCCTGCAGGCTATTCCACTGTTTTGCAGAGATACCTATAGATAGTTTGTGAACTTCATAATCTGAAGTGATTGATAGTTTGTGAACTTCATAAGCTGAAATTCACTGAATCTAGACACCTACCTTATTCAGAAATCATCCCATAAACCAGTTTTAAATAGTATTTGCTAATCAAGACAGCATTAGCATAAATTTGACTTAATGGGAAAGAATGTATCAGGTGCAAAGTTATTAACTGGATAGAAAGCAGGTGTTAAAATAGCTGTGTTTCTCTAATGCCTCATCTTCATATATCAAAGTCCAGAAATAAATGGGGTTCCAGTTAGAGTTGTTGAGAATTTCTGATTCAGAAGAAAGCTTGGTGCTTCAGATATTCTCAAGCTCTTAAGAAAAAATTATATATATACATATACATACATACACATACACATATATATATGTATAGATATATATATATCTATCTCACTTCCTGGGAAATGGAAATTTCAGTAATGCTTCTGAAACTTGGCTCTTCCAAGTTGGCTCTCCATGCTGCAGAGTCTGGGCAGCCCATGGGTCAGGTAATGTGCTATCTGTCATCCTTGGCTGGCAGAGAATGGCAGCACCTGAAAAGTTGACCATAACCATTGTGTTTCAGCAAACACTTCAGATGCCATTTCTATGACAAACTTTAGAAAATCTTGAGCTATGAGCCTGGCATCCTGTCTACCCTTGATGACCAATGGAGAGAAACAGACATTCATGAAGGTGGTTTGCCATGTTCTCAGACAGGTGTGTCTGACTGGGGTGAGCTGAATTACCATCTGGAAGGGCCTGTGTTAGAAGGAGAGGAATGACTTCCTTCATCATTTGTGTCTCCTAATTGAGAATAAAGAGTAGAGATGGTGACTGTCTCCTACCTGACTAGTAAAAGACATTTAAGAAATGAATTCTTAGCATTGTTTTTAATTAAAGATATTTGTTCAGTGATGTACTTTGTTAGGACAATTCCTGCCCAGCTCCAGCTCTGATATTTTTAATCAGGAAAAAAAAAAAGGAAGCCATAGTAACGTGACATTACATGAAATAACATCTGTATCAGAGAGTCTGCAACCAGACCAAGAGTTTCCACATATTTTTATTCTTTGTTTAAAAAGAAAAATACAGCCCTGAAGACAATTTCAATAGTTTTAAAAGATTCAGTATTTCTTTTACAAAAAAAATCCAACAAAACATAACAAACCCCAGCCCTGGAGAACCAGAAAGTTACATTTTCAAACCCCAATTTTAAATCTGCCTTGATAAACCTTTTTAATGTTAATATACAAACCACAAGTATATTTGAACATAATACATTAATTTATGCCTTGCAAAATCTAAGCTATATAGGACAGAATATATCAATGCAATGAAAAGAATCCTTATACAACGCAAAAGTTGTTGGGGACATGACTTTTGAAACTATAGTTGAATGTACTGTGTACACAGGAGTAACAAGATCATATCTCATCATCCCCAAAAATGAGTATTGTGCATTTGACAGCCTTGTAGGGTCACTGCAATGGGAACTCTGTTTGATTAGCATTGTGGGCTTGCCCTAGGAGTGGCATGAGTCGTGTTCTTACAGTTTGAGCACCCTGGCCAATGAACCAAACAGTGATAGTGTCACTCCTAAGATGATTAAAAAGCATTAAAGGATCAAGATTTATAGGTGAGGCTGCATTTTCAATGAATTCTAGTTTCTGTACAGCAACTTGACTGGAGAGATGAGATATTAGAGGCAGTAAATCTTTTCTCCAGTTTCTTGGTCCTTCCTTTACATCTATTCAGAGACCAAGCATCTGGTATTAGATGAATTATTGACATTATAACATCCCAGATAAGGCAGTCTAATTTCTATAGCTGCTGAGCATTTGAAATACACTGAAATAGAAAGATTGTGATGTGACTGCAATTCTGAAAATTGAGACAAAAATTCTATGCTTCACCAACAGTCTTGTTTTCTTGAGAGTTATTAGTAAAGCTGAATTTTAATTGTAAAAAACAAATTACTGCCTGAGGGGGAAACTGCAAATTAAATAGAAGGATAATTAAATACATTTCAATGACCTTTGCTGTCAGTCATAATTGTGTAAGCTCAGGAAAAAAATACCATTCTGTAGAGCAAATATGTTCTATTATGTTTTGAACATAATGTGCATGTATTAAGCCACTATATTCTCATGTGCATTACAATGTAGGATAGTGTAGGTGTAGAATATAAGGAAATGTAAGCTCCATATGGTTCCAATGGAACCACGAAAGCGATCTTAAAAATTAAATGCTTTGCACTTTTCCAAGCTCATGGTGTATTTTCAGTTATTTAAGGCTGTTTGTATGTTTCGGTCTGAGTCTTCTCATTTTGATTCATCTCATTTTAAGACTGGGTTTTCTGAAGAGAGAGACTGTTAGATGGAACTTTGTGAGTCATACATTTGGCTCAGTTTGGCTTTGAGGATAAGAATACCAGCCTTAGGTATCAGCAGCCATTGATATCTAGCCAAGATGAACAGCAATAATCAGATGTAAAATCATTTGCAAAATCATAAATTTGAAATACTAGGGGAAAATATGAAAAGCAAGTACAAAAAGGGGGAACTGAGCTCCATTGTTATTACTGTTTCATGTCCTACTGTGCAAAAGGTAGTCTTTGAAGCTTAAAAATGTTTTGTTGATGGGTAAATGACTAAATAGACGCCAAAGCTAGGAGAGTTTTTGATTTTCACAAATCTTAATTTTAGCTCTTCAACAATAGGAACTATGATTCATGTAGTCCATTTTTTCCCTCAGATGAAGTCAGGAACTTGTAGAGAGTGTGGGTTAAGCACTAGCTGATGAATTGCAAGCTTCAGACTGTTGCAGACAAAACAGAATCTAGATATACATAGCATTTGAGATGATTTTTTTACACTATAACATTATGCTTTTCCTTCTCTTTTCTGCAGTACTCTTTAAATACTAGTGTGAATAAATTTGTGTTTATCTTTTCAGTGCCCTTTATGATGAGGAGTAATTGATTGTGTGCTATATCTTACCTGTTTGGAAGTCTGCAGTGACCCTGCAAATTCTACCTATTTTTGTCTTAGAATCATCCTCAGAAAAGTGGAAAAGTTAAGGTCAAATATTTTAAATACTTTTATTTTTTCTCCTTTGAGAAAATTTCACACTGGGGGAGACTGAGGGGCTAAGGTTATAACAAATCATACTGGTTTCTGAGTGTCTCTGCAGTCCAGAGATGCTGAAGGAGAATCATTTCTACTTCAAAAGCTGGATATTTTTAGTGATCAGTGAGTCTTTTATCGAGAAAAGAATGTCCATAGCACTCACAAGCTTATATCTGCAGAAAAATGTTTTTCCTCAGCTACTGGATACTCAAGAAATGAGGAAAGTGATTTGCTATACAAAAGAAAAAAAAATAAACTCTTCCTTCAGTCCCTCTGTGATCTATCACTTGAGGAGAAACATATTTGGATATGTTCCCAGGGGAATGACTACAACTACATCTGACAGATAAAAAAATCTCCTGTGTTTCTGCCTCTAGAAGCATGAAGCCTGTGATGCTTGATGTGATGTTTTCCTTGGTTTTTGTACAAAACTTGCAGTTATACTGCACAGGAAGTGTGATGTCAGGAGAATATGAGCTCTGACTGCAAGAATTTGCAGCTCTCAAAGAGTGCTGGCCCTACACAGCATGTGCACAGGAAATCTCTGGACAGGCATCTGACTGGAACTCTCCCCAGCTGACTTGTTTGCTTCAACGTTTTTTCTCCTGGCTTTGGACTGACTCTGGAATTCTCTTCATATCAGATCAAGTTTTCACAGAATAGGAAATATTTTGTGGAAAGTCCCTCATAACTGCATTGCTTTTCAGGAGGAATTTTTCTCTCTATACAAAATCTAAAAAAAAGCTGGTCCTTTGACTCTTTCCTTTCCTTTTTCCTTTCCTTTTTCCTTTCCTCCATGTTTCTCTTTACTGACACAGGCCCACACATACACATCATGTAAAAAAAGAAAAATTACCGTTGCAGTGTCTGTGCTTGTATTACTGCAGCATCTTTGATACCAAAGTGCTTCTCAAAATACTTGTACAGAAAAGCAACAGGGATTTTCTAAATGCAGTATTTTTTGATAGTTCAAAAATAGGCTTCTATGTTTAGAAAGAATATTGAATTTTGTCTTTTATAGCTTTGTGATTTGTTGTTATGACAGACTTAATCAATCTGATGAGTCCATGCTCAGTGTTCTGGCAAATATAATCAGCCCTGGAGTGTTTTCTTACTCCCCAAAGGCACATTGTTTCTGTGTTTATTTTATTCTGATGTTTTATCTGGAAAATATATTTCTTTTTCTTGAAGTGTACTGTTCTGAGACATACATTGAAAGCCATGTGTTTAATTTAGTGAATATGAAATGATCTTTTTATTTAGGAAGTCAAAGGAGGTTATTGAACCAAAAGTCTAGTAAGGTAATGGGCACAGAAGTAACAGAGAAAAGATTGATCTTGTAAGAATTACAGGGCAGATTTAAAGACAGTTTGTAGTAATAAAAAAAATTACTGTTAGAGACTCCAAGACAAGTCCTATGCTTCATTTCTAAAAATGATCTACAAAACGTATACTTGTATTAAAGCAAGACCAAGATCTACTTTCCACAATTCATTCCTTGCTTCTGAATCTTCATTTTGTGTTCTTTAATGTCACTTGTCTGCCAGATTATTCTAGGGCCTTTGAAGTGCAGAAAGATGATCTATTTTCAGGCTTTACTCCCATGCATAGTTCCAGCATGCACTGCAAGTCTTTAGGGGTGGGATCTGTCTCCTAAAAATATGGAGCTTGTAATGGAGTACTATAAAATAATGAATAAAATAGACAGCAGAGATATTCAAGACTAAAAAAAGTAAAAAATGTATCTTATATGTGATGTTGAGACTACTAAAGAGGATATAATTTAACAAGAAAACATTTATTTATTTTATTTTTTTAATATAAATGTCAGTACCTGCCTCTGTGAAGGCATGTTTAAGTGTATGGAGAAGCTGAGCTGACCATTTATTTTCCTCAGCAAGTGCAGAACAGAGCCTGTAGTACAGAGTGGGGTGTACCTTTCCCATTGCAGGAAAGGCAAGAAAAAGCAACTGCTGCTTCATACCAATAACTTTAGTACGTTGCTACACCGTGCTTGTTTCTTGGGTGTTATGCACAAGGGCTCTTTATTAACCAGATCAGTTGCAGAAATGACATGGAACGTGCAGAGTATTGAAATAAGGTATTCTACATAACACATGAATACTTTGTGTGTCAAGGTAATTTAGACTCAGAGCTCTGTTTAAATGTTGTAACACTTAATAACAGTCTAATGCTAGGCAGAACATAATTACTTGCTCTCTAAAGCACAATTTGTAATAAGCAATGTTGTCCTTACAACTCTGATGACTGAGATCATCTCTGAATCTTCAGTTGAAATGCCACACCCAAGGTCAGCCATTATCTCTATGTATTCTTATTATCATAGTCTGACAGGAATTGTCTTTAGTATCCATATATAGAGCATTCATGTCCATGACAGCTCTTTAATGCCAGGTAAGACTTTTGGTATTCTCTTTACTAGGCAGTAAAAGTAGTTAGCCTTAGCAGAAGGCTCTTAATAAGTGAACTAACATCAGTTAAGGTTAAAATAAAATGGTAGCATATTTTAAGTAATGTAAATTAATTTAAGTTTATAGTTCTAACAAACCTTACATCTTTCCAAACTAAAAAAGTTCTTGAATTCTGGTAATCATGCAGCAATATAAAATGTCATCCTTTTGACATACTGTTCCAGAGAAATCCTAGTCAGAATGCTGAAATAGACAGCCGAGCCCGTTCAACTCACTCAGGGGAGACTATGATGATAGTATGACTTTTAATCAGTGGAAAAATGCAAACCAAATATTTATTTAAATTGCATCTGATACCAAGGTATTGTTGAACAGGTGTCTTCCTCTGCTATTTCCATGGGAGGTGGGTTTTTTTGTTTGATTACACTTGGATGTTAATAAACATTTAATTTCATTTCTAGTTTGGTGCTGTTTTTCATGAAATCTCTCAAGATCAGCAGTGTGTTTTTTCTGTGTCCATTACAATTCCCAAGTCCCGACAGTCAAAACCCTGAAAGCAACTCAGTTTCCTCTGGTTTTAGCTGAATTTCACTACCTGAGCCTCAGATAACCAAGAAGCAAATTTCCCTGGGTGTCACTCCAGTACTGAAATTTATCCATGTCAGTATTATACAAGTTCATTATATTCTTGGTGACTTTCTCACTTTGCATTTCAACAGTTAAAGACAAGACTTCATGTCCTTTGAGCTGCAGCCTTCAGAGACATGACAGATTAACTAAATTCTTTAGGTGGTCTCTAATTTCAGGGTGAGTTGCATGACATTGACAGCGTAAATTAAAACTACAGTTCTGAGCTTTTTCATATTTTTTTTCTAGCACACATTTCCATAAGCTACTTGTATCATATGAAAGGAAAGAATAATAATTTCTTGCTCCTTTTTTTTTTTTCTGAAGATTTAACTCACCAATTGCATCAGCCTCCCTTCTGCACCTCACAATAATGTAACCATGTAGATTTGTCAGCACATGTAAGTGGGTTTTCTTACACTATCCTGTGATGTGTCTGGTGACTGTAGTTAGAGACAGCATTTTTTCTGGATAAAATGGATTTAATCCAATAAAGGTAGACCGAGATCTGGTTTTGACCAAGTCATTCCACCTCCAATAGCTTGGCTTCCCCAGGAATATGATCAACTTAATATACTGGTCTCCTTTTAATGTGATGCCAGATTGATAGAGGTGAAGTGTTGCTAAATAACATTTTATCAAGTCCTGCATCCCTGGAGCTTGGATTATGGTGAAGGTATTTGCTTGGTGTTCATTTGTTCTTCCTGAAATATAAATCTGCTTTGCATTTATTTTTAGAAGATGGCATAGATTTTGAGGTTCAAGGAAATGCTACCTGCACTTAAGAGCAGCTGCCTCACTTTGTTGACCCTTTACAGCCTTAAGATGTCTTAGCTACAGTAGAGTTTCTAGCATGACTCATCCTGGATTTGAAGGTTCCAAGAATATACATCAGGGGAGCAGAACTGGAAAGTAAGCAGGTTTTCCCACTTCTGACTCTATTTCTGGCTGAGGTTGAATACCCCATGTGTCTCAGATTCCACATCTCTTAAGCTGAAGACTCTTCTAAGAAGTTCTTGCACCTGAGAAAAACAGTGTGAAGACTGAAGAGCCTGCAGAGCTGGTCTCCAGCTGAGAGGCACCCAGTGGATGGGTACCAGTTGGGTTTGAGAATGCATGCACTGGTTGCTCTACGTGTTTTGCTTTAGCCGTAGGGCTTTTACAGGTGGAGGTACAGCCTTCTGTTTTAGTCCTAAAGCTGCGTTTTTTTATCTGTGGTCAAAACAAAAGAGTAATATTTTCTGCTATGGAAAAGTGCCTTTCTAGTAAACTAAAAATAGAGCATAAATATTTTTAAACTATTTTGATAATACAAATGTGGGTGAAGGAAAACATTTAAAAATATGTCAGATGAAATCTATGTGGTTGGCAAAATTTGAAGCTTTGCTATTATTGAATGATTGCTGTGAGGAGTTCTACTCTTTTCCTTTAAATTGTCAAAGATAAACAACATCCACAGATGACATTTGTTAAAATTGTACTTGCAGCATAGACACTGTGAAAAAAATACTGTTATTACAAAAGCAAATAATTCAATAGTAAATTTAAATGAAGAAGAAATGGGATTTCTCCTCCTTCAAATAACCTGATTTTAATGTTAATGAAACCTTGACAAAAAAAAAAATCTCCTGGGAGGGCAAAAGCTGAGAAAAACTATTGAGTATTACAGAAAAGAACCACTGTAAAGTGGCAAAAAGAGCCTAAGGTGATGGCACTGTCAACTTTGCTTCTTCTGAGCTTTATTCTGGTCACTCACAGATGCACTTGCTGTACATCTGTACCTTGGGAAAGTCATGTAAGAACTGACACAGTGTGCACATGCTGTAGGCAGTCCAAACGTGACACACATGGTTTAGTGTGTTAAAATCCGGGGGTTAGCTGATCTTTTCAAGAGGTCACTTACCCAAGGATAGCATGTATTTGTTTTCACCTCAGTCTAAACAAGAAATGCAGCTTCTTTGTCTCCTCCCATGTTTCTCTCATCCTCTGTGGCCTTTAGTGGCGCCCAGTTATGTTCCTTTTTCTGATGTAAGTCCTAATGCTGTATGAAGTAGCCTGCAGATGTTGACCAGTAGGGAGTCTCAGAAACAGACTCCTTTCACAAAGAGACTGACCTTCACCTGGCTGAAGACTGTTATATCAAATTTCATTTAGATGCCTCTACTTGAGCAAATTGTTGTTGATGTTAGGTGTGCCAGGATGATTGCGCACATTGTTGATTCTCTTCAGGTATTTCAGCTTGCTTTGTCTTATTGCATGAAAATAATCCTTTCTTCTTACTGTGAGCGTTTAGGTGAATTTCTCCAATACCTATTTCATCTTTGAGGGACATGCTGATGTAACAAAGAATACACACAATATCAGCAGCCTGGAGAGCAGAATGGGACTTCAGCTCTTTGTCTTGGTTCTGGTGCTTTCTCAGGCTACATACAGTGTCCACAGTTCTCTGCCTTTAAAAATATCTCAGATTAGCATCCAAGAGTATTAATACCTGTACACTTTGATAAGGTAATGTTTACAAATATATACATATTTATATCTATTTATAACATACTCAGTATATCATATTTGAGTTGATTCTTACTCAAGAAGTAAGGGGTACGTGCACAAGAATATTTCCAAAGTATTTTTTAATTACTATTGTTCTCTGCAGACCCTAATTCCTTACTCCGTGCAGTAGCATTCCCCACCATCAGCCAACTGTACTAACTGTTCATTCACATACACAAAGTTCACTGACGTCTTGTTTTTCTAGTTCTTAAAGACACTTCAGCCACTACTGATGTGGTTTAGTTCATATGACACAGCCTCTCAGCACTGTTGACCACTAACTGAGAGAACGCTGATTATGAAGTATTAGACTCCATGTGTTTTCAAAATTCTTCCCATTGTTTACTGATGATGCAAAGGAAGCATTCTGTGCCAGTTCTGTGATCAGTGCAGGAAAGCAATACAAGTAGAAGAGCAAATGCTGTGATATATAAAAGCTGAACAAGCCTCAGCTGGATAAGTAGAGTAAGAAATACGGGCTACAGTTGGCCAGAAATCGTTTTTTAATGTCAAGAATACAGCAAATTGTGCATACCTGAGGAGAAGCCAAGAATGGCACAGTCCTCCATCCACTTGTTTGGCACATGCAATTAGAAGACAGAATACAGATCACAGAAATTAGATACTGATCATATTAGAATTTCAGGTGAAAATAAAAGTCATAAAATTGAATAGGCAAAGGCAAGGATTCACTTCTGAGTGTAAACTTTGTAAACAGAACTAAGCAAAAGACTGATATACTCAGATTTCTCCACTGAGAAATGTAACTGCATCTGGCAGCATTTCAAATTTTCTTCTCCCACTACTCTAAGAGCATAATGATGTTGTTATTACAAGTGAGAAATACCCAACATGCCTTCTTGTGGCTTCAACTGAATATTTGCAATGAGGAAAAAATATATCTTTATTCACACTGGATTCAGTCTCAAATAAATTAAAATCACTAGAAATGTACAGCTATTGAGGTCTTTACTATCTTAAATTTATGCTCTAAATTACTTTCTTTAATGATTTTTATCATTTTATGAACTCTCTTTTCCCACTTAGGAAACACTTCAGGTCCTCTTGACTAATTATAGCATTAAAACAACCATTAGAAAGAGTTTCGAAGAAGCAGCTGATCCTTAAATGATTTCCAAAGTTAGTTTATACCTATTGTCTAGTGTTGTCTCTAGACAATTTATTTTGTGTACAAGACAAAGAAGTGCTTGAGAACACAGGGTCTGTAAGAGAATTGTATTGAAAAACCACACAGACTTAAAAACTAAACTGTCAGACCATGGTAAAAGGTAACGGAAGACTGAAACAAAAAAATGTCCCACTGATGTTTCAAAATGTCTTTTACAAGAGGACTTCTACCAAAGCACTCGGTGATACCTTTGTCATATGAAAGATGCAGGCCTAGATGGACTCTGGCCATAGCTCCTGCAGACACAATCAGTTCTTTTACAGTTTGGTGTATTCCTCTTTATTAGCCACAAAAACAGGCATTTTCTGAACAACTTCTCAGAAGTGGAGAAGAGAAATTAGTATTAAACCAGTCTTGATCTGCTTGTAATTTTTTCAGTTTTCAAAATTCTATGTAATATAAACTCCAGAAGAAACACTATTAGCTGTACTTTTACTACATAAAACTATTATAATTGTGATCTATGAAGTTTTGATGCATTGTGAAATGGTTCCATAAAGTTTCAACCTCCCACACAGGGATGAAATTGGCAAATGATTCTGTATTAGGGGTGTGTGTGTACATATATATATCTGTGTGAATAAGAGTATGCAAATGTATGTAGATATTCATGTTCTAGAAACAGTTACAATTTTCATTTTCAGCTCTGTGTGGGAGGCAGCTTCCTTCCATGGAGACAAACAACACACATTGACCAGAGAGAAGAACCCCATGATTGGTACTCAGCTGGAAATGCTGAGAGTCCAGACTGCTGCCTGTACGGTGTCTGACAGGACAATGGGGACTTAGCAGCCTGCAGAGCCCATCTGCCTTGAGAGGACAAAGCTTCCTCTTGCTGTTAAGCAAGCCTGTGAGTTGTCCTGCATCTACATGGGGCAGCAGGAAAGCAGGGTCATCTGCACACTCTGCAGCTGCTTTGGTTTGCCCAGCTTGTAGCCAAGGAAATTAGGGAAAAGAGCTGAAAGTACTGGGAGTGAGGTGATAGGAAAGGATGAATTTGTGACTGGATGTAGCCTAGAGGTTGTGTGAGAGAGGTCTGTGGCAGCTACACGCTGGGTCACACTGTCCATGCCTTACTGTCCACAGGAAATTCAGTTGACTGCCTTCCCACAGAATTTATTCTTCCTGTGTGCCACCAGGGAAGCACTGCAGTGTGTTCTACTGCTCATGGACTAAGGGAAAGGCCCTGCATGCCAATCAGTGTCAACAAATTACCAAGGCATCAGTAGTCAGTCTCCAGTATGCCGAACCCTTCCAGAATCTACAGTAAATCCAGGTCTCTTGTCCTTGAGTTTAGAAAAGCAGCATATTCATGCTAAAACTGCTTCTGATGAGGAAACTTCCTTGGAGACAGCCTAACTTTTAAAAAACAAAACTAAAAATGTGCAAGACTCAGGCTTGAGGAAATGTTCCTTGTGTGTCCAGAACAGTACAACATCCAGACCACTCCTGAAGTTTTAGAAATATGTTTCTGGCTGCTGAAGTACTGCAGACAGAAAGCGTTCTGCAGACTACAAAGTGAAATTTGGGCTGCTATTCCCAAATTAGGCTGGATGAAAATTTCCTACAGATGAGGCAGCTCAAAATGTTGGAGGGACTTCTTGCCAAATTTCTGATCCCCGCCTTAAAATTTCTCTCCCAGCAATCACAAGATGCTGAAACAAGCTCCTTAATACATTAGTTTTCTCCTAAAGGCCAGAAGGAATTGTTCTTTCCTTTGCTCAGAGATAACAAATGAACACCATGTTTCCCAGTGCCACCATGGTCTAAACTAATGCCAGCACCATCATAAATCCTGCCCTGCCATCAGTCCTGTTTCAACACAACCTTGTTTTTTTGCTATCATAACCATTTTTTTGCTATCGTAAACTGAAAGAAAAAACACTCTCACTTCTGTGACAGGAAAAAAGTCTTGGAATAATGTCAAAGCAGAGATGGAAAGAGGTAAGAACTGAAACTTCTGCTATGGTATGAAATAAACAAATAAGTTTTCCATTTTCTGCTGATGACCAGACATGAAATGTATGCACCAACACTGCAGGTCAGGGACATTCTTCTTAGCGAGGGACAAATATTTGCCTACCTCCACAAGAAGCCAATTCAAGGGCTCAAAACATTTTGAGTTTAAGGAGTTACATGAGGGGACCTGCTGATGGACATGCTGAGGGGCTTCCTTGGTCAGCTGGGGTTTTCTGAAATGCAGGAATCCCAGCCAGACCAGCACTGCAGGACTTGCTGCAACAAGGAAAAGGCTATAATAAAACATCAGATGTTGCAGTGACCTTGACACACAAGAATGGAAGGAAAGACTCCAGAAACAGAGACCAGGGTCCAGGTTAAGCACAAGGCTTGGTGCATGTGGAGAAGCCTACTCCTGTCTCTCCTCCCCTCCATAACACAGCACACTACTGGCCACCTAATTATCCAGCCACCCTTATTTATATAATATGGCAAAATGAAAATGTTTATTCTTTCCTTACATACCTGTGCTGTTTTGCTTTCTGGCTCCCTTTGAAGCACCACAGTAGCTGCACAGATCCTGCACTGAGCATTCTGTTTTTCCCCTCACACAGGCTTTGTGGAGCCCAGCAGGCCTCTGTGATACACCCAGTATTATTCACAGTTCTCTGCAAAGAATTTTATAGGAAGGACCATATGGACATTTTATAGGAAGGAGCTGGTGGTCAGCTGCCCAAATGCACATTAGCTGCCTCCTGCACCTCTTCAGTGCCATTCAGCTTCTCCCTGGCAGTTGCTCTCCCATCAGAGGTCTTCCTGAGCGAGGGGATGAGAGGATGCAGCACATCTCCTGAAACAATAGCAGGTACAGACACCTTTTTGAGATTTCTGTTAAGGAGGAATAAATCCCAGTTTATCTTCAGAATGGTGATGACAATAGGACCAGAAGGTAACCACCTGGCTCCCTGAGCCCTTTTACTCAAATCTCTCTGCCATTTCAGAGAGGTTTTGATGCCTGCAGTCATTCACAGGTGAGCCTACAATGTACCTACCAGTCAGATGTGTACCACTTTAGCATGGTATGTCTCTGTGCAAATTAAGATTTGAAACTATAAAAGCTCGTTTTGGAACTGTCCTGACATACCAAAATGTCCTGACTGGACAGACTGGACCACAGCTATATGCTCTGACAAAAGCTAAATAATGTAACCAGACAGCTAAGTGACTTTCACTGAGGAGATCTTGAAATGAGTTTGGGTTTAAAACTTACAGGGAGGCTGATGCAGCTTCTTAGAAGCATTTCTTTCTCCCTCTTTGCATCTTTGACTTCCCACAAAAGCTAGATTTTGACAGAATAATTAACTTAAATTTCAGAGTCAAATGCAAGTGGAGAAGCTCCAGCTATATTTCTTGACCATAGATAAGATCTTCACATACAAAAATCCCCTGTATTATCAAAATACTTCCTTTAAAGAAAGGAAGTAGAAGGAGAAACACCTGCAATTTTTGATTAATGTTACGATGTGCCCTGTTACTACTACAGAGAAAATAAGGGTACAACCTATCAAAAAAACACTTCAAGGACAGCAAAAAGTAAAAGTGAAATTAAGTAATATGCAATTTAATATTAAGCGAGCTGTAGCTGTCATTATCAGGCTGAAAGCAGGGAGAATGAAACAATACGCCTGCCAGACCAAACAGCTACTGCAGTCCTGTCTCAAGGAAATCATCTGGGAAAAAAATCTATCTCAAGATCACACATACATACTGCAGTAATGTAAGTGTAAGTGATGTAAGTGATGTAAGTGAAAGCCCTAGGGTAAAATGTAAACTAAAAGCAGGATACTCCCTGAGCTAAGCAACGCTTGCTTGTCTTTTAAGACATGGTGGAATTTTCCCCAACTTTCAAATGGTAGCTGAAAACAAACCATTCTTTGTTCTTTAGCCTCTCACAAGGAAGTCACACAGACTAAAGGTTTGCTGAGCAAATATATGACTTTTTCCTAGTCTGCCAGTTTTATTTTGATGTTAGCTCCCTCTCAGCAGCATGTCAGATAAGACTGCTTAGTTGTTAGGTTGATGCACTTCACCCTTATTAAGGAAAAAATCCCAACTAATTTGTAGGTTTGAGATACTTGTTGTCACCTGAGTATAAGTTTATACAGTGTTATCCTCTTGGCTGTATCATGCTGTAGGCATTTCCTTGGGAGGTGGATAGGCAGAAGGAATTTAAAGAGCTAGCTTTAGCCTTTTTCCTCTCATTTTAAGACAATGTAACTCCCTTTTACAAGGTGTCTAAGAGCTGGCCCTGGACATCCCCTTCTCTGCCACCAGTGTTTGGGAAGGGTGCAGGCAACAAAAGCACTGCAGGTCCTGTTGCCTCACTGCAGCCCTGCCCCTCTGAAGAAGTGAGTAGTTCACATGTTCGGTACACCCTGGCTTCCCTTCTTACAACCACGGTGCTGACACCTAATGCATCTCGCTTAGGACAGCTGTTTAGACAGCCTTTAAAGTCAGTGGAGAGGATGCCATCATTCCCCATTTACCATCTGTAATGAAAAACTCTCCCCATACTGAGACCAGACTACCTTTTAGAGGCACCTCCCTGCACTACAACTAGGAGGGTAGCACAGAAGGCGAAGTAAGTCACTGAAATTTAAAACATCAGTTAGGAGAGGGTAAGTTATATTTCAGTATCTGGCTTCTAGAACTAACCTGACCACCTTTGCATAACTCACCTGTCTTTTGTCAGGGGCTAACACTTAAGAATTACAGCTGTGTTTTGATGGGCCATGTATGTCAGCTTTAATATAAATTTATATATTAAGTAAGGACCTTAAAGAGCTTCTTTGAACACTCTCACCCTAAAAATGGCAACATTAAAATATGTGATTTTTTTTTTAAAGGCACAAGGCTGTAGATGACTGAGAGATTTAATGCCTGAAGAATGCATGTCAAAGACTTTCTTGCTGCAAGCTTTAATTTGCACTTCTAATGTTACTTGAGGGGAAAAAAAAATCCACTCTCACTCACAGAAAAATTCAGTGAGATGCTGAATATTCCTGAAGAAAATATGTATGGTCAAAGTCATACAACAGCTTGGTTTCCAAAGGATGGGAGGCCAATATCTACACTGCCTCCGCACTTCAAAGGTCAGTAAATCCAACATATTCTGAAAAGGTGTCAAGGACAGACATCAAGAGAACTAAGCTCTTGAAACCTCTGTGGAAATCAGTGGCTGGGAAAGAGGTTCAAAGAATTCCTCTCAGGGGGAAGAGATGGGCATAAAGATGCCTCATCTCTGGCCTAGTGGAGATAATGTCAATCAACACAGGAACATGGAGAAAGATGCTTAATCTGCAGGGGGTGTAAGACATTCACAGGAAACAGGACTTTGTTAGTTCCACCCCTCAGAGCACTCATTTTAAATAGAGCTCTTTTCTCAGGATTTCCCACTTTGTAGCTAAGATTCAATTTCTGCTGGGACACCCTTCCTGCACCAAAAGTATTAGAGAAGATTAGGTATGACTACCCCTAAACAAGCAGCAGTTCTGGAGCTGGAAGAGGGAGCACGGCCATACCCACATTAGAATGTAGCCTGCACATCTCAGCTGGTCTGATACAAAACACTGACCACCAGAAAAGTAAAGTTATTTTATACTGCACTTCATAAAAACAAGAAAGTGACCACAAATGTGCATGATTTTGATCTCCATCAGCACATGGAAACACATTTCAAACCATTTCCTTATGCTCTGATATACTTGATACTGCATATTGACTCATGAACAATTAAAAAAACCACAGAACTTCCAAAACTGCTTGTTTTATAAATGAATACAGTTTTCCCCCTTTTCCTGACATTTCAGCACAAGATGGTGTGGTGCTTTTTCAATATGAATATCAAAATAAGGGTAATAAAAAGGCATGTAATTCATCTGTCACTACAGACCACTGGAATTTGTCATCATTTATTGCAGCCAACTGAAAAAATAGTGAAGATTCGTAACAACATTCTCTGGTGCTTTACAAACATATGCTACCATCACAGGTGATTTCACTATACATAATTTCTATTACGTATCCTGTGTTTCAACTTGATAGAATTAACACTGAAATACATACTTTCCAAACAAGGCAATATAAAGCACATGTTTTCTTTAACTGTAAATTGAAACTTCAGTACTGCAAGAATTTGCTTACATACACAGAACAATTTTTCTTTGTCTACAAGACAGTTAACAGAAAATGTTAGTATACAACCCCTGCTGCTCTACACTGTTTATGCTAATAAAGAGTTCAAAAAAATATTCAATCAGTATTTATTATAAAATGGTATCTATGGCTGATCTAATAGCTAATGCCCCAAGCTGTTTTCTTACCCTAATGCTAAATTCCAGTGAATTGTTAATAGCAATTATCTGGGAAGAGCAGGAAAACCGCTCCAAAAAAGTGCTGACTGCAGGTTCTGCAAGAAAACAAAGAGAAATGATCGTTTGTACCCTACAATACCATTGTATCATTTGTTACATTCTATCCCTGATCACTTTTGACAGGTACCACAAGAGATTTTGCAGCACCATAGTATTTTGTGCTAATCTGTTACTGGAGCCCAGGGCTCCGCTTTCTGGTAAATGCCAGATTGCCAGACAATGTAAGAGGGCCCCCCGGCATTCACTCTGGCTCTTACATATTATTTTGCTTATATGTTCAGTTTCCTATGTCTTATTGACACATACCAATAAACAAGTTCAGCAAATACTTGGTTACTGGCACCAGCCTGGGAGATGGTAAAAAAGGCTTGAAGCTGCTCAAGACAGAAGTGGTATCCTCTATTTCCCATGCACCAATTCCTTTTCAGCTATTTATAACATGGGTTAACAACAGGTTTTATATTTTAGGAAAAATTTCTTCAACGAAAGGGCTGTCAAGCTTAAAACAGACTGCCCAGGGAAGTGGTTGAGTCACCATCCCTGGAGGTATTTAAAAGATGCATAGATGTGGCACTCAGTGGCAGATTAAGGGGCAGACTTGGTAGTGTTTCGTTAATGGTTGGACTTGATGATCTTAGAGGACTATTTCAATTTAAATTACTCTGTGATTGATTTTGAAGGAAAGCAAAATCCCTGCCTTTATGAGACACTCTGTCTTACTGGTACAGATTCTAGTGCTCTCAGAATTATCTTCCAAATCCAGGTACTTCATGGATACTGGCATGGAGTGTCTAGGACCTGCCTGAGCTCTGACAGGAAGGACTGCCCGCCTGTGGCTCTGACAGCAGCAGCCACCACCCGCATGAAAGAAGACAAGCAGGAGCCTGGGCAGTCCTTGGGTCAGCCTTTAATCACAAAGCTAAAGATAAGGGACTTAAATGTAAAGAAAATGATGGGAAAGTGAGAGCAGTTCTTCATACGCTAAATCAAAACTGCATGCAGGGAGGAAGGCACCTGCAGTTGATGCTGAGAAAAGCAATTGGATTTGAAAATCAGGAATGCCAAGAAGTAACTGCCAAGAAGTACAACTTCATTCATGAAGTGTGTGCTGGAAAGGACAAAACCTGGTATGAGAAGATAATGAAGTAATGCAACAATCCATGGAAAAGATTTAGAATTGAAAAATACTAAAATACTGCAGTATTTTACCACCTCTTCATGAATTAAGATGCTTAAGCCTATTAATAATGATGCAGAAAAGGCAGAAGCTTCCAATTAAAAATTCCACTTCCTATTTGAAAAGGCTGTGTATTGTGTGAGAAAGTATTTTCCAACACACCAGCAACTGAAAAGGCAAGGCAAAACATTACTAGAAATAATTAACAAACAGGATATATTAAAGACAGCTGACCCAGCTTATCTTTAGTAAACTGAAAATGCCAATAGATTTTGGAAAGATCATTCACTCTACAGAAGGGAAACTAGAATGAATTAGATATAAATACAAACCAATTTTCCAATATTCAAGCCATGCTGTAGAATTTAAAGGTTCAAAATGTAATTACCACTAATTAACACCTTTTATGAGAAATACGCTTTTGTTAATATCATTTTGCTTGCCAGTGAGGTATTTGGTTGATAAACCTGTAACTGAATAGGTTTGGTATTTTTGCAGGGAATCATCACATTGAAACAAACTTCCAAACTCACAACTAGAGCAAGACAGTGTGTATGTCTCTAACATACACACTGGATACACAAACTATCAGATTTCAACAAGCAGCTCCCCCACTGGCTGCCAGTCAAGTGAGTTTTAGGGGAAGCTGCTCTTGTTTAACGCTCTTGTTAAACCAGACAAAGGCAAAGCCAACACAGAGTAATGCAAAACCCATACCTTTCTCTGTGACTAGAGAAGATCCATTTGTTCAGGCTATCAAAAAGAACTTGCACAGAAATAGAGCATATGTTCACACATTTCAATAATGACAACTTATTCTCATTAGTAAGTACTTACACGAGTGATAGATTTGCACTCTACTACTACTCTACTACAGTACTTAAAACTAGGAAAATTTTTGAATGAAGAACTGAGCTCAGTCTGACTGAAAGATATTTAGTTTGATGCCAGGTAACTTAGAAACTTGCAATATTAGATCACCTGATGGAATTTTTCCCCTTTGATCATAAGATTTCAGACAGTAATGCTGTATTTTTCCCAAGCAATATTTAGCCCATGTGCAAAAGGGCACCTCCACTTAGAAAAGATGATGCAAATAGCATGAAGAAGACAAGTGATAAAGAACAGTGTTCTAGAATTGCAAATAGAGCACCTCTACACTACTTGCAATCAAGAGCTGACCCTCTCCAAAATCTAGTCTCCATTTCCATTGTGCTACTTACAGTCACCAGAGACAAGACTGTCCCTACAAACAGGAAAAAACACCCAACCCAATGCAATGGGACAGAAGGAAAGTTTTTGAGTAAGGGGACTTTTACCATGGAACCACTGTGTGAAGTCAGTGACCTACTGATCTCCTCAGAGTTGGTTCTACTTTTGATGACTGATGTCCAGGTTCATGAAATGCAAAGTTCTTTCAACGCTTTTACAACACCACATAAATCTTTACATTCATATAAAAATACAAGCCCTTATACATGTCAATAAGTCCCTGACTACCAATTTCACACCACTACATTTGCATTTATACTTGCACACTGTAAATAGTATTAAAGATCAAGCAGACATTGAACTACTAACAGCTCCATAATCTGAGCTGCAGCATTGTGTTTAATTACATTGCATTATTCAGAAACTTCATCACATGACAGAATGTGGTGGCACAACAGAAACAATAAGCACAACAAATCCAGGTGAGATTTTTTCTGTACATTATATTTTTCATCAACTAGAAATATTTTATTAGCAATACAGATATTTAAATATTAAAAATCTATACAACGTCCTTTTCTCTCCCAGTCTCCAAAACGTGTAGGTTCAGGGCCTCTAGGTCCACCCCTCTCTTTTGTAGTAGGATTGATTCCATCAGGGAATTCTAAAATAACAGGGAAAGTTCATTAAAATTTCTATAATGTTGACAAATATAAAGATGCTATAATTTATGATGTTCTCCTTTTAGTTTCATTTTCAAAGACAAATTATTTTTTGTTTTGAATGGCAACCTTGAGTTAAACATTTCTCAGAGTCCTATAAAATTATTTTCTGTTGTATGATCGTATTCAGTTATGCAAATAAAGGAGAAACCGAATGTCCAGGGCATAAAAAGACCACAGGTTCTCAAGTCAGAACTTGCATCATTCAGGTACTCTGTACTTATGTTCACTAAATCTAAAACCCCAGGTAACTTGCTGTTTAAGTCTCTCTAATTTTAAGCATTCTGTTCCAATTTCAGCTTGAATTTTAGTCAAGATTCTGTTAGTCTTGTATTTTAAACGTCCAGGTTGGATAGTTGACTCATCCAACCTAACCATGAACACTTCCAGGAATGGTGCATCCACAGGTTCATTGGGCAGCCTGTTCTAATGCTTCACCACCCTTGGAGTAAAGAGTTTCTTCCTAACATATAATCCAAACCTGCCTTCTTTTAGCTTAGAACCACTGCTCCCTTCCTATCACTATCTGCTTGTATGAAAACTCCTTCTCTACATTTTATAAATGCCCTTTAGACATCAGAAGGCCACAACTCGATCTTCCCAAGCCTTCTCTTCTTCAGGCTGAACAACCCAGCTCTCTTAGCTTGTCCTGGTAGAAAAGATGTTCTAGCCCTATGATCATCTTTGTGTTCCTTTTCTGCACCCACTCAAACAGGTCCATGCCATTCTTGCGCTGAGGACTCCACAGCTGGATGTAGCACTCCAGGTAGGGTCACATGAGAGCAGAGGAGGAGAATCACGTCTCCTGACCTGCCCACGCTGCTTTTGATGGAGTCCAGGATTTGGTTTTCTGGACTGCAATCACACACTGCTGGATCATGTCCAGCTTTTCATCCAACCCCCTACTCTGCTACAAAAGAGAAGCACACTGCCAGCTCACGCTACTTTCTCAAACACTACAGAGCTTTCTGTACATCAGCCAACATTCTTACACTACTCAGTGCACCTTTACCCAGGGCCATCTCCAAAGAACAGTTAACTCAGGCCATCAAGCCATGAAGTACTTGTGGCACAGCACCACCCTAGGCCAAGTCTCATCCTGCACTAGACTGAGGGGCTCCCAAAAACTCAGAGTACCCCACATGCCCCTTGCCATGCTGATTTTCCAGAGCTTCCCATATATACACCTAACGTGGGACTCCCTCAGTCATATCCCTAACTCAGCCCTGGTGTGCAACACAAGTAACAAGGTGCAGGGTTGAAAATGAGAAAAGACAACAACAGAAATTCTGGACAGCAGACAAAAAGAAAAGTCATGGAAGAAATTCACGCAACTACAGGCTATACAGGATGACATACCAGGATGCCTGTTTCATAACTGATAGAGACCAGGAAAAGAAATGTCAGCATCTGAGCACCTCTGGCAGTACAAGGGGTGCAAATGCACCTGATATTATTTTATACATGCCATCATCCCAATAACAAAGCACTGCTGCCGTGCTGACAGTGCATGCAGATGCTCAAAAGATTTCTACCCAATAGCTACAGAGCAGTGGGAATTCTAAATCCAGCTTCAACTCATAGTTTTTTCCTAATAATACAATAGGCAGTTTGCAAACTCTTGATGGTATTACATGTAAAAATACAGGTGCAACTAAAGAGACCTTAAGTCTTGCTCCAAACTTGGAATACCTAAGCAAATAACAAAAGATATTGCTTATGCATGTTTTAAATGAAGCAGTGATGGCACTGATTTTCCTGGGAATAAAAAGATGAGAATTAAGCAGCTGCTTACACAGTAACTCCAACTGTGAGTTAGCTCTCAAGTGAGCCACAATCTGAAACTGCGTGGAGATAATTCTATAATGCAAGAATACAACAACAATACAATGACAAACTTTTGGATAAATTAATGAAAGAAGGAGAAGCAGAAGTAGTTTTTCACCATGATGCAGCTTTAACAATGGCTGTGGTGGCCTCAGGGTAATACACTCTGGAGTTGCAAACATTATTTTAGCTCTGCTGCACAAAAAGCGCCATTTTGCCCTGTATGAAAAGAGGGGACTTCTGTGGAAGAGTATCTGAGGATTTTGGATATGAAATTAAGGATTCTAAGGTGGAAGAAGAAGAACAGTTTCTTAAACGAATGTAAGGAGTAATTTGTCTTTATGCTACTATCATTCAACTCTGGTGGCCTTATGGAATTAAATAATGGGAACATCCTCATGGACTGAACTATGCATGGCACTGGCTTGCCCGGATGTTGAATATGGAGGCTCTGACAGATGTGACAGCTATGCTACTTTTTAATTTTCTGGAGGTGAGTGGCAATGCTCTTGTGAGACAGTACCACATCCAGTTCTGGAAAATAACTTTTCCAAGTTTATCCAAGACTACATCCAAAGAATTGGATGTAGTCTTGGACAGTCATCAGCACTGTACAGAAGGGCAGGATAATGTGTTTGAATGATTTAATGAAGTACTGTCTACAGACTAAGGAAATTCTGCTTCCAATGGGCACTCTGCTGCCTTTCTTTTGTAGACAATAGATCAGTCTGTATTTCTTTTCCCCAGGATGTTAGTGCTTTCAGACCTGGCTTCCTGTTTCCATAGTAAGGTAGAATATGTTCTGTATATAGAAGAGTGAGAAGAAAATATTGCATCAACTTGTTAATACTTAATTCATGAAGATGTTGGCCAGAAGAAACTTGTGTTTAATTTGCTGTAAGTAGTTGAAAGTTATTCTTTGCACTGCCTCTTTGAAAGTTCTTGTATAATAAATATTTGTTTTAAAACAAAACAAAACAAGCCTAAGCCCCACCCAGAGTACTGTGTAGAATCCTCAGCACAAAAGAGAGGTGAACCTGCTGGAACAAGTCTAGAGAAGGCCACTAAGACAATCACAGGACTGGTGCACCTCTCCTATTAACACAGACTGAGAGAATTGGGGTTCTTCAGTCTGCACAAAAGTTTGCGAAGACTTTTTAGAAGCCTTCCAGTACCTGAAGAGGGCCTGTAAAAAAGCTGGAGAGGGACTTTAAACAAGGGTATGTAGTGACAGGACAAGGGGGAATGGCTTTAAAATAAAACTGGGTAGGTTTAGATTAGCTGTTAGGAAGAAATTCTTTACTGTGAGGACGGTGAGACACTGGAACAAGATGTTCACAGAGGCTGTGGATGCCCCATCCCTGGAAAAGTTCAAGGCTAGGCTGCACTGGTCGTTGAGCAGCCTGTTCTAGTGGAAGGTAACCCTGTCCATGGCAGGAATGTTGGAACTGGATGATCCTGAAGGTCTTTCCAACCCAAACCATTCTATGATTCTATGATTTTTCAGTCATCTTGTTGTCAGGATATTTATAGCAATCTATCAAGAAACTAAAGAGCTTGTCCTCGAGACCTCAAAATAGATAAACATGGGTTACTGCTACTGATGAACTGTAGCAGAACATCACACTATGGTGATTTATACAAAGCACGACTATGGCTTTTAGTTAAGTGAAGATGGCTCATTAAAAAGAAGAAAGAGATTCTGTCTTTCTCCCACGTGACAAAAAAACTTATGTTCCTATTTAGTTCAGAAGTGATGTATCAGTATCTCAATTTTGTCATGCAGCCCCACTGAGGTCCCCAGAACACAACAACCATACCAGCTCGTTAGGTCTGTCCAGGCCTCACTGAGATGCTCAGCAAACTCAGAATCAATTATTTATTTTCAAAACACTGCCTGCAAGACTAAGAAATGTTGGCCACAAAATGCAGCACGGATCAGAAATGTTTTATGGACTAAGAAATAAAACAGGCTTTTTGGATAATACAAAGTAGCTGCTGCCCTGGTGAGTTTACTGGCACCATTTACAGCTGTACTGTTACAGACCAATACCAGCTACGTTTCTCTGAATCATGCAAGGCTTTGTGGTGGTGGAAGGCACCTTTGGCAAGTACTTGTCTCCAGCCCTGCTAAAGGCAGGGCTGGCAGTAAGTCAGGCTACCCAGGCAAATTTGCTTATCTTCAAGAGCGGAAAAAGCCCAGCTTCTCTGTGTGACTTGCTACAATGTTTGACCATGGTTGTTCTGAAGGCTCCTCCTCTCCACTGGTGCACTATTTGCTGCAATTTGTGCCCACTGCCCTGCCTGTTAGTTTCTTCAGAACCAGCTTAGAAAGTGATTCTAAAGAGTGCTGAATACCTGTCACCTTCTTAAACTGACATCAGCACAGCATCTCACAGTCTTGCCTTTCAAACACACCTTCCCATTTTGTAAAACATTACTTACTTTCCAGGGGTTCCTTCTCCATGCTGGACTCTTCTGGTTCATCAAACCGACCTACTGGTAACTTTGGTTTCTTTAGTGGCTGCTTAGCAGGTTCAGATCTTCCTCCTGGCTTAGAGCTGGAGCTGCTCCTCGAGTGGCAAAGAAGTGATGACTCTATCAAGCAAACGGACACATGTAGCATAAATGTGGGAGTTAACACTGACTAATGCTGTGACTGTCCAGAGCACCTCTGAAAAGAACCTTCTTCAGGGATGAGGGAGAGGAAGGCAGGAAAATCAATTCTAAAAATTATTTAACATTCAACTCATGAACACCTAAGAAATCAGCACAGATAATTATTTTTGGCCCTAGAAACATATGTAGGCAAAATTGTGTTAGTTGTATAACTCAGTTCACATAAACAGTGTATTTTAAACTGCTTGAACTTATCTTTGCTGTTACTTTCTTGTATTTTAGACTCTTAAACAGTAATTATGCTAGCATAGACCAGTACAGTCTGTTTTCCGGGAGAAATCCTAACCTCCTCCAAGAAACCTGCTGATTTCCATCTCTTGGATCATTTCCAGCAACTTTTTAGTCAGAAAAAGCTTCTGCTTTTCCAAAGGAAGGTTTAAAAGAATAAAACGTTCCCTTAGTAACAGGTTTCCCAAAATGTCGGCAGAGGATAGCAGGGTTTCCCTTAGGATGGTAAAATAATTCAGCTGGTAATCAAAAGCAGGAAAATCTTTGTTTAAGTTCAATTATGTAACCACATGCAAATGCTTTCATTAAAAGCATTAACTTTTTTTCCTTTAAATTCCTACTAACATTTTGGTTAAAAAAGCCCAATGTCCACAGTGAGCATAAACTATCCACTAAAAATATTTTGGCTGTGGACAAGTGCCTAAAGCAGTTCTGACATTTCTTAAGCAGCAAGATTTAAACAGAGATCCACCCTATACCAAGTGGGTGCAAAGTACCTGAAAGAACTATTATTCTACTTTCTTAAGGAGATTAAATCAGGAAGCCTTCTCAAGCACTGTCAATTTGACTGACACCTTAATATATACCAACAACACACTTTTATTCCCAGAATCAGCATATTCATTAATTTTAAGATACCACATCTTTAATATCAAACCCTACAGCCACATAAACTGTATTATGTCTGCCAATGCCCCAAAGGATTAATGTTTTTTTTGGTGGCTTGTTGTTTTTTTTTTGTTTTGTTTTGTTTTTTGGTGGTTTTTTTTTTTTTTTGCTTTAAGCATGGCTTAACAAACTATCAACAGTAAAGGATCTAATCTGTTGCAAACGTTTCTTTCTGTCAAACTTCATGTCATTCTTCAGTAAGCTAGAAGAAATGTCAGCTAGAAAATTAAATTACAGCTGGTATTCTAGTCCAAATTCAAATAAAGATCAGATTAAGGTACTGGTACAAAATTGATTATCTTGGTCACTAGAGAAGAGGCAAAATCCATTTTTCTTGATAGATTTTCTTAATATTTTTTACGAGAATACACCCTTCTTGACAGAGAAGTGACAAAAATTCAACATTAATCATCTCTGAAAATGATGAGAACTATCAACATTAGCGAACCACATTCTACAAACTGATCTTTGATTCCCTCCTCTTTTACACGGTGTCACAAAGCCCTCCCATTTATTAATTATATAACTGAACTTAAAGTCGAAAATCCCAAGTGTTTAAAGTAGCTGTGCTACAGTATTCCATCTTTTGAAGTGGCTCACAGCCTGTGAGTTATTCTAGAAAAGCCCTCCATGCAGTGGGAGCTGAGCACACATCGGGATGTTCAGATGATCAGAGCATCAGCCGCATCTTGCCACGAACCTGACAGCCAAATAGAGCACAAACATCTAACAACAAATTTTTAACAGCTCTTCCATTACCTTACAGCGTACTGGTTTGTTTTAGGGAGTACTGTACCAGTAACACCACACAACCTCAGCTTTTGACGGAAAGGGAAGCACCCAACAAACAGCCCAAGCGGAGGCCTGTGGGACAGGCTCTGCTATCCGGTCTGCCTTACTCCTCTATAATATATACCTGAATTTCCTGCGGTGAAGGGCACAGAGCAGTAACTTCCAGGTCTACAGTATGTTTCCTCCAAACGTTACACCACTAACATTTTACTGCCATTAAGAAGTATGAAGGAACGACAGGGCAAGAAAACCTCTGTAATAAACACATTTGCCCGACAGCAGTAGGTTTCCAGGACAGGGGAGAATATTAATACCGAACGGGCGGGGGAGGAGGGGGGGAAGTGGGGAGAGCAGGGAAACTGTAGGGACATGGAAGGTGTGGGGAAAGCTGTGAAAGCCCACGGCCCCGCGGCTGAGGAGGCGGGACGCGTCGCACTCCTCACCCGCCGCCATCTTGGGCGCTCTCCAGCCCCCCAGCACCGGCAGCCGCGGGCGGCGCCCGCCCTGTTCCCTGGCTCGCTAGTTCCTGCGAGAGGAAGGCCAGTGGAGCCGGGGAGCCCCTCGGCGGCACAGCCCGGGCCCTCCCGCCCTCCGCCCGCCTCTTACTCGCTGCCCCGGGCGCGGCGCGCAGCAGCCGCAGAGCCATGACCGGATCGGAGCCGTGCGGGGCGGGCAGCGCTGCCGCGCAGGCGCCCAAGGCGGCAGCGGCCGCAGCCGGGGGCGGGCAGCGGCCCCGGCCCCGGTCAGGGTTGTTTTAGCGGCTTCCCGTGACCCTGCGCTGCACCCCGGCTCCGGTAAACAGAGGCGAACGGCGCCTGGGGAGCCACGGTCCCGATGAACGCAGCTACGGGCTCACAGAGGTGCTCGAGAAATACGCTGTAACTCTTCTCTCCGCCCCTGGGCAAACATGTCTTCTTTCTTCGATGCAGTGAAGAGTTCAGCGCTGCAAGTACCCGTTTTCCCCTCAATGTGCAGTGCAGTCCAGCTAGGGTTTTTATTTTGTTTTTTGTTTTTAATATAAAAAATTGTACATTGTTCAAATAATATACAAAGGCTGCTTAGGACATGAAGGAACTTCGGCTAACACTACAGTGATGTACAAGTGTTTGTGCTTTCAGACGGCATCTTTCCGGTTTCTGAGTTAAACCAGTGAAGCTGCTTTTAACACTCAGTATAAACCTGACCCTGGGATAAGCAACGCCTGTGTGCATGGAGTGACGCTCCAGTTAATTAACTACAGATCATGTTTTGAGCATGCCAACTTTTGCTTTTTGTCACTCTAAACTTCTCCAGCTAACCTTGTTCTTAGATAAAACAGAACTCACTCTCTCCACAGATACTAACCTGCAGAAGGTAACTTGGAGATCTGAATTTTAAATAGCAATTTTCTTTCACAAATGAAAGCTTTAAGAAAGTAAATCTTGGTAAATTAAAGAGCAGCAGCACTCCCTGGAGTTTATTGAGCTACATCTGGCAATGCCTACACACTGAAAGTGATTAAATTTAACTGACTGCCTTCCAAGTGACATTTTCTCAATCAGCCCTTTATAACATGGTTAATTAGACAATAGAGACTGAAAATAATGGAAACCCTTTCCTTTATTTTAACAGCAAGATGCTGGGCCTCTAGATTAGAGGGAATAAAGACGAATGCAGAAAAAAATGCTCTGCCTAAAAGTGGCAAGAAATAAGCCTAAACGGAGCTCATCAAAGTTCAAGAACTTATTATTTATGTGTTCAGTACAATAAAAACATGAAATCCTCTCCTTAAAAAAACTTACTAAGCTGCCTGTAGGGACCAAGTATTAGTAAGCTCTGCGCCTAAACCACTTAACACAATCCATGAAAAATCATACATGTATGCATACATCATACATACAAACATACATGCCAAATTTCAAATGGCAAGAATGAAATAGCAGTGAAAGACTAATGAGGTACTGTTTATCCACCTAAAATTACGTCTTCAAAACACATTTCTTGTCTTTATTGTATTGCTGTCAAAATTCACTTGTAACTCCTGAATTATTCATTTCTAGATATTTTGGCTAAAAGGAGATAATAGATCTTAACATTGGTAAAAACAAAGGTAGCATACACCACAGGAATTTTTTACTTTGTCATTAAGTTGAGTGTTTTCTTTAATGGTTTTCATTTCTTTGTTTACTGACTATCTGTAAAGCACCACAACCAGCAGTGCCCTGGGCTGCAAGTGTACTGATATTTCCTAAATGTCTCCTCTGCCTCTAAGACCAGGTGAAGAACTTTGGTTATCTGAACACCACACCTGGTCAGGGCTAGGCAAATAGAACCAGCTTGGAAACAAGGTTGTTTCATGGTTACAGAGTAAATTTTCCATCAATGTCAGACCTCTTGGCTCTACTGCAAAGCCTGGTGATGTCCAATGCAACATGAGCTCTTTTTCAAAAGTAGCAGCAATGCCTAGATTTACAGGAACAGAAAGTTTAGTTGGTATCAAGGATTCAAACACAACCCAAGGAGTTAATTTATATATACAACATGAAAACAGAGGTTCAGACACTATGTCACTTTATGCAGTGATCTCCTAATAATATCACTGAGAGCTTTTGAAATAACAGTACCAGCCTACTGCCTTCAGGGAACAAGAGACAGACAGTTAAAGGAATATTAAAACCTCAGTTTTTACATCTTGCTCTGTAAGCAACATAATTCAAGCAGCTGCAGGATACCTGGATGGAGAGGTTGCTATCACTAAAGGAAGATGAAGCCCTCATTCAAACAGAGAGTGGTGAGATGGTGAGTAGCAGCAGTTCACAGCTGCTACTGCACCAGTGAAACTGACTTATGTATACACAAGTCTGTATTTAGGTCTGGGAAAGAGAAGGCAGAAAACTGCAGGAGTAGGGGGAACATACCATGCAACACATGCAGTTGTCTGAAATATCCCAGCCTGAATGTGTTGTTCAGAGAGCAACTGCAAGTGACCATACAGTCTGTAAGTAAATATGAACTTTCTACGCTTCGAGGACATGTTGGGGTCATCACACCTCTCACTACTGTCAGACGTTCCTTTGGGATGTCAGACAGCCCTCACAAAAGCTACAGTACTGAGAGGGCTACCAGAGGGCTACCAGACCACATATGGAGTAGGCAATAAAAATTAAGGAAGAGAGAATGAATTTATTGTTCTCTTAATTTGCCCCGTTCCTTCATATACTTACACACAAATACAACATGATTTCCTGTACTATCTGTTTTCCTCAAAGAACAAACCTCATTCAAACTGCCTTAACTGGATGGGATGTACTGTTACCTCCGCCCTCCCCAAAAAAGGGGGGAAAAAAAAAGAAAGGAAAAAAAAAAGTGGCTATTTCTGTCATATTACTTCTGCTTTTCTGATCACAGGAGCATGCTTTACACATACAGATTCAAGAGACAGAAGGCAAGACAGACATTTTTCAATAGTGACAGAACCGCCTAAATACTTGCTTCCTAAGACCAGTTTAAAGTCTTCATTGTGAATCAAGGAATGTTTTGTAACTTTAGCTCCCTTAAACAGCTATTCAAAGTTTAGCCAGTAGGTAAATCCTGTAATACTGTTAAATAAAAGACAGTTGAGACACCGGAACATAATTTGAATATTTAGAGCTTAATAGCAAGATCATAATGCAAAATTAAGAATAAAAATAGGCATTGTAATAGTGAGAATGTATTAAAGATACCTTTGTGTCATAATGACTTGCCTAACACAACTCCAATAAAATACTCTGCAGTGTATGCATTGCTGAACTGTAGGTGCTCATACTCATTTGAGCATCTTGTAAGTTATGGGGAACTCTCCCCCGCCATACATTACAAAGAATATTATACAACATTCTATATCAAATGCAAAATCACTTCATTATAAACTATTATTGCTGTATTAATTTCAAAAGTACAAAATTATTAATTATATACAAAAAGCCTCCCCAGAATTTTGGTAATTAGCAGAACATTTCAGTTTCTTTAATTGCTTTCATTAGAGTAATTTGTTCATTTTATTAACACCAGATGCAATAACACAATGCTAAAAATAAACATGCATTATACAACATTTATATTTTTCAAAAAATGTTCATTACAATTAGTGAATGCACATGTAACTCTTCCCCCCCACCTTTAGTGAATTATTGTTTGAAACAGAGAAAAGGGAAGGAAGAAGAAACCAAACAATGCTATTCAGCACCAGTAGAAAGTCAGACCTTTATCATTCCTGTATATCAAAAACATTTTATCCGTGTCACTAATTAGGTAAAGTTTACAATATTGTCTCATTTGAAGAAGTATTGATTTATATTTACAATACTTTATAGTCAATAAAACATTTTAACAATATTTAAAAATTCCTTAAATTCATAAAAGTATTGCAGAAATTTGTAACATTTACTTGAATATATACAAGGAAGTCCACATAAAATTGTCCATGTTTATCTGAAGAACTGACAGTTAGGAACCATCTAATACAGTCTGGAAAACCCCAATTATTTGAAGGCAGCTATCACTGAACATCCAAAAATCCTTAGTTGCCATTTGCTTCTGAAAACAATAGTTCCAGTAATAAAATTTGAGTATGTAAACGAACATGTTTTTGATGATCAGTAGAAAATATATTCCCACAAGCATAACATATTTAACAATGACAGTAATGATTTTGTAGAAAACTGTTAAGCTGTAGCAGATATAATAATTTTCAAATATCCAGTATTTTAGCAGCTCATTGTGTTTCCAGTTAAACTTCCTACAGTGCTAAAATACGACAAGTGAACACGTAAGACATTGTTAGAATTTTAAAATCCAATTTATTTTTGGCATCTAAAGCCTCTTGTAAAATGTTGCCAAGTAACATCGACTTCTGTTGTCTGAAAGCCATTAACCAACCAAACAAAAGTACACACTGTGCTTTAATCTCCAAATAATTAGGTACCCAAAATTAAGAAAAAGTAATAGAAAAGTAAAAAGAACAAAATAAAAAAATATTGCACAGTCACATTACCTAGAAAGTAAAGTTGATGTTAAAAAGCCCTAAGTGTGGATGATATAAATTATCTTCCATATAAAAAGTATAAATATCTCTTAAAATACAGCTGCAGCTATACTTTAACACCACACATCTGAATTCATCTGTTAATGAGGTAATAACCAAGTCTCTTACAATGCTTTTCTCTACTGAAAATATTTTAGGGCAGCAACAAGAAAGAATTTTTCTAAAAATATTTCTGAATCAAGAACAGCAATGTGTGCAGCTCTCCCTATGAGAGAATCTGCTGTATTGGGTAATGCATTAATTACATTATAACGAACCAAATTGCATTCCTTATTTTGAAGAACTGGCAGAAGCAGGTTCTGGATCATTTCAGCATAAATTGGTCCTGTAAAGGAAAAGAAAAGTTCTACTATTTGAATTGGTAGAAACAAACACAATGCTTTGACTTTGGACTCAAAATGAACACATTCCAGAGTAAGAGAAGTAATGACGTGTTATGCTGTGGTTCTGTTAAGACAGAACATACAGAAAGTTTAATTTCCTCTAGAAATGTTGGAAAAATAATTTGAAGCTATGCATTTTACTATTTGTACATTTATACTGAGAATGTACTAATCAGTATTAATTTATTACATTACGTAGAAGTTATTGTCAAAATGTAATACTAGAAAGCAATTGTGCTAGGATATCTCAACAGCCAGTACAACGGACCCTAAATGATTATGGAAAAATTACCTTTTCTTTCAGTGCTATTATTAAGCCATAGCTAAATACAGCCCAGGGCTTGATGCTACAATTACCCTCAAAAAATTAAAATTATTTATTCTCCACATTCTTGGAATAGTGCATCAAGGGCTGTGTCTATCTCACCAAACTTTCAGCGAAGTCTAGTAAACTAGAAACTTGTTCAGTCTCATCTCCATCTGCATGTAATAGAACAGGACAGATACAGAAAGCAAGTCAGCCTCCACGTGGGTTTTCTCTCTCTACTCCTACTTACTATTACTTACTAAAGCCCAGAGTTTTTAAACACATAATAGAGGTGCCTCAGTTAAGCTGCCAAAATTAAATGGGAGGAGATTGTTAGGTATGAGATTTTAACCTGAGCAGTTTGTTTATTTCCCAGGGTATTTATTACCTGATTGTTTATCCTTTAAAGCTGTTTTACACATCTCAATGCGAGCAGAGTGATAAGGAACGTAACGATCCTGCAGAGATCCTACTAACACAATGTTTTTGAAGTAATGAAGACCTACAAGAAAAAAGGTATCACTTATAGCAAATACTTTGATCTATTACTACAGAAAAATTAAAACATTTTACAACTGATATTTGGCACTAATTATTCATTACAGGATCTTGCACAAAAAGGGAGAAAAAACAATTACAATAGGTAGAGCTACAAAATAATGTGATGTTTCATACCAGCCATTCCTCTGTACATATTTAATACACGTGGCCATGGCTCAGTTGTAGAGTTTCCCATTAAACTGAGTATGGTTCAAACCTTCATCTTGTTTTTTGGGAATACAGTTGTTGGTTTCTGACTACACAGAGGAGAGTAAAGCCTCCACATAACTTAAAGAAACCTAAAGATGGAGGTGCCTTGTCTTCACTGATTTTTCAGACAATAGCTGCATTTGAATTCATGACTAGCACCAACACATACATGCCCACCTAGTGCAGGTGCCTCTATAAGGTACTGTCTCACTGTAAGGTTTAACCAGCTCAAGCACAGGTGCAGAATCCACCCAACACAACCCTGAAATATAATTAAACCTTTATAACTAAACCCAGACTTCCTACTTCTTGGACAACCATGCTAATAGCAGAACAGTGGAACCCCCAGTAATGGCAGCATTACAGCCCTTAAAGACATTTGTTACATTTTCTCTAGAAAGCTGCAGCAGATTTCTGGTGCTGCCCATCTGCTTTAGGCCAAATACAATGGAGCAGTTTCAGAAAATAATTTATAAATATTAAATTATAAATATAATTTATATATAAATTTATAAATTTAAAATTTAATTTAATATTGTTCTAATAATAGAACAGCCCCTTCTAAATATCATATTTTAGACCTAAGTATCAGCAATCTTTCATTATGAAAAAGTGTTTGATCAAAATGTTCAGCAGGAACAAAGAAAGTATATAAGGTATTTCATAAGATAAGTGAATTTTACTGTTTACTTATTCTTCATCCATTTTGCAGTTACGCAACATGTGTTTAACATGTATGCTTTTTGGCAAATTTGAAAGCTAGAGTCACAAGTCACCATACAACAATGTAGCTGAGACCTTGACCCTCAAAACACCACCTGCTGGATCCACAGTAAGTTTTAATTTTTGCTTCTTTAGGGATTTTCTCAGATACAAAGCCAATGTCCAAAGAAGACACCCTATTAAGCATTAACAGATGTTTCTTCATCTTAGACCTCTGTTTTCCTATACGATTACAAAAACCAACAGAAGTTGCAAAATCAGGGCAATACTTCTCTACAGTGTTGTCAGTCTCTTGCATGTACCCTGGAGTTAAGTGACTTCTGGAAAGACATGTTTAGAATCCCTGTCAAGACCAGTACACAAATTCCCTGTACTGAGAATCTGAAAAGAGGAATTGTGCAGATTGGGGAATCCCAAATGCCTCTCACCTTGTGTCTGAGAGTCAAGCACAGCCGATCCTGTATGCCCACTGAGTGAAAAAAGAGATGGCAGGACAGAAGCAGGCCTTGTACAGATATCAAGATTTAAAGGCACCAACATCTACATTGTACATACAGTATATTAACTCACCCCTCAAAGGAAAACTTTCTTCCTTCTCTATGAGGGAAGCATAAAATTTACTTTCTTTTCTCCTTATCTAAAATAATTAACTTTTTACATCTCTTTTCTCCTGTCTCCCCCAGCCTTTCCTTCTCTTTTACACCGACCTCACTGAAGGACTTGGAAACAAGATGGTGTATGAGGCTGTGGCCCAAAATACAGCTTTTTCCATCTTTTTGGTAAGAAAGAAAAAAGCAGAAACTAAGCCTTAAGACTTTTATATTCCTTCTACCATTTATGGGGAACAAAGTCTGAAATGCACATTATGACTCTTGAGACGATGCAATCTAGGTCTTTCAAAAATCCTGTCATATAAAGGCATGTCATTAGAAAATATGTCACATTTCTACGACAGACAACAGTACTCAAATGACAGTGCCTGTAGTCATTTTTAGATACATACACAAAAAAACCATGGAATATGAATTTTTTTAAAGCCAAGTGATTAATTAATCTGATTATCTCTTTACAGGGGTCCCACAGTCTTACTCAGCATCCAGTGTGTAACTTCTCACAAAGCATCTGTTTACATTCAAACAATTCTTTTCAAAAGACAGCAAAACTACATTGAGTTCCCCTTTAAATACCAGTTCACCTTTAAATATTACCTTAAAATCAACAAAATCACTTTGTGATAGTAGATTCTGAAGAGAAGGGTAAAAAACCCCAAGTTTTTCTAAAATCAATTTTAGATCAATATCCCTATCTTACCTATAATTTTACTTCTTGCTCCTACTTTATTATTTCTGCTTCTTCCAAGTCCTGTAAATTTTATATTCAAGCACCTCAAGAGCTATATGTCAGTATTCTCCTGCCCATATCTTTGTACTTTGTTGATTTTAACAAAATTCCAGCTGTGACAACCTAGAAATATTTTGATGTAGGAGTGTGCCTGGATTTTTCACAAAATAGCACGAGCATCTCTGGCTCCACAACTGCTTGACTGACACACATTCAGAAACACCTGTCAGATGAATCCTCAACAGTTTCATAATGCTTAATGGAAACTACCCCCCTGCTGGCACATTATCCACTGGCAAAACACATTCTTGGCCAACAGTTGAAATAAGGATATTCAACCCAGAGAAAACTGTATAGAACAATATAGTATGAATAATCTAATCTGAGATTTAGCTATTATGCTCAGTACAACTTTTCCTTCCTTTAAGAAAATGAGTTTTTGTTCTCCCTGACCATCTTAATGAGGTAATAAAAGACCAGTTAGCAAAAACTTTAAAGTAGAATTTTAGACTTAGAGTATAGATAAGAAAGGCAGATAAAAGAACAGGTAATCCTAAATGTATATGAATGTACTTGACTTGACACAGTGGCTCACAGATAGATATTAAAAAATCCCCTATTTATCTATTGGTATAGTGGCTACGCTCAAGTTCTGCTCGTTAGGAAGGAAAGTCTCAAAGTAATATTCTACCTCTGCAACAAAAATGGTTTACTGTTTACTTTACTTGAAGAATACAGGACTAAAGTAATTCTTAAATATTAAAACTGAAATGAGGTTTTTGAAAATAAGTTCTTTTTTTTTCAAGTTTCCTCTTTACATTTGTGCCCAGTTGCATTTAAGAATAGGAAGGATTAACAAAGCTTACCTGCTTTTTTACTAAGTTTATATAAAAATGTCTGTCGTGGATCTGAATGGTCTCGACATGTCAATTGCAATAAAGAACCAGACTTCTTCCATTTCTGCATAAACCACAGTCCTGTATTGTTAGGTACAACATGAGTGTAGATCCACAATAAAACATGAAAACTAATTAAATGTAAGTATAATACATAAAGTTCATAACAATCTCTCAGATGTTAATTTTACTTTTCATGTAAGCACTGTCAAAGTCAGAAACAGTTTTCATTTTCATTTTCTATCCTATCTATACAATAAATCATGAAAGCCTTTATTTCCACTAATGTACATGCCTGCCCACAAAAAACTTCCAGAAAGTGTAAATACAGTAATGTTAGCTAGAACATACACATTCTATTTCAATAATTTATATAATAATAGAACATTTTGATGTTCAAAAAACAACAGGCATTACTTCTCCAGTTTCTAAACTGAACTCATTAAATGTAACTTGAAAAAAAGAAGCAGAATTTTCCCACAGGGATACCATAGTAGAATGTTTTCTATGGTGCTATATTCTCTCCATTAGTTAATAATAATAATAACAGGTGGCAACTGGCTTTTCAGAAAATCTTGCCTCCCTTGCCATGCACATCTGCAGAAACACACTGCAGGCTGTAAGGCATTTTTGAGAGAGTAAAGACACCAACAGTTCAGAATAATTTAAATTTATTTTATCTAATTGTTCAGCAGATTAAATATATTCAAATTCAGTTTATAATAAATTGAGCTCAACAGATAAAAACTGGAGTTTATTTATGCTGCAATAGAAAACCTGAACCAAACATACTGGAAAATACTTATGCCAATCACCTCTTGCACATCCTTTTATTGATACTTTATTTTTATTACCCTTCTCTCTGCTTATGACAGTGAAATATACAGTTTCTCAAAATCACAGTAATGCAGAAATGTGCACCCCATATGAAATTGCTAAGTGCATTTCAAAGACAAGATTTCCCCTAAACTAATACTACTGAAAATAATACTTCACCTGTATTAACAAGAGCACTGCTGTTGTAGAGGGTACCAAGATGTGGTCCAGACAGAGACAGGAAGGTATGAAGTTTGTTGAGGTAATACTTAAATCGATGTCTTGTGAGCACTGAACGGATTATTAAATTACCCAGTGAGTGTCCAATAAAGCTGTTTAAAAAAAAAGGCAATATAACATGGAATTTTATGGCAGGATTTTTTTTTTTCTTGTAACAAAGAAAAAGAAAATCAGTGTCATGAAATGCTAAAAGAGCATAGGAAGAAATTAATGAAAAGTTTTCATTCAGACCTGTATTTTAAACCATACAGAAAGCACAGTTTGTCCATATCTCTTAAGCTGCACAAATTCATTATAAATATGTTCTGAACTCCTCCAGAAATATTTTATACAGCATTTTTTGAAAAGCTATCAAAACCAAACTATCTTTCCACAAACATCTACCACCCAAACCCAACATTACTTCTCGATTAATTTCCCTTAGCATCAACTATTACAATATTTCATGAGCCATGTGTGACTGAAAACATCATTACTTTGTCATGTGATGGCACTCAATGTGATACATGTATGAGCATTCCTGAAACAATCTAGTGGAGACAGATTCCAAAGGTAGTCTTAATAGGGGGAAAACTATTACTTAACTGAACCTGATTATTTAAAAACAGAAGCAACATCTCAGATCTGCTTAACAGATTGACCAAAAGAAGTGACTATCAGCTTGAGCAAGCAATTGAAGAATATGTCTCTGTCAGGACAATATTGCTTTTAGGTGTTTCCCTGGTTAAGCAATATAAGGGAAAGATGGATGGGACTCTTTAGCTTCATGTACCTAAGAATAAACATTACTTAATGTGGGGTGCTTACTGTCGTATACACAAGCCTATATAAAGCATTTCTATAAAAGAGACACTATAAAATTAAGCAATTCTAGTTATTATGCTTACAGATCCCTGCTGAGGTAAGGACCACACCACACTAGGCACTGACTTAAAGACTATATGGTAGGGACCAGACTCACAAAGTTAAAAGGAAAAAGTGCCTTCCTGCATTACAGATGCAACCCCAGGATATGTGAAAAGAGAAAACCATCCAAAATTATTTACAGGAGAACTATCATTGCTGGTTCACATATGTGCTACAGTATTGTACCTCTAGGGTCATCGTTCCTGTTTGCTTTGTATCACTACATTCATCAATGAAAATAGCTCAAACAAAGTTTTCTATAACATCTGTGTAAAATTGCTAAAAGATTACTTGACTGTTTAAATGCTTCCCAAGCAAGAATCACTGCCTTGGAAAATACCAATTTAAAGGTAAATAAAACAATTCAAACAATTGGATATAGAATGGCAGAACTACCCTGAACTCCTAAACTCCAAAATAATTATGCATTTCTATGACAGAAAAAAGTTTTTTGCTTATTATTAATACACAGTTTAATCATGTATGTATATTCTTCTCAGTTGCTTTTACTACTAGATTTCCAATATTATTTGTATGAGAAATTCAAATTATATTTGTCTAACTAATTTTGAAATGAAAGATTATGTATCCTCTGTGGTGTGAGCACAACAGCAGTGCATTTGCAAAACAAAATACTGAGCTTGAATACTAAAATTTAAAACTATTCCCTTGGAGGACATCAAGGACATCATAAAATCCACACTAAAACAACAAAACCACAGGTTTCTTTAAGAACCAGTAAATGCCCACAGAAATTGAGCTGATCCTGAAGATGATCAGACTCTGCTTTTGAGTAAAACAGATTGTTTTCTAAAGAAGATTTGAACATTAGCAGAGATACTCTCTTGACAGTACTCCTACAGTTCAGACAGTATTTATTAAAAGTCATAAGGGGATACAAAATTCTTATATGGTGCCATAAAAAAGGGCATTTTCTGTGGAAAAAAGCAGCAACCCATCTATCAATTCTATCATCCCTAAGAGCATACCTAACCAAAACTTTAGAAACATGAAAGATCCATTTTGAGGAAAACTGGGAGCTCACAATCAGCTGTGTGAACGTACCTCAAAGATTAAACACTTGTACTTAATTTGAAAAGCCTTAGAAATATACTAAAGGTTACAGTAATACATTGCTGTCCAATCCAGATGCTTAGGTGAACACATAATAAGGCTTAAATTTGCTTTTTAATAGAGAAAGGTTTAAAAATTTGCTCAAATCAAAAAGGGCAGGAAAAGGAAAATCCTTCAAAAAGGGTCTTGAAAGTGTAAGACAGGAATGTAATCCATCCTACTCATGAGATGCTGTTCAAAAGCCATGAACACTAGGTGGCAATATTACAGTATTCTGAATGTATCATTAGCACACTGAAGTTAACAGAATTAGTGTTTTTATAAATGCTTTATGATACAAATCTACCAATTCAGATCATACTAGAAACTCAGACACCATCAGAAAATGAAACAACCTCATTATTCTGTGCCAATAACAAAAATATTGTCCAACTACAAAAAATTCATGTAAGGAAGAAAAATCAATCAAGAGTCATAATCAATGAGGTGCTGAAAAAAAGAAAAAAGATGTTTTAATATATGCATAGCATTAAAAACTTTCAGGTTTTTTTATGAGCCAATGTTACTTAAGGAAGAGGATGACAACCTGATTAATCTGCCTGAGGTCAAAGTCCAACACAAGTCATCAGAAATTTATGTAAGACCTGACATGTGCAAAATGGTTTCTGAAACTACACTACAAGAGCAGGTGGTTTATTCCCCAGCTGCCTAGATACCTGGGAGGGCTTCTATCTTCACAGATATTCCAAACTTGAATGGGTATCACTGACCAATTTGACATGCTTTAAAGCTGCATTAACTTTGATGGTGGCATTGGTATGATGGGTCCAACTGACCTCCAGATGTCCCCTCAACCTAAAACCTCCTGTGATTCTTTACTAACCAGTTCTTTCATACAGCAAATTGCATTTCTTCTGAATCAAACTTCCAGCTCATGCTTGCTGAATTCTTCTTGTGAGCACAAAGATTTTATTCAGAGATGAACGAATGTGTCAGATAGTGAATTGCTGCAATAACTGATATTAGCTCTCCAAACTATATAATTATGATTATATAGCTCAATAATGATTACTGAAGCTGACACTATTCCAGTGGTACAGGGAGCGTCTTTTCTCAGTACAGGAATGTAGCACAGTAAGTAAGAGTTCACCATTACTTCAGAGCACATGAGGCTCTGCATTTATCTGAATAAAGGGCAGAATCTCAGAACAGCTCTGGACTTATCTTGACCTGAGATGATTTGGATTTGTTTTAAGCTGTGACAACAATCATCTACCAGTGAAGTACCAAATCAGGTCTAAATTTGCCTTAGTTCCACTACAGTTTCTAATAACAAGTAGTTATTCTGTGTGGCCTGAACTGTGTATCACCAGAATGAAGTGTGGTGTGGAAGACTGTAGGTACAGGTATCATATGGCAGTGATCCCCAATGGTCTATTTATGGTTACTGCAGGAGCACAGTTGTGTAACTCAGGTGAAAAAGCCGGCATTCGGGATAACAGAGAATGGGAGGTGAAAATGAGTAAACGGGAAACAAAAGAAAGAGCATATTGTGCCAAGTGGAAATACAGAAATATGAAATTAATCTATCCAGACCCAAGGCCAAGGAAGCTAAAACTCCCACCATGAACATCATTGTCTTTATCATGAAGCCCTGCGATGCTGATGTCCAGCTGCTTAAGCAAGACGGAATCCAACCATCTTAGGATATCGGCTTTTTTTGCCATACAAAATCACAGATCTGGAGGCTGATGTCTATTTTTACTGGATTATGGAGCAGCACTTCTAAAGAGAACACTTCCTTTAGGAGACTGGGAGATTTTATGAAGAGAAACCAGCATCTTTCAGGACACCACAGATTACAAGAGCTACCTTCTACAATGGTACAACCAAAATGAGGCAGGAAAGCATTGGTGTCTTGAGCAGATTTCTCAGCAGTACTTTCCCAGGCTTTCTGGGTCGTCCATTCAAGGCTTCACAGAGAGGAACATGTTCTAACAGCTCTCTCATGTAGCTACCAGAGAACAGCTACAGGATTTGTTGGCAGATTGAACTTTCTCTTAAGAAAAGCCTAAGCTGAGGAATGAAAACTTCTGCTTCAGTAGGGCCCAAGACAAGTATACACCTTAAAAAGGAAACTAAAATAAAAATTCATAGTTTCTTTTTTTTCTAAAGTGACAAGTAACAAATAAAAGTGAAAAATATTTACAAATCGGAAGTCTTATGAGAGAAGCAAACCAAAAGTAAACAAGAGTTCAGTTCTCAGGTATAAACAGTGAGAAGATAAGTGGGTGGGTTTGCTCATTAGAGTCTTCAGACAACAGCATGGGAGAGAAGATCCTGGTGTATGCTTGTGGGTTACAGAACTCTTCTCTCACATACCAAGGGTCCTACCATGTAGTCTGTGAAACAAAAATATGATCACACAGTGCTTTTTTAATTTTTAAATCAACAGTTTAGACAAAATTAAGCATGCCAAATCTTGCCTATCTCAAAACAGAAACATTTGCTTAAATAGTGAGATTATGTTTAAAAGTTTTAGATGTTTCCTCCATCTGAACAAGGCCTACCAAACACGTGAACGCAGAAACTTTTCAGAAACATGTGACTAGCAAGTCAAAAAACTTTCTGGATGTGTAATTTGAGGATGCCTAAATAAATGGATGAAGTCAGGTTTGAATTAGCTCCTTCCATCTATTGATGAGCTAACTGCAGCATCACTGCTGAGTTAGTAAGGTAGTCTGCCCAAATGGTACATCCTACTTTGAGAAAATAAATGTAATGGGCATTCGCTGGAAGTAAATGTAAAAGAAAACAGGAATGCATAGATTGCGGTAAGCCCTCTAATAAGATGTAAAACATGCTCTTTAGCAGACAAAACGATCAGAAAACATAAAAAATAATGAAATATATTTTCATGCAGCTGCCTGTCAACATCACAGGTAAGATGAAAGCGCCCTGTAGGAGTGACAAGACAGTCTGCCATGTCATACTTGGTGAAGGGACTATAAAATCAGAAGGAAGGTAACTTCATCGTGGCATAGTACCATTACAGGTTCCTTTGACTTTCTCAAAATACTATCTGCTTTTCTGCAGAATTCTATTTTGCAGAATTTGTGGAAGCACAGGAAAGCAATTCCTTAAATGTAATCTCTACCCTAAAACCACCAACAGATAAGCTTACAGCATTGTTCAGTCTTTCACCTGGCAATTCCCTCTCTCTCCATTGTCCTCCTTTCCTCTATTCCTCCCCTGACCCAAACTGCTTTTTACCATCTCTCTTTTGGCCTGCTCCTGAGCATCACAGTTTAAAACAACCCAGGGCTCTAGTTTCAAGTTTATTTCTGTAAATAGTATAGAACAGATATTACCTGATTTTTGAAAGGGGTAGATTATAAATTTGTATATACTGTATAATTTCATCTAAAAGACGATCTGTCATGGAATCAAAATCAGCAAAGGTATCATTCTGTAAAATAAAAGAAATAAAAAATAATAACTGTATTTTCTAATGCAGCAATATACATTCTGCATTCAGTCTGAATTCTTACTCCCCAGTGTTTTGATCAACAGCACACAAATAAAAGCATCAATATTAACTCTGAATAAAAACACTACAGCTAGTTATAATAAATTTTTCATGTCATTTTCCTGTAACATGGAATAAAGTGATACACATTTTACTTTAAGACTACTTTCTTCTAAAACACCAAAACAAATCTTAACATTACACACCCAGCCTTACTTCTAAGCTGTTTTCTACACTTAAGATTATCTGTAGTGAAACAGAAGACCAAACTGCATATTCAGAATTATATCACACTGCTTATGAAATAGAGATGAGACAATTACTGCAACAGCAGTCTACAGTAATACTGGTCATTCAAAATGAAACAAACAAACAAAATTCTTAAGGCCTTATCCCCAGTTCATAGCTGATTCTCTCCCATGATCAGCAGTAAGAAATTAAAAGAGATAGACAAAGTCTGCCTAGAACTTTTCAACACAAGTTCCAAAGAATCTGTGCTAAAATCTGTAGTGTTCAGCATATTTGTAAATGATCTCGGAAAGGAAAGAAAGAGATAAAACGCCAGTTTGTAGACAAAGCTAAATATCCAGGGTAGTCAAATATAGAACAAATCAGAATTTCAGAAGAATCTCATACTACTGCATGCCTGTGATAAAATGGCAAGAAATGCAAACCAGTGTTACACAGAGAAAACCAGCCCTAGCTGTATATGTGAACAATAATCAACATATCTATTGCATCTATCTGTTGCATATATCCAGCTATGTTTGGAAAGCAAGGAAAGAAAATAGCAGTATAGCATTTTGTCAGTCCATAGTGCAAATGCATCTTAAATGCCCTGTCTAGTTCTGATCGTTCCATTTTAAATGACAGGAAGTTTCAGGCAGGCTGAGAACAGTATCATGGATGAACAGGAACTTTCACATCTAATTGTAAGAAATAATAAATGGACTAAGTCTCTTCAGTTGCCTCCTGAAGGAGAAATTGTACTCGTTTATAAAATATGTGATTAACTGAAGCAGTGAATGAGGAATGATTATTGAGAAATTTTTTTCCAAAACAAGCTGTAATTAAATTATTTCAATTTCCTTGTTTGCAAGTGAATTACTAATGTATACAAACCACAGAATTAATATCAACTATATGCTATGGATACAGAAGTAAAAACAATCAAAAGGAATCAGCCAATGTTAAGGAGAAAAGTCTGTCAGCAGCTATTGGGCTCAGTGGTCTCAGAATCCACAAATCAGAAAGTCTCACAGCTGCTGACTGACACAAACTATAGGGCTAGAGAAGAGAAAGCCTGTCTTCCCAAGCTGGTGCTTGTCCAGCCTATTTGACAAAGCATCCCAGCAGTTACTTCCAGAAAAATGCTAGTGCACTAAATGAAGCTTTTGTTTGAGCCACTGACAAGACTTTGTTCTAGTTCATCTCTGAAGTATGTCTAATACAATACATAATACACACATACACACAGACAAAAAGTAAAAATTGGTCTTTTGTGCTTTGGCAAGTTTACTTCATCAGAAAATAATAAAATTCACAAAAGTTTAACACAAGAGGTAATTTTATATTTGTTCAGTGTTATGATGTAGATCTTGCAGTATGCTGACAAAATAGCAAGCAACAGGAATTCAGTATTTCTCAGATCTTCTGAAATCCCACATCTCCCTCCTTGCCACACCAGTTTTCACTATTACCATTTTTACCACTAGTACTGAGCATATTTTATCCACAATCCAAACTGTTTATGCTGAGAACTTAGGGGAGACAGTCCACACAACAAATTGTTAGTAACAAATGTTGCCCCTTAAAATATTTACCTTCAGTACCATAGAAGATTTTGTAATTACTTTGACACAAGCCACAGATCAAATAATGGATTCCATGAGAATACAATAAAAATATACAAAACATGGTAAACACAATAGTGCCATTATATAAATGTGTCTGAAGGTTGGTACTGTTCATAGCTTTAAAAAAATTCTTTTTTAGTTGGCAAATACCTGATTCCTTTCAGACATAAGAAATTCAATTCTTCCTCCAGGCAGCCCTAGCTCAATGTAAGTCTTCACTAATCTTAGGTCTGCGCTGTTACCTTCAAAAGAAAAACAATCAAGAGTTAGATTCTGTAAAATTAACTTGCAATAAAAGCACTCAGAATATTGAAATGAATCTCTGGCAGAGCTTTATATTTAAACACAGCTAATTATATTCTCAGCCCTAATTAAAATTCAGTAAGACTTTGAAAGATAAACTATAATGTCAAATTAAGTGACAAAATGGTTTATGAAAATGACATTCAATGCAAACAGTTTTAAAAAAGCAAGGATGTAGGAAGTCATATTTGATTTTGTCTTAGCCTCCAACTGATACATAGCACTGTGAACATTACATTCTTGGAAACCTAATTAATTTTGATAAAGCCAATTAAAGAACTCAAAGTGAGCTTAAAGAATTCAGTGAAGGAGTTTTTTCATAAAATGAAAAGGCAGAGTGAACTATCAGCAGACAAAGATACTTTTAGATACTTTGGTACCCAAAACAACAAATGCTAGTTTAAGCATCCTGGAGATTTTTCTACATCAGCAGTCATATGGATACTTTTTAAGAAAGGGTAGCCTTTCTGCCTTAATTAGAGAACAGGATTTTTATTTACATCTGTCATTTATAGGAAATAGCTTGTATAAACTTGTCATTTCATTAGAAAATTCTAACTATGCAGACTTTCCTAAGGCTGCAAACAAATGGTTTTTTAACAACAGGCTTCTTGGTCAAGTTAACTTTTGTGCCACTTCTACATGCAGCAGCATGAGAGTATCTACACCAGTAAGAGGGAATACCTCCAAGTCCGATTTTTAAAAGTACTTAACAAAGGCTGCAACAAAGGTTGCCCAAATGTGGCAAGAAAAACTATGTTGTTATTTTAATTTTTAAATTAGGAATCTGAAAAATGAAGAAGGTGCCTGTGCAGTGTTGGTGCAGTCCAATACTCTATTCTACTGCCCTCTCATGTTTCCTTACATTCTCAATTTAAGAAGCATCTCAAAAATGCACAAAAGCTAGAGTGGATATTGTTTCTTAATATGCATATAGGCTTTGAACTAAAAGTAGGTGAATACATTCAAGCTATTTAAACTTTATAACCCTTTCAATTAAAGAGATTTTCTCACTTCTACCACAGTAGAATCTTCTTCCTTGGAAATATTCAAAAACCCAACTAGGCTGCATCCTGGGCAATCTGCTGTAGGTGACTCTGCTCTGAGCAAGGAATTTGAATAAGACGATCTTCAGTAATCCCTTTCACCTTCAACCACACCGTGATTCAGTGACTTAACCTTTTAAAACCTTATAAACACTTGACTGCATTTTACATGTACTATTTATTTTTCCTAATAATATACACATATTTCATTTTCCTTGACAACACAGAAATTCTAAAGAAAAAAGTTTTGTCAGTAACTGCATTCTATTACCACAATATGGGCAAATGCCCTTTCAACAGAGAAAAACTAGAAGATGCACCTGACGTGAACTATGGCATTAAACAGATATATGTGCAGGGAAGTTTTATTAAAGACATAGAATTCTTAATTTAAAAGATTTTATGGAACACACTGTCAAATGTAGCAGTACAATTTCAGATTCCCATTTCCCTTCAGTGAACCTATTTCAGGTGTCCAGAGTTCGAATGACCAAAGTTAAATCTCACTGGTAATCTGAACTGTTTTCTTGTACACTATCACATTTCCCAGCATACCATCTAGGCCATGGACACAGACTATAAGATGTACTCCTTCTTCTGAACACTCGTCATCTTCCATACTGAAATAAGGTATTGAAGAAGCCAGTTTGAAAACATCACTATACATAAATCCAGGAAGTTTAAGTTGCCTCAATTCTTCTTTAGCCTGTAGGAAACTGGAACAACAAAAAAAACCAACTTATACATTTACTATTGCTAGATAAATGTGGGGTCTTCCAGGATACAGTTTTCTACTGTCATTTTGCTCTGTATTCTATGTCATTAGTATGAAGGAAAATATCAAATTACTATTTTCACAAAATAAGCTATTTCCTCAAAACATTTTTACTGCAGATTCCTACAGCTCCTTTTCCTCTGTAACAAAAACCATTATCTCAAGCTCTACTCTCTTTTCTCCTCTGTCTTTGTAAACTCTCAAGTATTTCTGAAACCACTGAAGATGCTGGGTTTATTGTGGTCTTCAGCAAGCAACAGCTTTGTTTCCAGGCAATAAGAAAAATACAGAAATTATAACCTATTGGAAGTTAAAGTTAAGATTTTCACTGACTATTGATAATTTTTGCTAGCCTATTTCTTAGGTCAGAAGAGAGCTGGGTTCAGTACTTTAATGTCTCACCATAAGTTTCCTGTGGTAGGCTGAATTGTTTCTGAAACAGCCAGATCCAGACTTCTTATCATTTACATATTCTATGAAGACATACACTATAACATTTTTAATAGCTGAGAATCCTCACATTCTAAGAGCTTCTTGTGTTCCTTCCTCCCTTTCTTCCACTTCCCTTAGTTTTTGGGTATGGCCTTCCTAACTACATATCAGTTTCCCTGCAGCACATAAAGCTTTATGCTTTCATATGCTTCATTAATGCATCTGTTCTGCATGATCCCTTACAGCATCATGCTGTACCCCATCCTCCTCTGCCTGTTCACTGTTTTCCTCTCATTCTACCTTTTGGTCTGTTTTCTCAGCTTTATCTTTAGCTCATTCCTCACTAACTGGCAGGGGCAGGCCTCAATGCAGAACAGAAAACACTGAACAGAAACCACTGCAGACAGCTGCTCTTATCACTCTGCAACAGAAGCTACTTGAATTTGTACTCAAGGGTGGTTCTTTACAGAGCAGATCATACCCTCTGGATTCACAGTTATCTTGTGTTCCAGGAGACTCTTCTTTTCCCATGGCCAAGTCCTTGATTTTATTCTGAGTTCACTTTTATTGTTACAGAACAGCCTCAGTATTCTCTGCTCTTCCTCTTCCCCATTCCACACCAGTACCCACTGTACAGTATTTCAAAAGCTACTTTTCTGCTACTTCTAACTTGTTTTCCTCCACCTGACTGCTCACTCCTTCTTTCTGTTCTCAAGCTGCTTTTCACAAACTATCTGGTCTTATATCTTTTCCACCTGCTCAGTGTTTGTTTCTTCCTCTCTTTTTAAATTTTCTTTTCTCTCATAGCAACATTTTACTTCCAATACAACACGTAAGCTGCTGCTTCACATGTTCATTTAGCAGCAGGGGTTTATCAGGGAAATCCTTATGTTTACAGAAGAAGAGGTACAATCTGGGATCCCTAATATTTCTCTAAATTTGGCTTTCCTGGTATCCAAACTGCAGTGTAATTTAGAGCACTGTGGTCTTCAAGGTGTTACATTTTTGATATTTGAATTAAGATTTAAAAATAAGGCTATTACCATAGCTTGCATTACACATCTGCTTCACTTAGCTAATCTAATGGACAACCAGTTAGACAATGTTTTTTGATTTATGCTTTTCAAGTCAAAGCATATTTTTTCAAGCTTGCTATTTTAACAATTTCCAATTAATAAAACACCATTTTTATGCTCAGTAGCCATTACAACATCATTCTTCAGCTGAACGATTATTTTTTAAACATAACAAAGAAAAATCCTGTTTTGCTTGTTTTTCAAACCACATGAAATTACAAGATAACTCATAAAAGAAGTTTAATGCTAAGATACTTTTTATCTGAACATCTAGAACATGCTGTTACTTGGGCATGCAGAATCCACAAGCCACAGTTCTGGGGCATTCTACAGCCCAACCATGCTTCTTTTCCCCTTCTCTATTATAGTAACATAATTTCTAGAAGTAAAAAGCTTGTTTTAAAGCAATCACTTACGCTAACATTTGAGGTTTTGGGGAGCTCTCATACCAGGAAACAGCTGAGGCTGAGCTGTAGGATGTGCTGCCTGGCTGTTGTGTAATTGCATCAGATTTATTCTTTGAAGAAGAGGTAACACTGCAGGGAGAGTCTCTCAGAGAAGAAGGGAAAGACAAACAACCAGGGGTACAGACAGGCGGCACAGTCATTATGTCTTGCAGATGTCCATTGTCAATCATTTCAGATCTCAGGGCTCTCTCTTCTGCTAAGCCATGATCCTGGTGAGCACTGCAAGCTCCATCTAATATACTATAATCAGTTTCTTCATAATATCCATTTTCAATCATTTCGTGATCCTCCTCTTCTTCCTCATCTTGTTGGGAAGAACAAATAATTTGTTTTTCGTATGATTCCTTTTGAGGGCTAATAGGATTGCTGTTATCTATAGGCCAAATATCTGAAATACCTGTGCTGCTTTGAGAGCCAAAATAGTTTTCAACAAGCCCTTGCTTTACCATGTCAGCACTACCAGCTGGAGAAGGATTATCTGTACCAATTTCACTTTCAGCTACTGACAGTTCTTCAGTTGGGCTCTTTAGTTCTAAAGGCTCATTATGTTTTCCTTTGTTTGTTTTGTTAACCACTGCATTTACAGATGAAGAACCTGAACCAGCAGATGGCTCACCCATACAAGCTGTTTCCAAACACAACTTAAATATTTCTTCTGTAGCTCTAGGATGCCTTTCAGAGTCCTGAGAGTCCTTGCAGGTTGTGCCAGGGCCTGTTTGTGGGCTATAACTTTCCACATCAGTAGGTGTGTCCTCATCTGAAACAACGGAGTGTAACAGATCTTTTTTTCCTGAGAGTGAGGAATGTATAGATAGAGTTCTGTTATCTAAGTGCCCTGAATACACAAGCTGTTGCTGCAAATTGGTGTTTGATGTTTTACTATCATCACATTTTGGCAAGTCAATTGCTCCTAGATCCAATACTGTTTTGCTGTCACTTAGCTGGCATTCAGGTACAACAGATATCTTTGAATTCTCATCAGGAGACAGCTCGTCATCATCTGAAGGCAGTGAATTTATGGATGTCAGGGATGACTGTATTTCACTTACAGCACTTGTACTCTCAGTGCAATGGCTTTCGATTGTGTTTTTTATTACACAATCAGGTTTTAGTAAAGGCTGAGGAAACACTCTCTCACCATTGTGTGCACTTTGTCCATGAACATTTTCAAAAACGTGATCAGGGTTGGGGTGAGTTGCAAAAGAACTTGGTTCACTTTCTACACCTGAATCTGAAAATCTAGAAGAGGCATACGTCACACTAACATCTGGTAATTTAGTCATGTCTCCACTTGCAGAGATTTGGTTTTCTTTTGTTGGAAGAGTAGGTGGATTGCTTTTCATTTTTGTCAGGATGTCACTGGTATGCTGACAGTTTCTCTCATGGACCTCTTCCTTTTCAAGCATGGGTTCCTGTTCTCCCAATTTCAGTTTATTTCCAGATTCTGAAGACTGAACATCAGGTGTCAGCAAATCCTCTTTGTGAACTTCATCTTGTGGAAACTTAGCCCATGATCCAGTGTGAGCCACTCCTTTCTCCTCTTCATAAAGGTTCTTATTACTTGGTTTGACCTCAGTTGTCCTGACTCCTGAGGAAGCTGGTTGATCTCCATGACAACCTTCAAGTGTACCTCTGTGTTGTACAGCACTATCTGCTTGAATAGTTCCAGAACCTGTCTGGGAGATAGTCAGTCTATCAAAAATAGCCTCATTTTCACAGTGCACAGGACTACTTGGACCTGGTTGGTCACCTTCAGTCTTGACAGCCATTTCATCATATGGCAACAATGGAAGGTCTCTTCGAGTTATTTGCCTGATGCAGGCCTTTGTATCACAAGGAATCCCACCTACTCTAGGGTCCAGCCCTTCGTTAGCATTGTATGAAGGCTCACCATCTAACCTTCTACAGGCATTTTCCAGTGCTGCACTTATCAAACATTTGTAGCCTACTAACACAACAGAGTCCTTTGAGTTCTGTTTTACTACTTTTTTTGTGTTTTCAGCTTTTATTGTTTTTATGAGCTTAGCAACCTTAGCTTTGGATTTATTTGTATCTTCATTTTTCCCTTTGGAGGTTTTTGTTAGCATCTTTTCAGCTTCTGAATGCCAGACAACGGAGGTACCAGCAGGTCTTGTTTTCAGTTCTGGGCTAGTAAAACCAGCAACAAAACCTTCTTCAGCTTCAGATTTATCCAGTTTACTGGACTCTGCCCTTGGAACACTCTGAGCTACCAACCAGGGTACATCCAAATCTGTCACAGAAAAGGGGGGCAGGGGGAAGAGAAAGTATGTTTACAATAAGGTTATGCAGATAAGTGATGCTGTAACACACTAGCAATTATAGAATTTTACACATCCTCAAAACTGAAGCTAAAACCCACATCCTCTCAAATAAATATAGTCCTTTAAAGACAGCAAGAAATTTATGAAAAAATATTCAAGTGTTACATAATTTTTGCTCATTTCTTCAGAAAGGAAATTGTACTATGAGGTGTGTTTACCTTCTGTAATTGAATCTAAATACCGATCTTCAAAGATAATAGGCAAGGAGTTCATATCTCCATCTAGTTCACTGCATTCAATAGGGAGGGGTGGAAGAGAACTGCAGAAGGAAATGTTTTTGATAGCTGCACACACCTGTAGATGACTTTGAGCACTGAAAAAAGGAAGCAGTCCTCCGTGAAAAAACAGAACTATTTATTTTTACATTAACAGAAATTACCAACAGTTTAATTAATTTTAGTAGAAGCTTTTATACTAATTAACTATTAATAGCTTGATTATTTAATAACTTCTTTTATAACTTCCAGTACTTTATATCTATATTGAGAACAAAAGTTTCTCTTGAATTTTGTATGTATTTTTGCAATGCTACTTCTACACAAGATAAACTACAGAGCAACAGTACTACATGCTATATACTGTGGAATTACAAAGGGTACTCACTGTAGTTCTTGAAAGGCAAGAGCAGCTTGCCTAGGATGCTCAAAGCAAAAGAATGCTTCAGCAAATCTGCGCACCTGCAAGATCCAAATGAAAGCAGAGCTTATTTTACCTTACAAATAATTTTTAAAAATCCACCAGCATTCCTATGCATCAATGTATCATTTGTATGTATAATACAGAGGTTTTTTCTTTTTTGGATGTTCATTCTGGATGGGTGCCACAGACAAGACTAGTGATCGAAACAATTTTAATTTGTGCTCTGGATGACTGGGAATTATATTAGACTCAACTGCCTGCTGAAAATTTGATTTCCAATAAATCAATCATCCAAATCAGGCTCAGACAATAAAACAAAAAACATTATTGGAAATTTTGATGGGAAGAAAGGAAATGGCTGTTCAATTGACACTTCTGAATGAGCCTGAGTATTACCTTCAGAAGCAGAAACCCATCAGATATTCTGCAGTCTCAAAATATACAGGAGTGTTTTCAAACTTCCCATAAGTACTCTCTAGCCCACAGTAAACTACTGTGCAAAAGAATCTTTTGTTTACAAAGATTTCGTGTGGAAATGATGAAGACAGTAACAGAATGTACATTAATTATAAGCACTGACTTAAAGACTTAATTGTATGCCTGAGGTCAATAAACAATACAACATTGAAGTGGTATTTAACAACACATGGGAGCATATTTTTTACCATCGAATGTGTTAAACCATCAAGGTTTTACCTTCAAATACATGCTAAAATATAGAATGTGAATTATACAGCAATTTGCTGCAAATAAAACAACCAATGTAGTAAAAATGTGAAAATGTAGTATCTAAAAACCCCAAAAGTGTTGTATGAGATTTCTCACATTTCCAATATTCTATATAAATATTAATTCAATCAATATGAGCTTTATTTTTCTAACTTACAAATTACCTGCATCAGAAAGAAGCAAACCAAAGAGAACGTGCTGTGCCATGGTTGTTGGCAACTGATTGTTAATGTTAATTTGGTTGTATCAATTTAAACAAAACCTCTATCCCACTACGAGCATTGCCCGCTAGTCTACTAAATCAATAATTTATTTACCAAGCACTTCCTGGCCTCCTATATCTTTATTTCTTCAATATACTCTGGGTCTTCCTCTTAAATTATGGAACTTCCTGAACAGACTGTGGGAGTTTTCAGTGTGAAATTGGCAACAAGTGTGAAGATCTAGTTCAGCTCTCTCAGCTCTCCCACTCAGAGCTGCAGCCAGCATCTGCACCCACCCAGAGCACAAGCATGGCTCTATGAACATCTTGTGCATGAACTGGCAAACATCAGATTTTCAGGGCCACATTAATTTTGTTCAGAGATAACCACTTGCATGAGAGCTCATTTTCCCTCCTGATACACTGCCCAGTATACTTTTAGAGAGTACCACTTGGATTAACTTTAGGTTCTGTAGCTTCTAAACTTGTTTTCTTAATACAAGAAGAACTGAGGAAAAGATTCTTCCAAAGTGCTTAAGAAAAAATCCAGTCCTAAATCAAAAACATTTTACCCCCAATCTCTAACTTGCAATAGAAATTTAAAGTCCTGTCCCAACCTCCCAGACTTTATTGTACTGTATTACATGAAATTAATCTTAGTCATAACACCATCTCTGAATAGTTAAGGAAAACGCTTTGAAGTGAAAAGAAAACACAAAATGTAGCAGGTTTCTTGTAAACACAACTTCCACTCTTTCCAGAACTCAACTTGTTTTCTTTCAGAATTTGTTGTTAGGAGTTTATACATACATATGTGGGATTAGAATTGATGTTCCCAAGTAATTTGCAGCATTTTCCCAGCTGGCTTTTCTAAACAGACATCTACCCTGCAAATACGTATTTTTTCAGAGCTAATCCCCACCCTTTCCCCCAGGAAGGGGGGACTGTTATACAATAGACTTAAGAGACAGTTTTATTGCTTAAAAACTAGATTTTTGAACAATTGATCATGAGGAGAAGACATTATCATTTTAAATTAAGCCATTTAAAAATTAATTAAAGATCCTAATCAATCAGGTAACATTGCCAAATTAGTAGATATCTGTGGTATATGTCAAGAAAAGGGCACACAGCTGTTTCCCAGGAAGCAAGCAAGGTAGTATTTAGATGTGAGCATTTCACCACATAAAGTAATTGGAGTTATATGGAGACTAGATATTTAGAATACTGCACTCTTTCCAACAGAAGGCACGTTTTCATTTGCAATAAATCCCATTTGTAACTAAGTAATTCCAATGCTTTTGAAGAAAATCTCATTACCAGCTCCAGACAGCTCCAAGTAGAATAGCAACAGTATAAAACTAGTTGAAAGCAAGCTCCAAAAGCACATAAGTCTTTATTAATGAGAGAAAAGAACCCCAACCAACAGTAGTTTATTATGTTTAATTGGTGCTTAACTTACTGAAGGACTGAGGCACTTGCTAGGACACTGTTAAACAGGCTCTGCAGAGCCAGAGGGACTGCCAGCTCTGCTAATGATGCAGGAACCACTGACTTGGGCTGACTCCACAAGGACTTTACAGGAGGAAATTGCAGCTGCTACTCCTAATCTCTACAGACTTCCCACAGGCATGGTTTTTATGGTCCTCCCAATGTAAACAGAAGTATACTGTGTATAAAAACTGCTGTGGAATACATATTGTGTGTCTGCATATTTATAAATAGCGGTCAGAGATCTTAGTTTTCAGCTCTCCTATTTTATCCTGGACTGATCAAACTGAAAGAAATAATTTTGGAAGAATATATTCAGACCTACCAGAAGATGTCACTACAGAACAAAGAGATGAACTAGTTTAGTGTTGAAACACTATTTGTAATATAAAATAACATACTCTGAGCATTTTTTTCAATAAAATACATTTGTAAACCTTATCAATATGATCATGATGGATGTTCAATTTTGCCTAAAGTGTTCCTCAGTTTTTAATATTGCGCTTTTACAAGTATTTGAAAATAGTTACATTTTGAAACACTTAAGTAAACATAATTATTAAAATAATTTCAATACTTGAACAAGTCTTCAGCAGAAACACCTGTTTTACAAGCATCAGGGCTAAGAGGGTGAAAATAATTTGACCCAAAACAGGTGACAGGCCTTTGTAGGGGGTATTTTAACATAAGTATCATAACTACTCAGACCAATCACTCCCTAAAAGGGTTCATTAATAACCTTTCCCAGGGAGAAATTTCCTGTGGAAAGCATAGTCTGGAAATATTGCAAGAAAAAAAGACAAAATGAGGTTTAGCATCCAGTAGCGAACACATCAAAGTATCCATTTCCAAAATAAAAAGGTTCCTCATTCCAGAAAGGATAGGTAAGTCTCTTAAGAGGAGAATTAGTGAGTCATCTTTAGTCTGGAGAATAGGAGGCTCAGGGGAGACATCATTACTCTCTACAACTACCTGAAAGGAGGTTGTAGCCAGGTGGGAATTGGTCTCTTCTGCCATATCCCAGGTGAAAAGGCAAGAGGAAATGATCTTAAGTTGTACGAGGAGAGGTCTAGGTTGGATATTAAGAAGTTTTTTTTCACAGGAGTTGTAAGGAATTGGAACAGACTGCCCAGGGAAGTGGTGTAATCACCATCTGTAGGAGTGTTCAAAATACGTTTAGATACAGCACATGGGGATCTAGCTTAATGCTGAACGTGGTGGTGCCAAGCTGATAGTTGGACTTGATGACCTTAAAGGTCTTTTCCAACCTAAAAAATTCCATGACTCTAAATGTCAACATATAGTCTCCAAAGAGGAGTATTAGTGGATCATCTTTTAAGTATCAACTAAATCAAATAACCAGAAAGCCTGCATCACTTGGTATATGCAGATAATAGCTCCAGTGGAACATGATTATCATTGTAGATTTCCCAAGGTATGTTTATACAATCCCTCTGAATATTAATTCTCAAGGTATTATTAATAAAAGTTACAATTTATTATACTTAGCACTGCAAAACAATATCCAAAACCAACAACTGAATATACTCTTAGAAAACAGAAGGCTGAAATTTAGCATCTCTTTTTCATTTAAAAGTTTACTGAATTTATGGATTGTGAGTTCCTGCTCTACTGCCACATAGGAAGCCCAGTGGAGCAATGGTTTCTTACATTTATTTTAATTACATATATTTGCAAAGTATTCACACAAACTCGTATCATCTTGGAGTGCAGAAAACAAGTGTCCATTTAAAAATGAAGTAATAACACATTGCTGGTTCTATCCAGGTTGGCTCAGATAAAAATGCTGTATTATGCAATTTTTACAGAGTCAGCCTGCTTGCTTTCTGCTATCAGGCACTAAATAAAAATGTAATTTTAAGATTGCCCATGCCTTGCATCTCCTCTCCAGTCCTTGCTTGATTATAGAGTATCCACAAAGCACAGTGACAGATAACAAAAGGAGTGAGCATAACAGCAACTCCAAATGACACAGAGCATTCAGATGTGAAATCAAACTATACTTTTTTCTTTTCATAGGGAGGAAGGGAAATCCTATTTGATTTTTTTCTGAAATGGAAAGCATCACAGAAATAGTTTTAATATCTCAATTCCCATAGTATAATTAAATTCTTTGATTTATACTTCCTAAAACAATTGCAGGAAAACTCCATAATTAAGGCATTTATTATGCTAAGGAGAATAACTTACATCACAGATTTTAAAAGAACCACATTTAAGAAGATAAATACATAATCATTAGCAGCCTCTTTTCTGGAGCAGTAAAAATTAACAAATTTATTCTTCCTTTGGTTTTACTAAATATACACTTGTACAAACACTAACATACCAGAAGCTGAATGCAAATGCAGGTTAAATGAAATAGTATTCTGTTTCATACCTTCCACCAGTTAACCTGAGGGATTCCAGTATTTAATAAAAACCACAGAAAGGCAAGTCAGATTCATAGACAGACAATAACATGATCCCTTTCTTATAGCTAGCACATCAAACAAATAATCCTTGTGTTCTTTCTGAAAGATTCCATTTATTTTCCATAACAGGCTATTTCCACAACCACGATTTCCTCACTAAACAATGTGACTTATCAAGTAAGAGTAAGGCTTTATTCGATACTCAGTTATATTTCACTGTGAGAATAGCACTGCTGTGGTTCTGCTTGCAGAGAGCCCACAGCAATTGAACACACCCATAGACAGACCAACAGCACTACAGATGTGTTAGTACACAAATACTCGTGCCTGATCATTTCACATACACTTCTTTTATAATATTCCATGTAAGAACCATTTCAAAAATTATTAACGCCATAAATTCTTACTCCAGAAAGAAATACACTTTGTTTATGACATAAGCAGGTAGCCTAAATGCGGCAGAGAAGGAAAATGTATGGTGGGCAGTAGACATGGCTCCCACAGAAAAGTACATCAGTCTGCACAAATATATGTTATTCCACAGCCTGTAATTTGCCTTCTAAACTGCATTTCTTATTCAAAAGAGCAGTGAATTACTTGGCTCATAAACATAAATAATATGCTTTATGCATTTTATTCCAACTACATAATACATTACATACACGGTAACAAATGAAATGCAACAGCTCCCTTTACAATTCCAACCAGCTTTCTGAAATATAAATAGAAAAACGGTAATCTGAATTTTGATATGCATTTCCATAACAATGTGTCCCAGTAAGCATATGAAGGTCCCTGGGTCAATACTTACTCTTAATGTGTGATGCTCCTGTGCTAGCAAGGCTGTGACCTCCTCTTGTAAGGTAATGACCTCCAGAAACTGCCCCCAGAGAGCCATCAGAAGTGAGCAAAGCTGAGCAAGATTCATATTTATAAGTTCTGCCAGTTCATCAGGATTTTCCATTTTCTGAAGTCAGGAAAAAATATTTACGTGATTCACTGATGAAACCATAATGTACAGACAAGAATAAAAAAAAAGTATACTTTATCTTAGTGAGAATTTTAGTTTAAAAAGCAACTTTCAAATGAGAACTGTTTCAACTAAGTATCAAAACTAGATGTCCTACAGTGTCCTCAAACCAAGACACTGAATCAATTTATGTTACAACAGTAATAGATTATTTTCTGTTGCATTAAATACTATCCCATTGCTTTTTAGAATTAGGACTCCTGTCCAAAAATTAAGACAATAATTCCATTTATGACAAAGATAACTTAGTTCAACTGTTGTATTTTCTAACATACAAAAATACCATGTGCCTTAAAGGAAGAGGAATCAGGAAACCAAAAATTGACACTTGCTATGTTAGTCCAACTTTGATAAAATCGTAAGAATTTAATAAAGATATCTCTTCAGAATAATTCTAGAATATACTCACAATAACCTTTATAAGATGCTATGTATCTACATACATTTTATGCATAGTCAGAAAGCATTGTTATAGCGCAGGCTTCTTAGAACCAGATCACACCAAGACAAATTCGGTGTGAAACAAGTTTTGCTTTCTTTACAACATACTATAATCCTGTGATACAGTTCCACAGCAATTGTAGATAGCTAGGCTTATGTGCTCTTCCATTTTAGAAAATAACAGTTTTTCAGAAATTCATTGTAGGCACATAAGGCATTGAGGAAAAGGGTTTAAAACAAAAAGATAGTAAAGAGACAACTCTAGAAATATTACAGAGCTAGTAGAAAAAAGGATTGGGAATATGGAATATGGTAAACTTAACCAATAATAAGATAAATAAAGAAACTTTTGGTAAGGACTGTACAAAAGAAAAAAAAGAAAACAGAAGATGTTTAGCAAGCTATGGGAGAAACTAACAAATTCAGAGAAGCTATGTAAATATAAGAACTATTTTAATATGTAAAGTAAGATTATTAGCTGCTCATAGAGAGGTAACAGTGCTGAATTTGTCTCCAGTTATACAAATTATGTCCTTTTAAAGGCCATATTTCATTTTCTTGCCATTGTACTACTACTGCAGTAATTAAAAGTGAGTTAAATGTTCTTCCAAGTTGGGCAGATGGCCCACTCGCCAGCAGAGCATGGATAATCTTTCAAGAAGTTTTAAAACCTGTCCTTTAGACTTTGCTGTGACCAAGAAATCAGTTATTCAGCTGGGGCTAGTTGCGACAAAGGATGGGGAGACAAATCTAATCCATTTAAAGTAGACAGTGTCTCCTTGAGAATGTAGGGAAAACAGGAAAAGGAGACAGCATCTGAACAAGTATTTCAGATGAGGAGATGACTTGCAGAATCTCCTTTTGTAAAACCTGCCACTGCTTGATCTTGTGTCATTGTTATCTGATACCATCAAACCCCAAAAAATCAAATTATAGCTGCAGAAAATTCAAAAAGTGATTTTCATACAACTAATGAAGCTTTCCAAACTTTCAGTTTCATGATATATATAGTTACATGATATATTATAGTTACACTGACACACCAAGCCACCAGATCAACAGTTCAGTTTTGGCATCAGTTACACAACTTCTCTTTGGAGGAAGAGTTGAAATAAATGCTGGCAAAAAACATACATGCTGTCATCCCTGAAACAAACAGTTTATTTCCAAGTAGCATATAAAATCAGCACATTCTACTTTTATAGTCATTTCACTTATTTAATACATGAAAAAAAAGCCCTGTACCTTGACTTCTTCACACAATTCTGTAAGACGAGTATCTACATCTATGTTTTCTGGAAAGATGAGAGGACATACCAATGAGTAATGTACTTTCCAATTTGCAGAGTGAAACAAATTATCTCACAAAACAATTCTAAGACAAGAAAAAGAATTAATCAAATAAAACTTGAAGCCATATTAAGCACCACAGTTATTAAATAAACGATAAACTTCCATTAAAATTCTTCTTAGCAATTTGATTCTGAGATTGAGAACAGAACATAATTAAGGAAAAAAAATTGCAATTCTCATGATTGCTTATCATGACACCTTGCCAAGGACAGCAATTTTCCATTCAAAATTAAACTGTAGTTTAGATTATACAGTTTTCAGATTATCCATTGATACTGCTGCTATTCAGAAGCAATATCATCCTTTAAAACCAAGGTAATACAATTCCTCTTCTACCAGATTTTCTAGAGAAGCTTTATTCCCGTATCATTTTTCTAAAGGTATCTAATTTACAAGATACGCGAATATAAATACAAGTCTTTAGTTGTATGAGGAATCATTTTTCAGTCAATAAAACCGTTCTTTAAGCAATCTCTCAATAGTTCAATGTTAAGAGCAAATCAATCTAACACAGTATGGCAGCTTAAACTGGATCTGAACCTTGAACGACTCATTTATGAAGAAAACAGATACATTCCTTCATGAGGATGTTTTTCATTGTTAAACAGTCCTGTTTACTTTTGTGGATTTGATAAATCAAATAGAAATTTGTTATTATGTTTAATTTCCTTCTGCATCTGAAGTAATAAGGAAACAATTCATAAACCCTAAAATTGTCTCTAACAAGAATTCATATTTCATTTTTGTTACACAGTATAAAGGACAAAAATGTTCAATGTTTCTTGAAAACACACAGCAACAAAATATGCCTTGAAAGCCACAATAGTAATAGGGTATGGATAATGAACAAAGGTTTACAGAAGAGCAACAGTGTATACTCAACTTCTCTTTGAATTATGCCACCTATACTTGGTAAGTATGCATTGATTTTCAACTAACAGCATTTATCATGCTTAGGTTTGAACTTAATGCTACACAAATTAACTCACACAACTCAAAGTTCTGAGAAAAAAAAGCAAATTGCAGAAATGTATGATGATCTCAGAAACAAGTTTACAAAACTTGTTTACAGAAACTACATATACCTTCTGCTAAGCAGTACTTCATGATAATTTTTCTGAAAATGTGTGAAAATAATTTAAGCTACAATAATAGTTTTGGTAGGGCCACACAAATTTTGTCATTAGTGAAAAAATGAAATATTTTACTTATGACACCATACTGATTATTTGTTTGTCACACTTCAATTGAGAACAGGCTTAAGAAAATTTAAAACTCTGAAATGTAAAATCATTATGGAAATCCCCAAACTATATTAATATTCCAATGCTATATTAAAAAAGAGAAGACAGAATGGACCTAACACAAAACAAAAGGAAATTAAACACTTACGTTCTATAGCAGTGTTAACCCAGCAAACATCAGATGCAATTTTGCCAGCTCTGATAAAAACCAATTTGGTTTCCTTTTCATAATAAAACCAAACCATACTTATAGATGATTAAGCTGGTGACCTGCTGTGAGACTGAACTGCCATTATTAAACTGTACATATTACAGATTAAACTGTAATCTGTTGTCCAGCATCAGACCCACACTGGCACTCTCCAGAGGGAGGATTGGCCCATGTAGATATGGACAAACACACTCTAAGCACTCAGTGCCAAGGTGTAGTGCTTGAACAATTAAGTGTTGAGATACCAAAAGGAATCTGAAAGATTTCTCAGAAAGAAGAGGTATTAATTATCTTTAACTATCTGAAAATCATGAGTCTGTGTTGCATTAAATGAACCTATAATTCTAAGCTATTTTTTAAATGTTGATGACTGACTGAACTTTCACTCATTTTTGTTTAATAAAGTAGAACAATGCTAAACCAAAAAACAGCAATGATGTCTCATTTTATCATCTATACTCAGCCTAAAATTTAGTAGCTCAATTCTGCAGACTTCAGAGTTCAATATATGTTCGCTATGGCTGAATATTGAAATTGTTTCTTTCTACAAATGGAGTAACATTTTATATTATTAATAAGAATATAATATTTTATAGTATCAATAAAAATCTGAGGGATTATATCACCTGCTTTGGAAACATACCTAGGTAGGCGAATCTCTGGGCTCGTGGATATTTTCTTCTGAGAAGGCGTTCATAAAGGACCTGCATGCTGGCCTTGGCTAGTTACAGGGATTGTACACACATGACTAGTTACTACACTCCTTTTTTCACCTGTGATTTATTATTTGCCTTAAAGTTAGTAAAAGAGCTTATTGCTAGCCTAGCAATTAGTGCAGTTAGATCAGTACATGAAAACTTATCATTTTAGTGTCGTTTCTAGATCAAGTATCACTTGTGATACACATTAAGGTAGTGTTTTTATTTCCTCAAACCAGTAATATTTAAATGTTCAATTACAATTATCAAGTCCAACAGTTGTCTTCACATGCTTCTGCAAAATCAGTGCCTTGTGTTAAAATTATATGACAGAGCAATAGCAAAGCAAACAGAAGAAACAAAATTAAAGAGAGAATAGTATTATCTTAAACAAAAAAATGATGATTCTAAAGTTTAAACAGGACTGGATATTCTATTCTGCAATGCCCATTTAAACTTCACAGATAAAATATCCACTATAAAAAAGTTCATTTACTTTAAAAAATGTTTTTAAGAAAGTGCAAATTATAACTGTGTACTTGGTTAAGTCCAGTGAGCTTCAACTTCTTTACAGATATTACAGAAACATAGCTTTCTTTGTTAACTGCTGATGGATTTTAGAAACACTAGTGTTAATGGTAGGTATTATTTTTCATGAGCAGAATGTGAGTAATAATTAAAGCTTATATTATTAGTACATTTTATTATATCAATTTTCCCAATCAATGTATAACTGAAATAAATGAAAAATATATTTATAAATATGAAAAAACCCAAATAATTCTAGCAGAGACTTAAAAAATAGAAACAAAAAAATTAAACCCACAGGAAACAAACTGTCAGTAGAATATGGACCATGAATGTAAAATCTAAGTTGGAATTTTCTCTTCAGATATTTATTGTGAGCATTTCTGCTCAAAACTACATTCCTAAAGGTAAGCTAAATTACCCATATAGATGAGAAAAGGTCTGATTCAAGTTCCACTGAAACTTGTGAGTGGTTTTGATGACTTCAATGTGGTTGAAGATACAACCCAACACTGCATTGCCAGTATGCAACTCACTGACAGCCTTTTCTATTACATATCTATTTTGAAGGAATGTTTTAGGGGGACTGAAGATCATATCTGAAATATTTAAGCATCAAGATTTAGTCTAAGCCTATATCTAAGGATCTTAGAACAACAACAGTGCCATCAAACTCAATATATTGAGTTGCTAAAGCAAATCCAGAAAACAGCAACAAGGCTGGTGAAGGGTCTGGAGCACAAGTCCTGTGAGGAGTGGCAAAGGGAGCTGGGGTTTTTCAAACCTGGAGAAAAGGAGGCTCAGGGGAGATCTTACTGCTCCTCTACAACTGCCTGAAAGGAGGGTTTAGCCAGGTGGGGTAGGTGGGGGTCAGCCTCTTCTCCCAGGTAACCAGTGACACAGCAAGAGGAAATGGTCTCAAGTTGTACTAGAGGGTGCTGACATTGGATATTAGGAAAAATTTCTTCACTGAAAGGATGGTCAGGCATGGGAACAGCCTCCCCAGGGAAGTGGTGGAGTCGCCATCCCTGGAAGCATTCTAGAGGCGTGTGGCTGTGACACATGGGAGGTGTTGTTTAGTGGTGAACATGGTGTAGCTGGGTTAATTGTTGGACTCATGATCTTTAGAGGTCTTTTCCAACCTAAATGACCCTGTGATTCTATGATTTGGGGAAAAGTACATTTTGACCTTACAAGGAAAACTGAAGAGTTCAGTCACTCCTCTAATAAGGTGTTTCCCTCCCTATCAAAATTAAAATAAATGACTGAAAAATGCAGCAGTAACTGTAGCAGGATTTTTGCTTCTATAAAGAAAACACCTCAGTTCCTAGTATTTTTCTATGGACAGATTTGTAATACGCTCCCTGAAATTTTTTCCACCAAAAATAGCTTTGTATTTTGTAATACAGAAATGAAATATTATTTCTTTGAACCACTAACTGACCACATCACATTTTTAAAATATCTTTCGTATCTCAATTAGCACTGCTTCACTGTGCTTAGTTTTGATGCTGGTAAAATGAAATACAAAAATCAGTAACTATTGTCTACAGTCCATATAAATGCCAAATGATTTTTTTTTCCTTTAATAGAATACGACAAAAAAAAGTATATACTTGCTGAGGAAAAAGTCTGAATTGCTGTTTACAACGCCAGTGTATCTTCCTTTCTTACTTTCACTGCTTTTCTAGTTCATAAATCAAGGTTAGGCTCTTGAATATGTCTTTATTCTATAGAAAAGGAATGTACATGTACATTTCCATACACGACATGTAATACTTTTGCAGCTACTTTTATCTCATGTGGTTAGCTAGAAATCTTCATGGCAACTAAGTCTGTTTAAACAGTTAAACTACAAACTAAGCTAGCAGCAGTTTTTTCTTGTAGGTCTTTTATCATGTGCATTTTCAGTGAAATATTCTTCTCAAACTTTACAGAATTTAGATTTTTTGTACAAATATGCAATGTTTCCTTACAACAAACTAAGAAGTGCATTGTGCCTCTTGGATTAAGAGCTTCTCTAACTTTCTCACCACTAAACACAGTAATTTGAAATAAGAGCACAAATCAAGACCAAGAAGAAAAATATATTTCCATAGATTAAAGCTGTTATCTCCTAATTTTATTAGAGATGTGACAGTACTTGTTTCTTTGGGTTTTTTAGTTATTAAATATTGGATCAGTTTAAGCAAAAAATATTTTAAATATAAGAGATATGCCATCAATGACAGTTTAGTGTAAAAGAAGTCTTAATAAACATTCACAAGAAAGTGATACATTTTATGAAATTGGACATACCCAGTTCAATTCGGTGAGAAGAGGGGAGATCCTTGGTTATTGTAATGAAATATCTATGCAACCCTTTGAAAGCAAGCAGCAAAGTGGCACAAAGTGTATAGTGAAAATTATAAGCATGGCTGAGGAAAGACTCTGAAACAACAAAACTGCAACCCTAGAATAAAGACAAAAAGGCACATATTAATTTCATCTAATAAATGAAGTGTTAGTAGAATGATAAAAGAAAAGCAATTGCTGTTTTTACAGACTTGATCCACATTTTTGTGATTTTCAATGGATTGTGAGACATTAAAAAAGGAGGTCAAACACTTAATATTGTAAGCTTCCCATGTGTACATTTCTGAAGCAGATAACATAGTCTTCTGGAACGGTTTTCTCATTTCCCTTTTCACACGTCACCCCAAACATCTTCTAACCAAGTTCATTCTTTATCAAATAATATTCCCGCAGAAAAGATAAAATCCCCACCTCCCAACAGAATACAAATAAAATCTTAAACTGATATATATTCTTACGTCTGCTGATAACTGTTTTGTATAGTTATTGCCAAAGACCACACTTTCAAGAGAAGGAATCACAGAGTCCCTGTTTTGCGCTGGTGCATTCCTGTTCAACCACGTATTCTTCACTGGGCGAGGAAAACTGCAAAAAGCACAAATGAACTGAATCTGAACATACTGTTCCTCATTACTTACAATGCAAACTTCAATTAATTTAAACAATATTCCTGAAAGTTTAAGCCAGAAAGATAAATTTTGAACTATAGCAGGTATGAAGTATTCATTTTCTGTGGATTTTGCCGTGAGGACTTAAACCTCTTAAAAGTGAAGCAGTAGAAGGAAGTTGAAAGCTGTTACACAAACTGACATTGCTGTTTTCCTAAAGGATGCCTGACCTCTGCCTGCTGAGGAGATCCTATCCTGAACTCCTGGAAGAACAGAGCATCCTGCAACAGTAGCCTTGCGATAACAACTAGGAAAGACGAATGAAAAATGAATGAATGCAGAAAGTGCAGACTATTAGATAACAGGCAGAAATAAACAATTACAGGTTAAAGAAAAGCGTGGATTATACAGGAGTTTAGGGCTGCACCCAAGTGGAATTATCTTCTTTCATTCAAGGGCAGTGTTAACGCTGGTTGTTTCCAAAAGAAGGTGAATCTGAATGCTACTCAGAAGAAAACACTCAAAAAGTGACCACTCCTAGGAAAGGAAGAGATAAATGCCAACAAATGTGAGCATGATCCAAACAGAAGACCAAACTGTCACCCATGAAAGCCCAAAGGACAAAGAGGAGTGATATTTGCAATTCTCAGGTTTTTCAGAAAGTAGTGCTTGAGAAAAGTGAGCCAGATATGGATACAGCAACCATCAAGTATTTGCTACATGGGGAAGCTCAGCTGAAATAAAACACCGTAAATTTTAAAGTTTCTTCCTCTCCCCAACACAAGCTGATTTAAAGGACAACTTGAATACTTAAAATAATTTTGTGGATACCAGCAATACCCTACTCACAAGATAATAAATGCAGCATAAAAGTTGCTGTTTTGTTTCAGTATCTCCTTACACAAACTGAGGTAAGCTAAGGTTTAAAATTAACAGCATTATTGTATCATCACTTTAAAAGCCAGAAACTGAGGAAAAATATATAGAAAACCCCTCACATTTACTGCAACTTTTAAAAAATGTCAGTAGGGACAAATATATTTCTGACTAAAAATTAGTATCAAAACCTGTTTTTCATTTTCTGACAACAAATGATCAATATAGCCTAAATGCCTGAATTTCACTTGTGGAACAATGTGTGATCATGTACATTTTACACACATGATGCTATTTTAAGTGCATTAAAAAGTTTATTCAAGTTCATTTATCAGATTATGTATTCAACAACAATTCCCACCTTCTCAGTACTTGTTTCTCTCCCAAACAAGGGTGTGCCATCTCTTCTGATGTGTTAGTTCATTTACTATCTAACCATGCCTAAAACACATCACCAATTCAAACCAACTTGCAGGGGTAAACCCATGAAAGCCACCTGAATCCTCCAAACTAGCACAGCCCTTCAGCACAGAACAGCTGTCTGACGTACACCAACAGTGCTTTCCATGGTATGAAGACAGACACAACGAGTGGGAATACCTGCAGCTAAAGGTCTGGGCACTTACGGTACAGACTGGACTTGAATATGAGCAAACGTGAGGGCAGTAGCATGGACTATTTGAAGACCATGAAAGAAGGAAAAGATAGATAAGCTAAAAAAAAGGTGTGCAAAGAATACTATGTGTAACTGACTGTACAGAACTTTTTCACAGAGATGCAAAGTAAACAGAGATTGCAAAGGGTGACACAAGTAGATTAAATAAAAAAGCTTCAGAAAAAACTAGCCAAAATCTTTTTTAAAAAGAAAAGTAAACTCTCCAGCTCCATTTAGTGACTAAAATGGTAAATGTATCATTTGCAGATATCACTACCATTCAAGCAGTAACTGAAACTGTGCAGATAGTTAACAGAAGGCACCCTATTTGTATTAACAGCAGCTATTTCAGTCACTGTGTACAGTGTGCAGCAGATCTTCCTGATTAAAGAAATTCATAAATATTTATACATATAAAAATACACATATAAATACAGATATTTATACATTCTTCCACTTCTCTGGCCTTGGGCATTCTCTCTCTTCTACACTACACACTCTTATTTCTAATTTAAAAGACCCTCAAAATTTGTACCAGATAATTTAAAAACATTACGTTTCTCATCCCTCTGGGCCCTGAATTCCAAAATCATCATAGAAAACAATATTGTCCACAGATTAAACTCCTTCCTAATTATTCTGGTTTTATAACATTTCCATTTGGACATTCAATAATTTATTTGCATTTTATTAGAAAGAGATTACCTTATCAATGGCTGATGCAGAGCAACCAAAGAAGCATGGACTATAACCGATATGACGGAAAGGTGGAAGTAATCAAACATAACATTGACATAATGATGAAGGCCCTGGTGTAGGTTAAAGTGCAACTTTAAAGTTCGGCTACTAATTGGCTGTAGTGTGCTCAGGTCATCTGGTCTAAAAAGAGAAATTAACAGAACAACACACAATTAGAAAAGTCATATTTAAAGTGCAAGATACTAATAACTGACAAAAATAGCAATTTAGCGTAAGTTCATACTTTGGAACACAATGGCATCTCTACCAGAGAAAAAAAATACTAGAATGAGACAAACCAGTTATGAAATTACTTCACCATTGTATTTCTTTTTTACCATCATTTATGTCTAATGTGAACACAATACGCCTATAAATAATCCAGTTTTTAACAGATTAAAGAGTTAACATATATTCTTGCTTTAACAAAATCTTCTATATTTAAACTTACGAGTAGTCTGTATCCGTGAAGTGTAAATCTAATGTTAGCAGAAAATTCATTTCATTAAGCGACTCCTCAATCTACAAAAAAATTATAGAAGCATGAAATCTTTCAGATCCCTTATTTGTACTAATGTACTAATTCAAATTGTACATATTTGTACATATATTGTACTAATGTACTAATTCAAATTGCACATAATGAAGCCTAAATTATCTGAATATAGTAAATTTGAACAGCAGATTACCTTCCTCTCATCTATCAGCATTTTTATTTTGAAAATCATCACATCATTCACAGAAACTTCCTCATTTTTGTAAAGAATCTGAAATGTTTTACTGCAAACTATATTGTCATGGACTGAAGCAGGAAAGGCAAGATCTGTTGCACCTGAAGAGAGAAACAAGTATTAATATAACTGGAAAACTCAGAGCAGCTAATAAGTGGAATTATCATTTCGATCCGTTTCATGATTACTATTAAAACTGTAATAACATCAGTAATTTAAGTGGTTTTCAGTCAGCAGCTGATGAAGTTTGAAGGGATACATTTTGCTTCAAAGAAACACTGTCAATATTTTTAATATAATTTACTTTTAATATAAGCTCTGAAGATTTTTTTGCTTTGTTACAAACTGAAGGCATTCTAGGCATCAAAAATTGTAATAAAAATCCTGAATTCTGTATTGTTTCATCTAGCATTCATGTTAATTTGCTGGTTTTAACCACACTGAAAACAAAATTACCTACAGATGAGGCAAATAGGTTAAATGACATATACCACTCCACTGAATCAAGAACAGAGGTCATTTGTTCTTTCTTTTGAGATTTTTTGTATCCTACTCAGGCCAAACTAATTCCGAGTTCATCACCTGAACCTGGCATGGAGAATGCAATATGACACTTCTGCTTTCAGTCCAAAGGCTACTCATCATAAAGAGTTCAGGCAAGTGTGATAAATGGTGAGGGAACCTTTTGCTGAAATAAAAGAGTTAAAAGACTTGCAGAAGAAATGAGAAAGGGAATGACTTAAAACCATCTTTGAGGAAATATTTATCATGTTTGCAAAGGATTAGCACACAGTAAGTATCATGAGGGGTACTATCCTCCAGAAAAAAACTAAAAGAAGTTGGAACTTAGAAGAACAGAAGTAACAGTAATACTGACACTTATTATGACTTCTTAAAAAATGGCTCAATAACATCAACATCTTCCAAGATAAAATGTCTTAGAAATCGTGTAAATGAGGGTGCAGAAGATTTTTTAAAATTCTTTTGATTCTTCTTAATAAATTACTTCAAAGGAATCCACAAGAGTTAAAAAAAGTTCTGCAGTTTGCAGTCTACAATTTTGGAGAGTCTGATAGAATATTACCACCCTTGGCAAACACTTCCACTTTTAGTAACATCTCAATTCAACTTCTCCTTAGAAATGTACAAATACTGGGTTTTGCTGAAGTTTTTTCACACATATCATCAGCTTAGGCGCCCTGGATAAAATGCTTACAAAGGCTGAATCATTACAGAGTAATTCCCCTATGTATAATGCCACTTTCAGCTTACATCCATCTGTGTCATCTGTTACAGCTGAAGGGCAGAGCAGGTATGGTTTCACTTGGCACATAATCTGATATAACTGCACAGCATCAGCAAAAGGGATCTCCCACTGCTGTCTGAAACAAAAGAAGTAATGGAGACAAATGGCTGAGGTTCCACTTCCTCTGCAGTGTCCAAGCCTGAGTTACAGCCCCCAGCTCTGCTGACTTCAGTGTAACACAAACCGGCACTCCCAGAAGAGAGAGAGGAGCTGCAGAGGAAAAGCTGAGTCAGGAACAGGCTGAGCCACTTCCACATGGGGAGCAAGGTCTCACAAATGTGAGGTCATCAAAGCAGACCTGCTGTTTTTTAAATCAATGATGCACTGACTGGCCAGGACTATTCCTAACCTTCTATCCACACAAAAGGCTGTTTCAACAACAGAGGAGAAAAAATAGTGGGATTTTTTAATCATGCATATAAATGACATATTTACTCTTACATATTTATTAGTCTTGTATATACATTTACTAGATTTATATTTTTATTAGCTATATAGGTTTACAAATATATCTATTTACATTTTACAAGATAGCTTACTCTTGCATCATAAAAAAAAGACACCTTACTCCTTCCCATTCTGCCTTTTTCTTTCTCTGAAAACCACCCATGAGTTTGAGAGAAGGAAGAATTCAGAACATCCTCAGATCTGAAGCAACCTCATAAAGGCTGAAAATACATATGTTTTTCTTTTCATTTTCTACAGCACAATTACATCTTCATTCAAAACAAGAATAATAAAAGACCTTCACAAGACTGGAGCCAGTGAACTGTCTTATCATATCTGTAATGACACTCATGCTGGGTCCCAAGCAGTTCTAGTGAGTTACTACGTGGAAAATAAAAATGGAAAAAACCAACTTATTTAAATTAATGAAGTACTGCATGAAGAGCTGGGGAAGCAGTGAAAGGAGGTGTAAATGAACAGGGAAAAGAGGAATAACTTAAGACTATATATTTGAATCAGGGAGATAAAAGGAGGAGAGAGATCAAATAAATGGTCTGTGGGAGAGGGAAAAACACAGCTAAAGTAAGGAAACTGCGGGTGACTTGTGCAGAGTCCAGGAAGAGCTAGAAGTAGGCAGAACAACTTGGAGTGGGAAAACCATGACATAACAAAGTGAATACAATTTAGAATAGGTAAGTATGAGAAAGACTGAAGTGAGAGAAAAGTACAGAAAGAAGCACCTGATCAATACAGGACACCATTCTCATGAGTGAGAACTGTGGGATCCTGACCAGCCTCCTCGGCGATCAACAAGCAACATTTTCACACAGTGAATCAGCACAGTGCTACTCTATGCTAAGACCAATAGCAGCTATTTTCTACACACAACAGCAATCTTGGGAATTGCTTTGAACTATTCCTCCTCCTGGAGCAGGAGGGCTGCATGTGAGCCTACAGCATCCAGCTCTCCTAAATCAAGCAAGTGGCTAAATGGAAATGGAAAGGAGAGGTTTTTGGCAAACCTAGCACCGTGATGTCTACAAGGACAAACTAACCCCCTTTCACTAACCAGCTTGTACCCTTCCTTCTGCTTTGTTGAACATTATCAGTAATTTCCTGAAAAACCAAACTGAAAAACTGATCTAAAAAGGGCCCCAATTTTGGGGTTTGAAGGGGTTAGGGTTTTTTGTAAAATGGCTGCTTGTCAGCTGAGTGAGTTCCCAGACCAAATCAGACACTTGGGTCAACAACACACAGAGCAATATGAAAGACAGAGTGGCCAGGGGGAATCAAGAGCTGGATTTTTTTTGTTTGTCAGAACTGCTGATCTAAACTCACACCAAACTGCAGTCTTAATGTTTATACCCTCTATGCCTAGTAACAAGAAACAAAAGCTAACACTTATGTCACAGTTTTCTAACAAGACTGCAGCTTTCTGAAAAAGTAACTGAAGACCATTCAAAAATATACCATGAATTGCTAAACTTTTTTTCCAGCAATATCGATCATATTAAGTGTCACTTCATAAACAGTATGTTTTACTACAGGATGTTTACCAGATCCAAATTCTCTAAACTACATTAAACTTTGCTTTTGAAATAGAGTAATCTTGGCTCATCAGAACTATTCATTTATCTCACACAAATCCAAGAAATATTTAGGAAGCTTGAGCAACATTCAGTATTTACACTGTTGCTGTACTCAGAGCTACTTTCAAAACACCCTCAAAAGTTCAAGTTTTAGTAACTTTTTTTAATGTGATCCTATCACATTTTCTCAGACTGTATTAGGATTTTCTTCCGTGAAATTCCTGCAATTCCACATAACATTTGAAAACTTAATTAATTTTTTGTTTTTCCCATTTTTACACCATGCTGAGGTATGGCCTACACAGAAAGCCCTAGCAGGTTTCTCTGGATTTAGTTTGCCTGGACATAGAAACCAAAAGTGAATTACAGGTTTAAAAAAGAAAAAAGATAAGGGAATTCTGTTCAGGGGGTTAAATCAGTTTTCAAGTTTACCACTAGAGTGAGTTTGAAAACTGCATTCTTTTGAAGTATCCTTTTCAGAAAAAGAATGGGCTTATCAATCTGTGCAAGAATCTGTATCTGAAATTCTCCATTGCTTTCAGATATCTACCTAATTCTGCCCTTGGTCATCTTAGCCTGAAACATGAAGAAGACTGAGCAAATCTGTGGAAAAAACCCCAGAAGACACTAATATAAAGGAGAAGACACTAATATAAAGGAATCACCATGTTTTGCTACCAGCAGAGGCAATCAGAAGATGAAAAATAGTAACACAAATTCTGTAATCAACTTTTAAGTCCTGTTCTTAAGAACAAGATACATTTGCATTGCGTTAGTAACAAAATTAAAAACACTTCTGTATTAGTTATAAAAATATATGACAAAGAGTGCAATCCCTCAGTTAGCAAGGCAAGATAATGACCTAATTTACTGGAAAATGTTTGCACTTACCAGTTCCATGTAACAAACTAGCTTCTAATATGTGTGGAATTCTTGGAGGAATTTTCATAGATGCGCGAATCTGGTAAAAGCTAAAGCAAAAGACGGTGATTTGCAACAGATGCATTATAGTACATCTCATTTATGATATACAGATGTATTGACAAAGGCAAGAACGGATAATGGGAAAAAGGAACAGGTCAAGGAAGTCTACAAAGCTCAGTACTGTCTTATTTAACCCTTTATTTTGTTATGTTTTATTTTTTAAATTATAAACCAAAGCAGTAGCCAAACATGAATACAAAGAAGTCCCAACACAGCACTAGTTTTTCCATACCCTGCAGAGTTGGGGCAAATACTTGTAAAGACATGCAGTAAACTACACTGGAAAATTGGTATGAATGAAAACCCAGGATTATCACCTACACTACAGTCATCTCAGAAGGATCTGCCATGTAGCACATCTACAGGACTGCTATAATCAGTTCTGACACTGAAGGATGTGAAACTGCAGTTTGTAAAACTCCCTCCAGGATCCCCTGAAAACACACCACTTACCAGACACTCCCTACATTGTTTGTGGCCACCAGCTACACAAAAATGCAAGCAAAGGGTCACACTAGGCAAAACATGACAGCACTTTTATGCTATCAAAGTCAGGAACTGCAGGCTTCAAGCATAAAATTGAGAAAAACCCCAACACAAATCTTTGTCTCTACTCCAACTCTAAACCATTTTTCATCTTATTCAGCTCCATACCATTTCCAAGTTTGATTTTCATCTAAGAAATACTTAACCATCACCAGACATATTTTATGGAAGCATTTATAAAACACAAATACACTTAGATGACACATTCTAACCATCTCATCCCATTTCACATTATTTGTTTTTGTTTGAGGAGTTAGCTTCAGCTCTTCAGTGAGCTGATGTGACCTACCATACAGCTCCACAAACAGTAAGACCAGTGAAAAGGAGGTAGCACGAACACAGGTACAGAGAGGAAGAAAAACACACTTTTTTTGGCAGAAGCATGATCCTAAATGCCCTTAGGAATACACATTTATCCTTCATATTTCACTCACAGTGTCCACCCAATCACAGTCATGGTTTTCATCATCCCCAAAAATAAATCCAAACCAATCTATTTGTGGTTTTCTGATTTTGGCTTCTAACACTTCAATTGAAGCTCACCATGCAGGACTTCACTACAACTGATGGGACTGTGTATTAGCCTAAGAATCAGCCAATGAAAAAGCTCTAAATTTAATTCTTACACAAAATTAAAAAGTCAATCTTGTCAAAACTTATGTATCAAAGAATAGGAATATTGGTAACCAGCAACATTGTTAGAGATAAAAGATGAAGTGATTCCTACTTTTTAAAAATGGAGCAAAACTTAACCTATTGCAAGCTACTAGTTACATACTTCCCTGTGGGGGAAACCCACAGGTCAAACATGATCCCAAATACACTCCCTAAGTGACACATAACTAGTAAATTAATTCATTTTCTATTGGGTTAAAGAAATACAAATTAACATTAAGCTTTTGCTGTTATTTTCTCCAAGGGTATAAAGAATTGAGAAGATTAAGAGTGCCCTCTCAGTATTATTAACCCAGGAGGATGCAGTGTAGTACAGTGATGTACTCCTTTTTTCTGGGTCAGATGCGACTTCCATCATCCAATTAGTTACTCATTTCACCTATACTGAAGAAACATGATACACGATAAAGTACAACAGCCTCAGCAAGGAGATACTTTCCACCAGCCACAGCTTCACAGTGTCATTTTTGGATCCACAGTAAACATTCATTAAGAGCCTGATGCCCTACCAATACTAACTGCATTTTTCCATGATCCTAATGACCAGCCTGTCAAGCTAAAGCATACTGCTTGTTACTTCATGTACTAAAAGAATGTAAAATTACTGATATGCTTTACATGAAATATTTTGTTGCAGTTTTCTATTAAAACATGGTATCTCAGTAAGTTCAGAGATATGCCACATATTTTAATTCACCTTGGCTTTAGCCTACCAAACTGGGTCATTCTATTAGAATTTAAAAAATCCAAAACCTGCATATTTCTCAGCTGATGTTTAGAAGCATGTGACAGCTCTGCAGAGCATAAATTTTAACTCAGGATTCAAAATTTTATCAAATGTGGATAGAGTACTGAATAAGTACCGTAACAAGCTAACATGAAAGGCAAGGAAAAATAAAAACAGAGCATTAAACAGAAAAAAGGTGAGATAGGATATTCCCTTTACTTAATCCAACAAGACTCATTCACCATAGAGATACTATTAAGTGACTGTTTACAATTTGTGCCTCAAAGAAAATGATCAATATAATTGTTCATGCTTAAAATGTAATTTCTGAAACCAAAAGGCTGTTAGGACATCCTTCCTTTTTTATTATTATTTGCTTGCATTTAATCAAGAGCAGACCATTCTATTTTTTTTTTCTTCAGTAACCCTTTATCTGTCTGGTATTTTATATTTGGTTTCATGGGGAGATGAAGGTGTCATGTTTGACGCAGGTGGCCTTGATTTTCAGCAGATTTATACTTTTAGCAGTTTAGAACATAAAACATTCACCTGTTACTCTGAATAATAAAATCTTATAGGAGTTAAGCAAAGGGAAAATATGTAAACATTAATGCAAAATCTTATGCCTAGATAGATGACAAAATCGCTTAACTGCACCAAGGTATTTAAATAAGAAAAACAGCCCCCTACACAGTATTTACCTGAATTAGTCAGCGTCATTCATCTTTAAATCTGTATATATTAAGGATCTATCTGCAGATGCAGAACTATTATACTGAAACAGGATACTTGATTCACATAGCTATTTGCAATTTGTAAACAAGAAAATACTTTTTAAAAGGTATGATGTACATTTCTCATTTGACAGCAGATTTTAAAATTAATGTAAAAAAATGCATCAAGCTTCATCACTCTTTTACCCAAGCCCTGCCTTGCTCATCTTGCCATCTTTTGTTTAACCCACTAATCAATTTGTGTTGCAATGTTTCCATTTCTATCAAAAACCAAAATAAAACTAAGTCACTTTCAATTATTTCCTGCCTGTATTATAAACACTGTTTAGCTCTCATAGGGACAACTGACTCAAAAACCTGATCTATTGTATCTTCTTGGGCCTACACATAACAATTCAATATGAAGGATTCGTTACTTACCTATCACATTCAATTGTCCCAAATATCCTTAAAACACTCCATAAATAAGATCTGAATACAAACAACTCTCCACTGTCTCATGTATCAACTCTCCATTATCTAATGTAACGAGAGAATGAAGGTATCCTGAGCAGTGGAAAATCCCATATGATAACAATGCTACAGATCACACAACCGATGGTGCAGCAAAAGTGCCCAAATCAATGAAGTAAACTCCAGTCAACCAATGCTTTTAAACCCCAGTCCAGCTTCATCCAAATGGTGGAACATGGCAGACTTCATCACACACTAGGACTTTTCAGACATAACAGTGCAGGTCCACTGGTGTGACTATACTAAGCTGCTTTCCTGAAGCCCACTGAGGGGAGAACCCAGTACAAACACCTCAGAGCATGGCCCTTGCTAAAGCAAAGCCAGTGAGACTCATGTACGCAACCTCAGTACAGCACATTTTCTCTAACACATACCTCTAAGTCCCAGGAAAATGACATGGGAATAATCAAACTGATCTAGCACCAGTCTGGTTCCTTTTTAAGTCCTGACTCTGACAGCAACCTAGAAAAATGCTCTAGTGATAACAGAGACAGGGGCTTCAGGTTCATATAAAGACTTATGCAAAACTGTTCTCCAGAGCAGAAATAGTAGGGAAAAAAAAAAAAAAAGCTCAAGCTTTGCAATCAGCATTGAGATTTCAGAAAAGTATTAGGGTTCTTAAAGCATAGTTGAGTTGTGTTTTTAATGTGAAGATTTTTGAAGAATAATTTAAAAAAACCTGTTAAAATCTGTCCCTTAATCTCTGTTTTGACTGCATTACATGAAAAAAATGCTATTTTTGGATTATTAAGGGTTGATTTTTTCAGATAACAAAGAAGTCAGATGTATTTTGACAATGATGATTTAAAGCTATAATGTTTTGAAGAACAGAATCAATGGTATTCAGAAAGGTGGTATACTGTAAGAATCACCTGTAAAAACATCCATCAGACTATCATTTATGCTATTATCTCAAGCAGGATAACCATGTATTTCGCTAAACAGAGATACACAACAACAGCAGAAATACCACCAAGAACTTTAATTTACAGTATGACTAAAAATGCACTAAAAAATTAATCAAGAGCAAGAGCCTGATATGCATGAACTGTTAAATTACCCTGACAGATTATGCCATGATGTTTAGAATCAACACCTGACAATTCAGCAAGATATATTTGGGTGATCTTAGATGATTCAGCTAGAGTTTGGCACTTTAAAAAGCTGAGCTACAATGGCAGCAAAGGAAGTTGAGCCTTATCATCAGTCACTGCAGCACAGGGAACACAGCTCGTGGAAGGTCTGACCTCACCAAGAACAAATTTTGAATGAGTCTTTAGAACCATTTTTTCAAGACAACAAGCAGCTTGCTACAGCTTGATGTTCATGGTGTTGATGCAATTTGAAGGACAGGCTCCAGAGGGAGGCTGAGTAAATTGAACTTGAAACAGTTTTAAGGATATTTATGCACTGGAACAGATGAGCTACAGAATCTCCCCTTATGGAAGCTTTCAAGACATGAGGGGACAGTGCTCCAAGTGACATGGTTTGTGTCAAGCTCTGACCCTCCTTTCAGCAGGAGGAGTGTCAGAACTGCAGGATATGCTACTATTCCTTCTACCCCGAAACAGTCTGTGATCCTAGAAGTTAAAGGAAACCTGAAAAACAGGGTTCAGCAATTTCCAACTTGACGACTGAAAGGCAACACAGTAAAAAACACATGTGGTCGGGAACTGGTACACAAAACAAGTTGCAGACACACCTACGAATAGGGCATATTCTAGCTCCTGGTTTTCCTAAGTCTACACAGGCAAAGTCCCACTCAACAGCTGATTTACTTGCTTCTCTGAAAGGCAGCATCTTTCACATTGTATTAAATTTCAAATGTCACTGACTTAGAGAAAAAAAAGAGATGACCTACAATACCACCTCTGAAAATTTGCCAACCCCTCCTTCTCTAAATGCTTACAGCATTTACCTTTATGTATCTTGGCCACAGACATGAGGTCTAGGATCTCCTACCCTAGTTGCACTACTTAAAATCTTTATCCTGAAGAAGTTTGACATCCATTCCCTAAAAGGTGCCTTTGCTTTTGCTTCAATGTGGGAGATAGTCTGAACATTTGAGATGTCTGCTGAGACAGCATACAAGCAAAGTTAAGTGGACAGCTTATAAATATCCAGGTGATTTCTGTCAAAGCCAGTCTATGCAATCATTCTTGAGTAAATACATGCACAGGCCTGCTTCTGTCTGTTTATGTCATTTGATCCTCAACGTCATTACATGCAAATACATAACCATGATATCAAAAGTTCAAGGATATCTGGAGCTTAGTGTCCTCACTACAGATCTTGTAGGAAAAGGTGTTTTGAAATAAATAGCTAGAATAACTACTCTCCTGTAGGAAGAGGACATGTCTACTGTCCATCCTGTATAAAGGATTAAATCATGTTCATCAAGTTGTATTAAAATCTTAAAGATTGAGAAACCTGGCATGTATTAGAAAATGTTTTCCCACACAGGAAAATTCATTAGTTTCCTTTTTTTATCCCCACTATGGGGAAACTTCATTTAGATAGGTGTAAGTAAGGGAGTTCTTACCACATCTGTGGAAGATGGCAATTTATTATCTGAGCATGAAATACTCTTTTTATTATCAATAATCAATATTCAATAACTGGAATGTATCTTACTACTGACAAAAAATGGAAATGTATGAAATAATAGTGATTTGACTTTTTTTTAAAAAAAAAATTAAAAAAAGGTCAATTAAAATTAATTAATTTTTAATGCTCCCACATGGAACTACAGGTAATAATGTGTGCAAATGCAGTCATAAAGTACAACTGTTATTAAAATAAAAAAAATCTTATGGATTAAAAAAGCATATAAGCATTTATGGCAATAGCTGCACAAGAATTTACTTGAAAAACCACTTAATTTTGTCAGCTAAAGAATATTCCAAGGCAAGTGTACATTCTGAAAGAGCTTTGTAACACACTTCACTGAGGTAAAACTTTTTTGCAGTTCCTCTTGCCAGGAAGAGGAAAGGCAGAAGCGTGTCCAGCAGAGTCTGAGCTTTCCTCTTCCCTAAATCCCACTGCACTCACTGCACAATTCAGTGCGCTCAGTCACATTAACAAGAGCAAGCACTGAATGTTGTGGACTGTAAAACTCACATGCACATTGGGTCACCTGCAGGGCAGATTCTAAATTTATCAGTAAACCAAATGGAAGAACAGCTGTGACTCCGTATATGCAAAATCTCAGGAGAGCTCTTGGGTTCTACTGAGTGCAGGGCCCTATTAAAACCACACCTTCCACTGCAGACAGGCACTAAGACTTCTCCTTTTTCCAAGGTGAGCTGTGGCTCAGGCAAGCGCAACTCGTTCAGTGCAGGAGGAAACAGCTGGAGATGAAGCACTGCCTTGCAAACACAGATTGTGAAATGAGGAACTGCAAGGGAATGGAAAGAGCGAGTCTCCAGAGGAACAAGCAGCTCTGGGTGCAGTGATTCCATGGAGGCAGCATCAGACTGAAGCTGGAAGAGCTGTCTTCTACAGGTCACGCCTCTTCCCACGGAAGCAAATGGGCATTAACAGAAACTCCCACTGCAGTGAGAGGTTGAGTTAGCAAAATACTGAAAGGATCCAATGATGAGAAAAAATATTCCTTTATTTCTGTTCAACAGTGCTCTGTTCTACAAGATAAGCCCCTTGCTACTGGAGAGATCCTATATCCCTAATTCTTTCATGGATTTATAAAAAAAAAATTTAAAAGCAGTAAAGACGTTTAGCATTTCACACAGTTACAAGCCAATACTGACAACTGCCAACATACTTTTCTAGGCAATCTGAGTACATCAGCAATGTTTAAAGCATTCCATATGACTGTGGAACGCAATTACCCTATCTTAAACATAACCACAAATTTGCCAGGTTTTTTTGTAACCTCATAAGCATTCTGTAAAAAGGCAATCCAGGTTAAGAGGAAAATCGGAACAGAAGTAAAATAAGGTGCAATGGAACAGAAATAACAGAACATAGAAAGCCAGAATAAAGCACAAGCAGTAAAATGTTGATTATTGAAGTGCAAAATTAAAACCAGAAATGGTTAGGCTTGTTCCTCACCAGGAGATATGAGCAGTCATCTATAAAAATTTAATCCCACCAAACCCAGTTGGGGCTCACAGAATACCAAATGGACACCAAACTAGTTACAGGGCCTGTCTAGAGAGGGAATTATTTAATACAAGTATAGAACACACAGAAAAATTCTTATCTTGCAATCACTTTGTAATAAGTACTTCTAATAAGGACCAATATTAGATTATACTCTGCTATAATTGTGGGATTTATCTGAGAAATTCTAATGCAGGTACTTGAGCAGCAGGAAAACTGTCATGCCCTATGTTTAAAATCTTTTAGCAATCCCTTCAATGAAAAATCCATGTATTTCCCAGCTGACTTTTATTAAGATGAATAACACAATGGGCAAACTTACAGGAAATAGATAAGAGGTTCTCATTTGTTTGAAAGAAAGTTTCCTTGAAAATGAATGACTTTTTGAAGTACCTCACATGTCTACAATACACATTTCTGCAAATCAGTCTTATATATAAACAAAACAGTAATTAGACCAAAAGTTGGATGAGAGTTATTTGGGAGACTAATACCTCAACTAAGGCACAGCAACTTGTTATGAAACAGGATTAAATACGTAAAACAGGAGAGAGGGGAAAGTAAATACAGCTGGAGATTTTGCCTTATTATTATAAAAGCCTTTTCACCACATATTTTCCACAAGACACACTCAGCAAGAATTCCTACAATGGTTATGAACATCTATTAAAAAACTTGAAAGGGGAACAGTCTCAAATAAGTATTGCTTTTTTAAAGAGACACATAAACATGCAGTACTAGATGAACTCTTATTTAATCAAATAGATCTTATATTAGTCTATGTTAATAATTTTAGTTCCTCTTTTATTTCCTGTTCTCATTGAAGAAAAAAAGAAGGAAATCATACTAAATTTCCTTACATCTTTAAAGAACAACAGTCCCATAAAGCTTTTCTTCAGGAATAATGATTTCTCTTTTTCTCTTATTACAACTTTTCAACTCTATTTATTTAGCTTGAAAGGACTTTTCACTTGACTTTTTGATTCAGTATTCTAGCCTTACAAATGATAGATCACAATTGTTTCACCACTTTGTGGCTTGGAACATTTCACTTTCCAGGAAAGAAAAGTATGGGATGTTAGGTTATCCTAGTATACAGGGTCACAATTTTATAAGCTTCACCCCTTGCAAACAGGCATCAGTTTTTACTAAGACATATCTTAACATGTTAATTTTGAAATCAAAGTTTAGCAAACACAGCAGATGGGAGACCAGAAGATAACTCATTTTGTGGCATTCACTAGTCTTTCAAATTTTTTAAGTTTTGCAGCTGTGCAATTCTGTTCCTCTCATCTGTCAGTAAACAAGTATACAAACTTTACAATTCACTTTGCACCTTATTTTAATTAAAGGCAATCTCTGTTTTAACAACAAATAGCAAACATTTAATCAGAGATGGAAAATCAAGTACCACAAAAAAACTGTTGCAAAAAATTATGACAAAAGAGCCCATGTGAACTACCATATCTTACATAAGATGCATCAAAAAAGGTAGGTCATCACTTTCATCACTTACCAACATCTTCATCTTTTCCCCTGTAGTTAACTGTGTCATTCATGAAAGTCACATTAGCTCCTATCATTTTTTAAATTGAAACACTGTAGTTTCAAATGTAACATACTGCTCTGAGATGTTATTAGAACAATGAGAAAGAAAAGTTGTATCTCAGATTTAGAAGTGTCTTTTTTCCTTCAAGCAAGGCTCATTTTCACAATTCATTTAAATCACCTTAAGCCAGAACTGCCACAGGTTCTGCCATTTTGCAGACCAAAACCTCTTTTATGAATTTTTGTCCCTCTTCAAGTAAGTTTTGATATTCCATCAACTCTGTGGTAAAACAACCCAACATGCTCATCCAGCTGGAAAGGGGAAAAAAAAGAATCCAGTAGGGGCTGTTAACAGAAGACAGGATCACTCAGCCAGGGGAGAAAGGGTTCCCTTCAGTGACATGACATGGGCTTAAGAAAGGCTGAGCTAGTGGTGGGGCTCCATGCTCAGAAATAATACAAATTGTACTGCCACTTCCAGTAGCTATTTTTTTCCTCAACTTCAAGAGTTTAAACTCCAAAAACACTGAGAAGCAGAACTGCTGACTGCACGCTATATTTATGCATTTATTATTAACATAAGTCTTAACAAACAATCTGAGAATATTACCAGAACAATGTCACAAGAAAGTAATAAAAATCTAGCAGTGTAAGTCAAGATCTGTCAAGACTCTAAGTGTAAGTCAAGGCTCTGAATTCTGATGATCCTAAAAGCTTATGAGTGTCAAAAAGTCAAGTGAGCATTCAAGACTGAAAAGCAAAAACTCTACTTTTTTCCCCTTCATAAAAGAGTTACTGCTCTTGAAGAGACTTTTTGCCATGACAGAGCCACCTCGTACAGCAAAAGTTATCTTCCATCTCTTAAGACCTACCCTAATCAGTACACTCACAAGAATTAAACTTCTGATGCCAGTTTAAATAAATGAAACAAATTACAGGACAACAAACACACTAAGTAGCCAAATGCCTTTTTCTCTTGCCAGGTTCCACAAGCTGGATACCCTGATGACACACAGTACCTGCTGAACCTGTTTAACAAGTTAAAAAAACAATTAAACAAGCAAGCAAAAAAAAAAAAAAGAGTTGCTTTTCTAAAGTCTACATATTTCCAAGGCTTTTGTTTTGAGAAAACTGTAACAAGCACCACAGAAAATCTCAAATGGTATCCAAAATATTTTGAAATCAATTTTATGTAGGAATGTATTCAGGAAAGCTAGGAAACAAATTGCTGAAAGAAAGTCTTGCAAAAGTAATATGAGATGAAGAATGAGGAGAATATGATCAGGAAAAGAGAAAAACTCCATAGAAGAAGCACTATCCATAGTAATATGACTGAAGTGCAGAGATGGTCATCAAGGTATGATTTATTACATACACTGAGGAGCCTCAAACTTTCCATGCATTTGGGTATCTAACTCTGTTCCCCTTATGAGGCTGACCTCGCACCACTGCTCCCTGTAAACTGGGACCTGCAAAATCCGCTTAAGAAGAATCCAAGTTCTCTTTTCAGAGTTGGAAACTGAGGGTTTCTGCTGCTCTGGATGCCATTCTATCATCTCCTCCTTCACCCTTTCAGACCTGACCTACAGAAAGGACTTGGCATTCTGGAGGTGACTAGGGGCCCTTTCTCTGCCAAGTACCAGAGATGGATCTCTCTGACTTCTGCAATAATCTGATTCCTTCTCTGTGCCAGTCAATCAAGCTGTCATCTGGGAAACCCTATCTTTCCTTATAGTAAGGGAATGTCAAGAATAATGTCTTGAAATTTAGAGTGCACTTTTACATTATAAGGACTTCTGCAAGAAATGAAGTTTAAGGAATTCTGCTTTCCCTTTTTCCTTTGTCTTGTCCTCCCAGGCACCCAACTCTTGCAAGACACTTGTCACCTTTCTCAATTACACCAATGCACCATTGCAGAGCAGTTCCAGACACTGGTCAGATCCAGCAGCTCAGCCAGCACAACCCACAGGGCAGGGCACTGCAGTGGCACGAAGCTGCCAGCGGCAAGGGAGGTGGAAACTGCAAACTGGCACTGCCAGGCAAGCTCTGTATCTCCACATGAGGGCTTAGGGAAATTAGAATTGACATACCTGACGTCTGTCATAACTCTGTATCCTAGGGGCAGGGATGCCAGCTGAGATGAATGTAGAAGTTCAAACAGAGGTTTTGTTTCAAAACATTCTAATCTCTGGGCTGCTCTCATTAAGCAGATCATACTGACCTAATGGCCTCACCCGTTCAAAGAGTCGTCTTCTGAACATGAAGGCTGGAACTCTTATGGACATTTCTCTCAGGATGCAGTCCAGGATTACAGTTAAACCAACCCAAAAGCTAATTGGTGACAGAAGTAGGCATCCCACTCCTCCTGCGTACTTTATACTCCTGCACTACACTGACAGAATATCTGATGCTGATGTGGACCAGGGAGATTTAAAAAAACATAACCCAGAATGATTCTGGTTTTGCCAGTATTTTTCTGCTGGTTTACCATGTTAAGCTGACCAGCCATAAGGTAAAAGAGCATGACTGCAGACACACAGGAAGCACCAGCACTCTGCTCAAGCAGCTGCTATCCAGCAGATCTCTCTATGTAAAATCTATACCATTAGCCTTATGTTCCTCCCAGCTTAACCCAATCCCGGACAACACTGCTGCCAAAAGCATCTTACTGACATGATGCGGGAGCAAACAAAGCAGAAGACCATGGATATCACACAGGTACATGCAGATACATGCTCAGGCCAACTATAAATGCATAGATGAGAATGCTGTTTCACACCAGATTTGGGCTCATGGCACCAACAGTAGGCCATGCTGGATATACTCTCTTACTCTCTCCCCCACAAAAAAAACCCCCAGTGCTCAGGTATAACCATCCACATCAAAGAAACATGCACAAGTGAAAAATACACCTCTTTTTTTTCTCTCCAGTCTGATCATCTCCAATAGCTTGGATGCTACTTCTTGCAGTAAAAATACATGAATATAGAAAATGATTAGCAGTGGAGGCTTGATCATGTAATCTAAGGTGTTCATCCTATTTTTGGAGAAAATATAAGACAAATTTTTAAAGCAATTTTAAAACTTTCCAAATCAGCAAAGGAAGTTATGTATGCATAAGCATGAACATGAAAGTCCAGTCTAGAGGGCCTCTAAGTATTTGGAGGTATTTTAAGCTTCTTCCCCCATGGCCAAAGTGAGTCAGAATCTGGGAAAGAGCAAATGCGTAGGGTGAAATAAGGTTAGAAAAATATTAAAAAATCTGATAAGTTACTTTATGTGGAATACAGTAATTGGCAGGAGGCGTAAGAAGTAAAAGAGGAAGAGATTTTGAAGCAAGCACCTCACTGGAGGAAGCGAGTCTGAGTTTGCATTTGGTGGTGGGACTGAGCTTGGTTCCCTGTTCCGACAAAGCTATACGCTCTCTGCAGTTTGTGACAATCCATTAAAGTGCTATTTGTGATTACAGATACAGGCATACAGAAATGTATTATTAGCTTGTATGAGCAACAAAAGAGACACAAAAAGACGCTATACCAGAAACCTCTGCTGTGTTCTGAGGCAGCCAAGACTTTGAAACACAGGATAAGCATCTTTCTCTTCCCTCAGATAGCTATGGATGGTAAACTAACTTAAAGAACCATATTTCTGCTGTAACTATTATGTGTATTAACCAAGCACACAAAAATAAGGCAAAACACCTATGAATGACAGATCTTTCAGGGTTTAGCTACCATCTCACAGTGCCAGGTCTGAACTGTAAGACTATGCACAAGCTACAAACTTCTGCACATATAGGTGCTAACACTTGAAAGAATCTAAAAGTAGCAATTTTAGTGACTAAATACAAATTCAATAAAAAAATAAAACTGTTACTGCTGTCACATGCCACTCCAGAATACCAAACTCAGTAAAACTCAATTTAGAAAAAGAAGGTGCATATTCAAGAAATCATTGTTGCGATGCCTTCAGCTAACACCTATGCTCATTCTACCTTCATATTACACACAGCTGATAGCTATATCTTCTGCAGAATTAAAGAATGGGTCTTCTCCAGACAAAATCCTTTTATACTCATTCCTGTCTTATACTATCATTTATTCCCTCACTAAACTAAATTCATTGATCATGCTTCTCCTGACAGACCTCAAGGCAAGACATGCTGAGTACAGTTGTTACTCTGCATTATGAAATGGTACTTGGTCTTATATACACAAGACCCCTATTTCTTCAATTGCATAAAGAAAGAATGAATTACACAGACCCCTCTAAAAGCAGTCCCAAAGGACAGAAAATTATGCCATATCACTGTCACACCAAAGAGCTGTGCCTACCATGGCGCTGTCAGGTCCAGAAAGGCAGCAACATGGTATAAATAGGCATCTGAGCTCTTCATCTTTTTGTTCTTAGAGAATGGAATGTCTGGAGGAGATGGGATGCCATTAGAAAGCTTTAATTCTGAGTTGAAAAAATGTTTACCATTGCAAAATTATAATTTCAATTGCAAAAGTTGTTATTTTTAAAATGTCCAAAAGCACTACTTAAGCATAAGAGCTAAAATCTGAATAAAATTCAGATGATTTTAAATTTGTACCCCGTGTCTGAGACATCTGGAAGATGCACTGAGTACCCATAAACATTACAAAACACTGAAGTGATATTTTTTGAATATGGGGGATGCAGGGAAAAAAACACTCCCTCAGGACAACTGCTACTACCAACTCTTAGCTACACCTCTATGAATAATGACTGAAGAAATAAGCATCTATACAATCATCTTTATGGGCTAGACTACATAGCTAAAAAACTGTAGCATCAGGACCTCATTCAGTTTCTTAAATTGGAGTATAGACTTCTAGGAATTACCATGGAGGAGAGTGGGGAGAAGGATTCAAAAGTAGGAGTCCAGTTTACAGTGGCTCCAGCTGACCCCCAGACAAGCTTCCCTGTGTGGCTGCAAGTGTCCTAATACAGGCACTGCACTTCAGAGAACTGAAGAAGAAAAGCAGAACAACCTCTTCATGTCCTCAGTGTGCTTCAAAAAACCTTAATTTCTCAAAGGCAACAGTGCTCAGTTTTCAACTTACTTTTCTAACCTCTATTTTCAACAAAAATAAGACTTTATATTTTAGAAGACGAGATTCTGTCTTTTAAATTGTAGCTGTTCTTTAGGACCAGACCATGCCATTGGTGTCTCAGACATCCTGCATCACACGGGCTAATGGGATAATTGATGACACTAAGTTTAAACTTTTTTAGCAATGGCAATTTAAAATAAGACTTTCCCCCTGGTCATTCCCAGCCTTACCCTTTCTAGCCTAAGAGCTAGCCTCTGTGTGTGTGCATCCACTGATGAACTAGAATCAGAAACTGATCCACTTTAAAAAAAAATGAAACAACAAAACAACAACAACAAAAACCAACCCCAAGACCAAAAATATTTGCATAATTTTTCCTAGACAGACTATTCCCTTGAGTTTACAGCCTAACCCTCCAAATCTTAAACCTGTATAATTGCTATTTGTATTACTGTAAGAAGCTGAAGAACAGAGCTCATCTTACAACTGTTAGACAAATTTGACAGCTTTCTTCTCTCTTTGTAAAGATGCATTACATTAAGTAAAGATCACAGTACAATACTTCAAAAGATAAGCTATCCTGTCAGAAGGCAATTCACAACACTTATTTCCAGAAAAATATGTCATACAGAAACGTACTTTGAAAGTACAAGTATGTCTGAGCTTTATGAATTAAAAAGAAAACCAAACAGGTGAACCTGAATGCTCCTTGTCCATCAAGAGTTTGTTATTCTATCATATGCTAGCAACACAAACCATGATCAAGGGCTGCTTCTTCATTTAAGGATAAAACCTTTTCATTTCTGATATAGCCAGGAGGAAGAAAAGTTGTCCTCCTGGAAGAATACATTTTGACTTTCAATTTTCTGTTAAAAAATTTAAAATTAATGTAAGCAACACACTGGATCCAGAAAACAATACAACTTTTCATATAACGCATTATTTCTCATGACATTACTAAGTAATCATAATAAGATTCATTAAATTTCATACTCTGATTCACTGTTATTTTCTTTCAAGCTCCATTACATAACCACATGCATGGATGCATAAAATGTCAATGCTGCTCAGACACATCAGTAAGTAACTACACATGGAAAAACATAAATCTATGGAATAGAAGAATATCACAAGGCTAAATTTTCAGTAGTCTGAAGCTTAAATTCCTTTGACTTTTAATAAGATTTAGGTTCACAAGCAACTTATGCTGCAATCTTACCAATAACCTTTCAGATATGATACATCTCCAAAAATATGTTTTAGGTTAGAATCTTCTGAAGTCTCTCCTGTGTAAGGTATTTAGTATTAGTCCTCCATCTGTTACCCAACAGTTAAAAGCAAAAAGACTTCAAAGAAGTGTGGTAGACTTACATTACTAATGTAAATTCTTCATGTGGTTTTACAAGAATCCTTTAACCCAAAACAAAGTAAAATAATAGAAAACTAAGACACACTGAGCAGTAAATGTGCAATAAAGAGCTACTGTTAATACTTTATTTTACTTCCTCTCCTCATAGCTTATGTAACAACAAATTTACACCACCATAAAACCATAAAACCATTAGCAAGTTCTTTTTCTGAAACCCACAATGAAACTGCACATATTGTACTTTAGAAATCAAAATGGTACCAAAAAAAAGGCAAAACACAGAGACATTACTATTAAGAGTATTCTAAATCCAGCTTTGGTCAGTTATGTGTGCATGCATACTACTGACAAAGTAACAAAAGATTAGTAACAAAGAACTTAACAGTGGGATTATAAGAATGCACAGAGATAAGGAAAACGTAGATGAAAGCTATTTTCAAAGAAAATCTTGCGGCAACATGTGCATTATACTAAACTACAAACTACTAGCTAAGTCTCTTTAGCTCATTAGATTTGCCATTTACAGGTAAAAAAGCAACACACAGCTCCAGTGAAATGCAAATCTCATCTTCTCACAAGTGAAGGTCACCAGGAAACTCTTCTCCCTACCCACAGAAAAGGTATAACTGTCCCAAGTTAGACATCAGGATCCATCATCCCATGGTGGAACATGGGAACTTCAACTGAGCACAACAAAGTACTGGGGCCCTTTCAGTAACCAGTTGTTTGGAATCAGACATTCTGAACACATTTATACCTCAGTTCAAGACACATATGTATGCTGACACATACAAAATGTATGTACATGAGGAGGTAACCAACGAGCAAAACAACCAGCACAATCTTTGAACTTGAACAGCTTTAAGCTGAAGGACAGTAGGGTTAGATGAGATATTAGGAAGAAATTCTTTCAGTCATAGGGTGGTGAGGCCCTGCAACAGGCCGCCCAGAGAAGCTGTGATCTCCCCATCCCAGGGAGTACTCAAGGCCAGGGTGGATGGGGCTCTAACCTGGTCTAATGGAAGGTGCCTCCCCTATGGCAGGAGGGTTGGTACTGGATGATCTTTAATGCCCCTTCCAACCCAAGTCATTCTATGATTCTGTGCAAAGATTGTTGAGACTGCTGACCCAATATCAGTCCATGGGAGGTGCCACTAGTCACGAGTTTAAGCTGGACTTAGCACCACCGACCACAGCTCTTTGAGCCGAATCATCCAACCAATTTTCCACTCAACTCATTCTCCACTTCTGCAGTCAAGCAGACTGTTTCCTTTGTCTTTATAGATCAGTACTATAAAGCCTACACCTTACTGGAACTTTTACAAGCTAAGATGACAAAACAGCCTGAAACTTCACTGTCTCAGACTATCATTCTCACAAGTCCCAAACAAATACATTTCTTTAATTCATTTTGTCACACAAAACTTGCATATCAATCTCCGTTTGGGCAAAAATTCCTATCATCACCTCTCACTAGTTCAAAACAAAAACTGTGTGAAGTCTTCTTTGAATGAAATTAACAGATAAAAATAAACCAGTGGAGCCATCTGTAAGAAGCTGGGTTTAAAGCAAATGGCACAGTTAAAAGAAAACAGAACAAAATAGCTGTATTGGATACATAAGACAAATATCCTATTACAATCAAGTGTCTGCACTGTCTGTTACCACTTCTTGGAATAGTAACAGTTATCTAAAAGTAACAAAAATAGTCTGCTTCAGAGGGTATCTTAGGAGAGAGCATATTTATAACCCTTCATATAAATATAACCTTGAGTAAAATACTATGAGAAATTTTAGCTCAGTCTGCACTGTTTAGACCAGTTTAGCTCAACAGAGTGGTTTTGAGGCACTTTCTCCAATGACCCCAGTTTGCTAAATGCTGGTTCAATTCACTGAGAGCTTTCCAGTCACAGAACCTAGATGTCTCCCAAGGAAGCTGAACTACTCTGATCTACCTGTCACAAAATGCACTTCAACCCCTAGGGGCACAAAAAGGTCTGAACAAAATACTTATACAAACAACTTCAAATTACACTCATGATACAAAACATCTGCTCCAGAAGATGAGGTTAAAATCTAGTCTGAAGTAACTCTGGAACCACACAGAAGAAGGGACATCAACACTGCTTTTAGTAATTCGTACCCTAAATACCAAATTTAACTGTTAGTGTAAACACAGTCATAACTGCTTTTGGCAACTATAGTGCCACTACATATACACATCCAAGAAAATATGATACTGCTGGATGCAAGAGTTGACAGATTTCTTCATATAGTTATAAAAGCAGGAAGAGAGTAAAATGAGTTTGACTGGATATTAGGGTATGGGGACTCTACTGAAAAGGTGGGGAATGTACCACAAATTCCAATGGCCAAACTCATATGAAATGTCAGTTCATATTTAATTAAAGGGACAAAAGATTTATACCTAAAACACATAAGGGTGAACTTTCAGACTGATAAAATGATTCTAAACACAAGACAAAGCTGTAAAGAAAAACAACTAAAACTGGTCAGAAGGAAATTTAGGCTGGGAATGATGACATCTCCAGTAATCAAATCTCAGTGAGAATCTCAACTCACTCTGCAAACAAATACTTTGGATAAAAATCTACTAAGAAGGTACTTGATGTGATTACTTGCAATAGCTGACGTTTTATTCTACACAGCTCAGAAGGTCATGATGTTTTTTACTCCATGAGACAAGCATGCCACACTAGGAAGGCTTGAATCCACACAATACAATCAATTCCATACCAGATTTTGGTGAGACAAACCATGCTAAATATAGTGGTAGCTAAATAATAGGAAGCTAACAATGAAACTAAAGATTTCCTTTTCTGCTCATTCAATCCATTATCCAAGAGCTCCTCCAGCAACAAAAGTATTATATCCTGTCTCAAATAAACAGTTTCCTAGAAAAATACTGGAACCTACCCAAATTGAATTTATTGCAATAGTCACATTTCTCAGTCTGTCAAATTATTCTGGAAGTTCTCTCCTCTTCCTGACATTAATTTCTACAGGAATGTGCCCAGAGTTAAAGGTTCAGCTTGAAACCAGGGAAATCGTACCTCCTCAAGTCACTTTTTTCACTGTGTCAGCATTCCACCTCTCTGAACTTGTCCTGTAAATTTACTGATTTTTAGCTTACTGCAAAAGTAAGCTAAAAAGAAATACGCCAGATAAAGCACTGGTAATTATATTGCTGTGCTTTGCTTCTCAACTACCTATCTGAGGAACCATTAAAATTGTAAGGTTAAGACAACCAAAACTCTTTCATCACTTTGAGTTCTCTACTAGAGTAAATGTGCTGCCATGTTCCACCCCCTCCTTCCTCACTGATTTCAGAGATTAAAAAGGCTACAGTTCAAAAAACTTTGGTTTTTTGTTGAAGTAATTAGAATATTCTCAGTGTTTTCCCAGACCTCTTAAGCCTTCCTTAATCCTTCTGTTCCAATGAAGAGTGAAATTATAATTTTCCCTTAAAACGGGACAGTTTGTTGTACACACTTGGACTGCATATTGTAGCAAGCATAATGGGTCACCACTTCTGTCAAAAAAACCCCCCTAGCTGTACTGAAACAATACACACAGACACGTGTCTTGAACTAAGACAAGGCTAAAAACACTAATGTATTTTTTCATCACTAAAATATTTCTGAGGAAAGCTACTCAGCACTGTTTTGTAAAAGGCAGCTATCATAAATCAACACTGATACACCTTGTTCTGTCTCTGCAAACACTAACACAGCCTCAACTCTAGCAGGCATTTTTACTGTAGTCTACTTGAGGATTGACAGAAGGCTAATGTACCGCAACACTAAAGGACCAATAATCTTTAATAGCTCCAAAATAAGCTACAAAGGATTATTTTCTGCATAGCAATGGGAAACAAGGACCTAAGAAAAGGACAATCATGTAACATCAAATGAAAGGAATGTGGAAAAGACTTGTACAGAGATAAGGTGGAGTAAGAGGAGCCCAGGAGAGTCTAAAGAGAGAGCATGGAGTCCTGAGTAACGGGAGGCACAGCACAGTGAGAGGAGAGAGGCTGGTGAAATTCTCCACTGCCAAACTGATAAACGAGGAGGTTAACTGGGACAAGACCATTTTTAAAATATTGAAGAGAAACAACTATCATATTTCAAACAAAAGGGATTACAGAAATTAAGACATGCAAGGGTAAAGGCCTGGGTAAGAATATAACATACTCTCCATACCTACAGGTTTTCTCTCATCTCCAACTAGACAAAAATATTGTATTACAACTTTGGTCTTAAGAAAAAATTATTTTAATATTTAATTTTAAATCCTAGAAAGAATATGACTTTCCAATATAGAATAAAAAAAATTCAAGTCACTACAAAAATAGTCAGTATCACATGAAGCAACACTATACGACAGAGTACCCATTAAGGTCTTTCCAACATTAGCCATCCAACAGAGTAAAGTCTGAAAGAACATGCTACGTACCCTCTTTGAAACAAATCCACATTGAAGAATTTGTGGAGCTCCACGGAGAATTCTACCATAGCCTGAACTTCACTCATGTTTATGAGGATGAAGAAGTCAAAACTTGTCAGCACCTTAGTTACTGAAAACAAAGAGAAAACAAACTATTTAGAACACAAGCTGGGGGTAATGCCCATCTGGTCCTAAAAAGGGCAACGCTTACAGTTTTGCACAGCTTCCTAAATATGCAGGTCCTGGAGTAAACAAGAATATAGGATGTACCAAATCCAGCTCACAGTAACTTCTACCTTTCTTGTGAAGGAATCAAGTGTTATCAGAGAAGCACCACAACACATTGTCAGCATAATACAATCCTGGCACTTACTGATACCTACATACTGCAGCTCTGCTCTGGTTCTTGGCTGGAGAGGGATAAACACTCTCTGACAAGGAGAAAAAGAACATGGGCTGCTTCCAGCCCTTGTTGGTGCAGAATGACCATGCAGGCAGCAGAACCTCAACTCCGGCATGAGGACAGCAACGGCTGAATTACAGAGTAGCCAAACAATAAAGAGAAAGTGTCTGACCAGGTCATGTAAGGCTTTAGACCGAGAGATTCCAGGAGAAGGCATGGTTCAAATTTTTTTTGTAGTAAAGTGATAATTCTATCATCTTCACAGCTGCAGACAAGCGAGTTTCTGCTAATTTACAACTGCCTGGTAATACCTAAATTAAAATCCTATAGATTTTACTAAATTCTGCTGGTTTTCCTTCAACACTATCAACTAGATTAATGAAAACAGACTACACTTTCTGCAAACACTTGTCTTCAAACTTCACAGTTTCTGCTAGCACTGTCTGGTTTGAGGACTAAGCGAACAAAAAAAAACACTTGAGCAGGATATACTTCATGCACATTAGTCAATTTTTCTGGCTTTGGTCTAGAAGCAGTAGACATTGTCTTGAGCTTGAACGGATTATGGGGGTTTCTTTGTTTCTAAAATTTTGAACATGCATTTGGGTGTTTGTGAAGTAGCAGGCAGTACTGTGACTGAAACAGGGCAGGTGGCAAAAGAAGTCATGACTGCAGCAGGTATTAGTCAGCTGAAAGCAAAGTTACCTTTAGGGGCACAACTTCTAGCCTACCAACTAAATTGTCTTAGAATATGACTCAAGATTTCCATTTCTGAACTCACTCTAGAGGAGCTGAAAGACTTCAAGCATTGTAACACAGGTGTAAACTTTAAACTCTAAACAAGATGTGAATTCTGACACTGGTTTAACAGCCAGTACAGGGGCTTTGAACGCACTTTACAAAAACATGGGAACAGTACATTACTGACTTAACAGGGGACAGGGGAAGCGGAATCTTGCTGCATTAGGACAACATGAAGAATTCATATCAAGAGCCCTACTGCTAGGTCAAAACTACAGCACCTAGATGATGCTATTAACCCAGATTGTCTAAAAAGATCTTGTCATTGCTCAAATTTCAATCAAAGGATGTCAAGAGACTAATTGAATGATGCCACAAGTTTTGCTACAGTTTGTAGTCTTGACTGGCAGTGACAGCCTACAGGGCCTTGCAACAATTCCTTCTTCCACTGCTTTGTCTATAGTATTGTACAGGGATGTCCTCTGTGGTCTTCAAAGCTAGAGTCAAAATGTTCTGCACTGTAATTTGTTGGGACTGCAATACTGTGTTATCACATGGGCACCACCTACCAAAATGCAAGTGTATCTTCTGCAAATGAAACCTGACCTGCCACAGGGCAGAGATCCAGAGATCCTAGACCCACTGTGAGCCTTGGCTGCTGAGCAACAAACCCTGTGCTCTATGCATGAAACTGTTCAGTACCTCAGAAAGAAGCCACTATAAAGCACTCAAGGAAAAGCAAAGGGATAAAGTAAGGATAGTAAGGATGGGGCAATCTCATCCAGCTTGCATTTTGATGAAACTACATTCTCAAGAGAAGAAGACATCACAAGGCTCTGACTTCCCAGCACAAAGAGCAGCGTTAACTCCCTGAACAGGTTTGCCTCCATTAAGAGAAGGAAAGACTATTCCTGTGGTTGCTGTTGGGCCATGATCAGGGTCCACCAAGTCCCCAGCAGGAAAACCCAGAACAATCCAGAACCAGTCCAATTAGGTAAGCTCAAAGGTCCACTTTATGAATGAGTTAATTCAACAAAAAAAAACTTAAAGAGAGACACATCTTGCATGACTGCCAAAAGTTCTGTCCAGTGAACTTGTGGTATTCCTACTGTGTATAATATGGCTCTAGCTGGGGACACTGCCTCCATTCCTTCTCTATTGAGCTTACTTAGCACTCCCAGCCAGTCAACTAAAAATTGCCTGGCAGGCAATTTTTCCCTGCAGACCAAACAGGGAGTCCAGCAACCACAGGCCTGCATGACACAACACCATGCATTTTAATCCAGTAACGCAGCTCTTGCTCAACTACAAACAGTATTTGGAAAAGCAGTGTCTATGCCTTGCTCCAGTACCAACTGCAAAACTCGTAAGAAATGCTGTGGCACAGTTCACAGAACAGCACATCCAGCAAGCAGTGCTGCGTGCTGCCACAGGCACCCAGCTGACCACTGAAAATAGCTTTTCCTTTGTTGAGCATCAACGTGTTCCATGTGCACCTTAAGGAAGAAGAGGAACACTCACTGCCCTGGGTGACTGACATAAACCACATCACCGCTTTTCTGCCAAAGCCTCTCATACCAGTGGCAAAGGAAAACAGTACAGAACAGTTCTGTGAACTATGTAATAGAAAGTGTTATGCAGTGAATAAATATTTTAAAGGAGAAACTCAGCTTAGACAATGTCTTAAGCTTGTACACTAATCATACAAAAGCCAGCAAAAAATTTGAACTCATGTAGAGGTACTTGTTGTATAGATTCCTGTCAAATTTACAGCTTCAGTTCACAAACTTAATCTACAACAGAAGTCCACAACTCATTTTAATACTTAATGAGCTTATTGTTATATTTTAAAGCACATCATTAGCATTTGGAAATCAACATTTTAAACTGCATTAAGAAACAAAAGAATCCTTCAGTAGGAGCTCTCTACATGAGAAATGGAGTTTAATGCAGCATATAAACATATCAGAAGGTCTGATAATAAATGACAATACCTTAATACACAAATTAGAACAGGTGGGTTCTAAACTTTTGGTAGCTACTTTACTTTTACAATCAAACAAGCATTTCAATATTCAAAAGTATTTAGAGCACTGAGATTTAACATCTCCAATAGTTAAAATGTCAGTTAAAACCACTTGATCCTACACTGAGGAACAAGCTTTCCTTTCCTTCATACTTCTGAGGGTTTCCTTATTTCCTTAAGTTAGAAAATCTCCTATATTTCCTGGCTGGTCCATGCTGTCCCCACATCACCTCACCACTTCTTTAGTTACCCAAACTGATCTTTCCAAAGGCCACAAGACAAACTGGATCACAGGATAACATATTTTTAAGGTTCATCTGAAGGGAAAAAAGATTTTGCTTTTGTTTCTTGCTTCTGTTTTTTTTTTCTAAATTGAGCATTTTAGTGCTACTTTTTAGCAGCTGCATCAGAGCATCTGAGAGTGAACTGAAGATACAGAAATCTCCTAAACCAGCTTTGTTTTCGGAAAAATGATTGTGTAACACTGCTATTTGCCAAACTAGCTATTTGCACTGGGAACTGCAAAACAATGCCGAGAAATGTAACTGCAAAAAGACGTTCAAAGAATGTCTTACCTGCACTGGTAAATACTCCATTTTAGTATGTCAATCAACCAGTCTTCCAGTTCTTTGCTGTCAAAAACATAGTGCTTGAACTAAAAAACAAACAAACAAACATTTTACTAAAAGCAACATCTCTAGAATGTTTTAGTACTTACGTACATTGTTCTCTTTTCCTGCATTCTAGTAACAACCTTTATCATGAGCTCTCCAACAATCACACAAAAACTGCCTACCAGCATGCTCCCATCTAACCTTGGGTCCTGCACTGCAGTTTTCAGTTCTCCTAAAGTGTAGCAGTCTGATACATATTTTTAAAAAATAAAGTAAAAAATACAACTTCTCATGAAGCAAATGATCAGGAAAAGCTGACATTGCTATGTCCAGCCAAACTACCCCTGTCTTCACCAAAGAATTCTAAGCTCCCAGAAGACTCTGATACACCCCCAGCAACCCCACAGGCTCCCCAATCTTCAGAGAGACTCTCAGCTCACCAGCAGGAACACAGCTATGAAGAGGTAGGAGGATATTCTGGCCTGAGTCATCAAATACAGCTCAAGCCCCCACACAGCCTTACATAGCTACCAGGGAGGAGACAACTTATAAGAAGAGGTCTGATGAGATTCTCCTGGTAAATCTTACGTCCCTTCTCCACAGGAGCCAAAATTCAGGGGACAAGAAGAGCCTTAGAGCATAAACCCACTTTCTTAGAGCCAACACTGCAGGTTGCAACACCACCAAATATTCTGAAGCTCTCTCTGGAGCTCCTGATAAACCACTACCTTAAAACTATTAAATAATCAGTTCATCTCTCCTGCACTCCTACACTTTATTAGGGTACCTAAAAAATACAATAAAAAATGGAAAATCTCTTTTTTATCTGATGACCTTTAGATTTCAATGATACGGAAAAGAGAACATTTACTTCTACTCTCTTAAAGGAACTTTGCATCTTTCTGTATGTATATTTCAAAGAAATACAAACGCAAAACCTATCACAGCTTGTGCAGGCAAGCTGTGAAACTAAACTGGTTTTGCCTTACCTTCAGATGGAAGAAAACAGAGAAAGTAGAACATAAAAAACAGTATCTGGATATTTTTTAAACAGATTTAACTTGTGCATGTCATGTTGATATTACATCTTTGATATCACAAATTTTCAATAATAACTCAGTAAAATCCTGATGCCATATTGCCAGATAAATATGGCACCAACATTTATTACATTAGTTTAACAATGCTTTACAGCCCGTGTCATACCAGTCCTCTTTTAAAGAAGACTGAATTCTTTTTTTTGGAAAGAGAGAGAAAAAGCATGCAAGATTCTAAGAAACTGATTTTTTCTAGCCTTAGATTTAGTATTTTGTATTCAGTGGAAATCTAGTAAAACTAAAGAATCTACAAATGAAAATTAAAGCGTTCATTTTGCTCCAGTCGGTTTCTAGTTGTTCATTTAATATTTAAGGAGTGTTTTTCTTCAAAGCTTCTGTAGGAGCCTTGTACATCTCCATCCCTGAGCTTTTTTACCAGTTCTTTTCTCCTGTATGCTCAGAGATCCAGCACCTGCCAACACAAATTCAGCCACCATCTATCCCTGTGCTTATGACTCACAGGTTTGTCCCCCCACCTGAGAACTGCCTTCAATTCCAATTTTAGCTGTTTCTTGGACACTGCCTTCAGCTGAAACTTAGTGTGGTGAAAACAAAGTTCTCGACCTGACCAGCAAAGCTATTCCTAATGCCTACCTTCTGAGTCTGCATACTAGCACAACCTGACTGGAAACGGTTTTTCATTTAGTTTCCCCTGGGTTCTCACAGACTTTGGCAAGACTACACAGAAGATGTGCCAAATTTTTCTGTGTGTGATTAGAAATCTATCCCATCTATCCATACAGCCAAAACTCATCTGAGCTAATATCTTTTTATTTTAATTACTGTGAGGCTGAAAAAGCATAATTCACTGCATGTATTAGTTCAGCATGGTGCTGCAAAGAACAAGTCTATTATTTTGATCATTTCAGCTCTCTCTCTGCATTCCCTGCAGAGAGAGCCTGAACTACTGCAAGCATAACTCCCCTGTCCTTTGAAATCCTTTCACAGCTGTGCAGCACTCAATATCACAGTGTTCTGGTTGAGACTAGAGCTTCCCAGCACCAGAAATAAACCCTGCTTCTCCATAATTAAAAAGGTGAGGGTGTAGAAAAGAGATTGTAGTTGAATTTTGGTTTGCATAATTATCATGTTGTAAAACAAACAAACAAAACCCTTATGCGGAAATATCTAGAATACCTTATTCAATTCATTATCTCAATTTTTAAAAGACATGACCACCACTAGAAAAATACTTCAGAACAGACTACATCAGGATCTCTTAATCAATTCTTTTAAAGCATCACAGTTATAATAATTATGTGAAGTAAATAACTACACATATAGTTAAACAATGACCTAATTCTCATGGGCTCAGGGTAAAACCCAACTATTACAATTTTCTTCATGCCTGGTTCTCTAAGTCTAGACTACTTCTCAGCCAACCACAAGGTTTGATTCTAACAAAGCTAATACAAGATACCCGTAACATTTTAATGGGCTAGATCAACAACTAACTTCATCAGGCATTAAAATTCAAGTTTTCATACTTTTTGCTTTAAATTTAGCACCAATATCTTGTCCCCTATGCAGCACACTGATAAAAACAACATACTACTTTGAGCTGACAATTTGATTATTCCCACTGAGCAGAGAAGTCATTAAGGTGTTGCATTTATTTCTTTTCTTCTCCCCTATTAATAGATCATACATGTGATACAATAATTCATCTTGAACACTTATTAGGCTTATTCCCTTCTATCCTAGCATTGGTCTTTGTCTGTTTGACAAATGACATGTTATTTCTAAGCTTCCTCATTAAAAAGTTTAACAGGAAAAATTCTGTGAGAGCAGTTAAAAGATCTTTTTTATCTATGTGTTCTTCTCCCTCCACCACAAAAAATCCTGCTGTAAAAGAGACCCCTTGCTTACAGATCTCTGCATTTCTCCTCCCAGTATGGACACTAACTTCTCTCTTCAGCCACCAATTTACTCTGAACAAAAATTGCATCATCTCTGAGATCCCTTCTCCTCTTTCTCATTAAAATGAATTGAGCAATGGTTTCAACAGTAATTTGCACAGAAAAATGGAAACAGAACAAGAATAAACCCAATGGAATGTTTTATTTGCCTTCTACAAAGACCTCCCATAAAAATAAAATCCACATTTTAAAAATTATTAAAGGGGTATGAAATAACTGCCACAAATGTGACTGCTTTTGAGTCAGAACCAGCTACAATAGAGCATTTTGATGATAAACAGTAACAGTTCAGAATATGTGCTACTACATTATGCCAGCCACCTTGTCCCACTTTGATCCCACACACTGGCTTGAGTGAGAAAAATGAACTTCCACACACTCATGCCAAGAACCAAGGAGAGTGGACCATGCAAATCAGCAGTAAAGCTGAGCTACCTCAACAAGTGATGAAAATAAATCACAGGAGCAGTAATGTATCTAGAAATACATTTGCAAATGTAGAAATAAATCTGTAAATTAATTACTTACTTTGCTTATAATTTTCCATTAAGGAACTCACAATCTATCTTTTCCTAACCTATCTGGAAAAGTATTATAGGGGAAAAAGCAAAATGAAGTGCTTATACTAAACAATCCCAGTCTTTTGGAATTTTACATAAAATGCATATAAGGATCTTAGAGTAAACAGAAAAATCCCCAGTAAATTGTAGGCTGTAGTATTTTGGCTTACAAAACAAAATTCCATAGCTTCATACATTCACCTTCTTATAAACTACTGTATTTATGAATGATGTATCAGATAAGAATTAATAGAGTAGAAGAGGGAAGCTTACTAAAATAATTTGGTTCTGTCCAATGAAATAGGTTCTTCATAAAGCATTAAGGCTATGTCTAAGTGCACTTAAAACATACTTTTACAAACGAAGAAAGCTCTCTCTCTCTTTGAATTCCACGTCCCAACAATGTCATTAAATAAAAAATTACTTCCATATGGATAGATGAATTTGGCATTAAAATGTCTGCAATGACTGTTAATGTCATTACTCTGCCATACTTTATGAATCAAAAGTCTCCAAAAGAAAGTTGCAACTTCTCTCCCACCACAAGCAAACTTGTTTTCAAAAACATAAACCCTTGGTTTAAAGAGAAATGAAAACAAAATCTAGTGGTATATGATCAGTAATTATTTTTAATAGGTAATAATTCTGTATTATTGTCCTCTGTAAATAAAACAGCACAATTTACAGAGTTGAGTCATTGTTCCAATACCTGCTCTGAGGTCATTCTTTGACAAGACAGTAAATACAGTTTAGATTTGACATGTTGATTTTGTATTGGAAGGCTTTATGCCAAACAGTTACTGTATTTCCTCCCACAGTAGGCATTAAGTTAGTGCAAATGATATATTGCATACTTTTATTAACTTAAGAAATGTGATAGCTTGGCTGCCTGATCAAAGCTACATTAGGGGATAATCTGATAGTAAATCTGATTCAGGATCAGTGGCCACAAAACCACTTCCTTGGTAGTTCCTACAGTAATAGCATTGGTGGTGATAGGCTGGATCAGCCAACACAGAAAAACAGTGACTCTGAACAGTGACTCTGACAGGACCTTCTTACAAACGTAAGTTCTTTCAGAAATACACAGGAGTACTGTATCAAAAACTATTTTATTTTTCAACACCTAACGTTAATAACCCAATATAAAGGCAGCTGATTTGCGGATAGTTACTACATCTTTAAAAACATCATCCTTGACTTCACTTTTTTCATAGAATCACAGAATCATTAAAGTTGGAGAAGACCTCTAGTATCATCAAGTTCAACCTTTAACCTAACACTGCTATCTCCACCACTAGACCATATCCTCGAGTGCCAACTCCATACTTTTTTAAAACACTTTCAGGGAAGGTAATCTCACCACTGCCATAAGGCACCCTTTTTCAGTGTTGGACAACCCTTTCAGTGAAGAAATTTTCCTACCTAAACTTTCCCTGACACAATTTAAAGCCATTTCCTCTCATTCTATCACATCTATTACTCAGAAGAAGACATCTTGCAACACCCTCCTTCTAGGTAATTGTAGAGAGTGATAAGGTCATCCCTAAGCCTTCTTTTCTCTAGAATAAATACCCCCAGATACCCACAGGACTTGTGCTCCAGATCCTTCACCAGCTCCACTGCCCTCCTCTGGACTCGCTCCAGCACCTCAATGTTTGTCTTGTAGTGAGGGGACCAGAACTGGACCCAGGACTCAAGATGCAGCCTCACCAGTGCTGAGTACAGAGGGACAATCACTGCCCTGGTCCTGCTGGCCACACTGTTGCTGATTTCCTTGTGGTTTGGCTTCCAGTTTCCTACCATTTTAACAAAACAAATCAAGGTAAGCATTATAACACATAAATTTAGGTGAAAAGTTTAATTCTTTGATCTTCAGTGCAAAAAAAACCCAAACTTAAAAACTGGAAATTTAAAACATTGTTTTTACCTTCCCATAACATCTGCCCACTGCCTTTATTCAATACCTACCTGAGAAAAGTACTATATTCTTATTTTGTTCTTCCTTTTTTAATGTTTTTCTGATGCTCTACAAGACCTTCTCTTCAACTGACCCCTCTTCTAAGTTCCTATGAAAAGTCAATAACTTTTCTGCTACACAAACCATGCATCAATTTTACAGTCAAATCCATATTATTCCAGTACAAAGTGCAATTTAGTTCTGGTTGAATGATACAAGTGCAAAGTTGAAGGACAATTTAGCAGACTGCCACTGCAAGAAATGACCTAATGAGGTCATAAAAAGTATTTCAGAATGTGCATTAAAGCTTTTCAAAAACATATTGTAGCAAACAAATACCCACATGTCAATTTGGCCTAAGGCTTTAAGCTCTCTTGATGCTCACTTATTTTCATACTGACCAGATGAGGAAGAGACACACTTTTTCCTGTAACCTCAGCACCTCCAGCAGCTTAGACTTGTACACCTCCAAATCTAAGAGCACTAAGCTGAAACATACCTAAACTTCTAAGTTCACTTAGTTATTACCCAAACCAGTCAAGCACAAGATTTTAATGCTCTGTCATTAACATTCCACGCTCTTTTTTATACCACTGAAGCCTGGAGCAAAGCAGATCTGACCTAACAGGCAAAAAAACCCCTAAAAAACCAGCAAAAAATGCCCACCAAACAAACAAGCAAACAAAACAAAACAAAACAAAACAAAACACCACACAATCAAAAACAACAACAGCAACAACAACAACCCCAAGCAAAAAACAAATAAAATAGCAACAACAAAAAACCAAACAAAATCCCTATAAACAAATAAAACCAACCAATCCAGACTCCCCACTCCCAAGGAAGAAATACAATAAAATTTAATCACTCCCTACTTTTTTTAGCTGTTTAGACAAGAAAAGACTAAACGCAGTATGCAGAGTACTATGTGTGTTTTTTAATTGACAAATGCTCAGGCAAAGAAGTCTTTGAAGAAACAAGTGTCAAGTAAAGATAACACAGATCAGCACTGGTGGACAGCTGTGATGGTAGCTTGAACAAACTGAGTAGATCTTAGCATGCACACTCTAAGAAGACTGGACATCAGCAAGCACCCTGAGAAAACAGCACATTATATATTAGTATATATTAGTATATATTAATATATATTAATAGCAAAGTCTATTTTCAAATGATATCCTTTTGCTACCCTTGCAGACTTGCTTGCATCCATGCCACAAACAGCCATCTCTGCAATTGTGCTGGCAGTTGTGGGAGGCAAAAGCCCCACAGTAAAAAAACAAACCTTTACAGCTATTTTGGAGGTTACTTTGTAAATTATTGGTGGCCATGAGTGGTGTTTTTGGTTAGTTTTTTGCATTTTTAATTTAAACAGCAACATTCCGCTGATTTAAATACAGCATGGTTCCACAAACAGCTGCAGTGATCTATCTCAAGAGTATACCTATATTAACATCTAACCCTGAAGAGGTGAGTGAGGGCATAGCAAGAATTTACGCCAACTTTGTCCACGAAACTACATGAAGTCTTCCACACTAGGAACAGCTTCAGAAAATTCTGCCTCAGGTGCTTATTCACATCTTCATAGCATCAATACATCGCCCCCTCAACACTGCCAACACAGTGCTTGTGGGACAGCATTTTAAAATTAATTAGTTACCATTTTAGAACAATCTATTTTTGCAGGGCTTGATCAGATCACTTCCTTATCCGGTTTCAAAGCACAGCTCCACAAATAGCAGTGCCATCGAGCACTGGGAAGAGAAGCGTGCAGCAGCACAACACAGCGGTTCCTTGGCCAGTTGTCCCCTCAGCCTCCATAAGCCACAGCCCTGGCACAGCAAAGCAAAGAGGTCTCAGTACCAGGGTGAAAGAAACTGTCCCTTCTCACAGCCATTCCTGAGGCAATATTTTTACCCTCCATTCCTTTCTTTGATTCACCTCAGAAGCTGGACAGTAACACCCTACCACTTCCCCACTTCTTCCATGGAAGGACACAACCCCAGAGCCCAAGCAGCAGCTGACTCTAACCTCCCCTCTGCTCCACAGAACAAGTTCTGCTCTCTATTCACAGGCTGGGTTTCCCAGGGAGGCAACATCTCACCTGGGTGCTCCCCTTGGCACCCCAGACCATTTCCTTCCAGAAGGAGGCATGGAAGGGTAGAAAGCCGAGCAGCTTCCAGCAGCTTTGTCCCAGCAGGCCCAGAAACACACTCTGCCTGCAGGGTAACCACCTGACACATCTGGTATCAGGAGACAGGCACAATTTCTGCTGAGGAAGGGCTCTTCTGCTCCGTCATGGAAGAAGAGAGTGACAGGGCTGTCCTAGTCAGCACAGCCTGCTCCACAGACTGCAACCGTCCCTTGGAGCGCTGGCACTGCTCCTCACCCACTACCGTGCCAGAATATCTTACTAAAGAGTCCCTGTTAAACAGACAAGTATAGCAGCATTAACAAATTCAGTTTCAAGATTTGCTTTTGTTTATGGTGCAGCTTGAAGACTTCACGTTCCTCTTACCTCCCGCTCCCCCACTGTTTCACTAACAGAACAATGCTGATGTGTGAGAAGCTGCTAAAAACACTGACACAAACCTAAAATGGCAAGACCCTGTTTCCAAAATAACACACTGGAAACAAAACAAATCTAATAATCACCTTAAATAACTTCAATGGGTAGACTTAAAGAATTACATCAAAACAAAACAAAAAACTGTTTTCTGAATTAGCTTGAACCATCACCAATGCTACTTGAACAACTTTTGACAGTGTTTTGTATGGAATGGTTTTTGTTCACCCCTTTTCTCCTACCATTTACTTGTCATGTTTAGTTAGAAATTCATGTACTAACATTTTGTAATCATTAAATCCTTTACATGCTGCTGTCAAATTTGCTATAACTAGAACAAGTAAAACCACCCCTTAAATATCGCATAAACATTCAGGGTGAAAAAGACCCAACAACTAGGAACCAAAGTCATCAGAAGCTTTCCCTTCCCTGCTGAGAGCATGGCTGGCTGGTTTTCAAAAACCAACCTTGTTCCTCCCTCTCCTACCTGAGAAAGGCAAACTATACTGACTGGCCATGAAAAGTCATCATTCTAGCTAAACTCCACCAGGTTTTACACATTTATATCAAAAGATAACACATCTGTTAGAGCTTCTAGTCATAAACTCAAATTCAGCTCAAACATCAGCAGCATTAGCTGGCATTCAAACCAGAGACATACAATGCACCTTCCACAGGTGGTTTCCTAAAAACACGCAAAATAAAATTAACAGAAAGTAAAACCCAACGGCTCTGAGCTTCTGTCCCAGCAACAAGGGCTTTCATTAGAAAAAGAAGTCCAGCAAGACAGAATGTCCACAAACGTGGAGATCTAGGTTCTGACTTCCACGTTCAGATCTGGTATTGATGTCACTCATTACAAGGTTCTTTCCTCATAAGCTATTTTACATGTAAAGCAGTAAAACATGTTTACTATCTATGCTTTATTGTTCCAGTACTTCAAATATCCTCAAAACCTTGGCATGTTTCAATCCGGATTTTTTCACCATAGTGAGGGAATGAAGGTCAGAGGTGCCTGAATATATAGGCTCTAGAATTATCTGACAGCTGGTATAATCTCAGAATTTACCCAGCAAAACCTTTTAAAAATATATACATGCATTTATAGAAAGCTGGATGAGCCACAAATAAATAGATAGGCAAGCAATTAATATTAAGTTTAAAAGTACTACATATGCAACTACAATTACCTCTACCACTAAAACTCGGGAGCATTAATTACACTATTTAGATGGATTTTTTTTTTTTTTTTTTTAACATGGAAATACACAATCATTATGCAGAAAAATCATCAAGTGATAACAGAACTGACAGCCTGGGGAGAAAGTACAGCTTCTTCTACAGAAGCCAAATACTTCAACATTTTCCTCGTAGATTTCAATAGAAAGAAGACAGAAAATATACTGAAAGTCATTTTAATATGAAAATTGAAAGGGAAACCTTATTTGTTAACTTTAGAAAAATCATCTAAAGCATAAAGAAAATTCAGTTTATTTTATAGCTAGAAAGCATGATAAGCACTATCTCTCAACATCCTTTATGCAACAGGCAGTGAGTGATCTATGGTATTGTCAGTAACAGGGATTAATTCATGAGGTCACAGCATGTGAACAAGGTTGTGATTATAGTAAGCAGACTTGGATCTGGAAAACAAGTCAGTTTATTACTTAAAATGTCAGAGGTCAAGTGTAAAGCTTCCTGCAAAATTAACTGTTGAATGCTATAGATTTCTTCTTAATTTGGGGGTATGGTGTGTATAGGTTTGTGATTTATTTTACAAACAAGATTCAGCAAACCATATGCACACATATGTGCATATGTATATATATGTGTAATTCTATAGTATTAGAGCTAAAAAAGTTTTAACTTTTCACTAGAAAACTAAATACAGCAAAATCTGTATGTTTTCCCTTTTTTCTGATACAAGACTTGCAATTCAGAAATGTGGACTTCTAAATTTACTAAGACATATTGGTAAGTGAAACTTTGTATCTTGTTTCCAACAAAATTTCTTGCACAATATAAAGTTCAAAATTCTTTGCAACAAAAACCTTCCCGATTTCAAAACCTCTACAGAAAATCCATTACAAAAAAAAAAGCACTGAAACCATTTAACAAAAAAAAAGAACTGATGTCATTTCAATTTGCTTTAGCATTTTCAACTTTTGTTCCACTTGTAAGCTGAGCTCTGTGAGATTTTGTTCTGCTCCTTATTTCTCTCTCTGTTCTTTCCAAGAACAATGCTGTCATCAATTTCCTGCTTGAAGTAAACACAATTTGCTCACCTGACTTCTTCCTGACCTGAAACTATGGCAAACTTATTTCCTCCCTTTGAGATTTTTTTTCTTGTATACTCTTTGTTGTATACTCTTTTTACGACAAAGGTTCCACGCATTGTTCTTTGAGGAAGACGGTTTGTACAACAGACTTCTACAAATATCAGCAACACCACATTATAAAATACCAACTGCTTTTGCTATAAATGAAAGCATAAATATTTAATCATGCTATACTTCAACAGTAACTTATTTTTCTACACACAATACTTAATGACATGTATACAATGAATTAACGTGTTCAAAAGGTGTTTAGCAAAATGCTAGAGAGGGCCAAAATCAGCAGATGTACAGCAAACATAAAATCACATGTCTTGCCAAGGAGAAAACACATGGTGCATTAATATTAACAGAATGTAAAGACACACTTTACTGTTTTTCCTAGCTGTGACAGAAAACCATAGAACTAGCATTTTTTCAGAAGCATAGTATGATTGTAACAAGCTCACAGGGACCAAAAATGTGACTTTTGAGTGGATTCAAGCAATCCCTCATTCCTGTTTTAAATCAGCAGGATTGTGACTTATAGAATAATAGAATAGAATCATCAAAGTTGGAACAGACCTTTAAAGATATCAAGTCTAAATGTCAACCCAGCACTGTAACCACTGATCTGTATCACCAGGATACAGAAACTAATAAAACTTTTAAGGATTACAAGATAAACTTTTCATTAATAAAAAAAAACAAAACAAAAACAAAAACAAAAAAATCATTTCCCATGCTTGTTCATTAGGAGGAATATTGAATGCAAGATTAAATAATAATTCAAAAACTCTGAGTTATACTCATAGTTAACTGAAAGAAATTAATGTGCTAATAGTTGACACAGTAATATTTATTTAGGCTACAGGTTCTCTGAGCAACAGCCTGTCAGAGGCAACTGACATACAACAACCTGTCAAAACAAATATCCATTAGGGACAATGGCTGGTCAACACACAGGTGCTATTCATCTTTCCTGTCGTGAAAACAAAGCACTAGTGAGACTGTATTTTTCCATACAGAGAAAAAGGGGAAGGGGAAAACCCACACAATAAAATGGCAACTCTTCCACCTTGGTTAACCAAGATTGTCCTATAGTCTCTAGGGATTGGGAGATGAAAAAGAACAAAAAGATTTCAAGACAGAAAACGCAAAGTACAAGATGAAACAGTTATCAAGCAAGGATGACAAACATTAGTCTTTATCACAATAACACAAGAATTCACAACCCTTGATTATTGATTCTCACACTGAGTTCCATCTTTGGTACTGATTTAACTCTCAAATTTGTTCAGGACAACAACCAGGCCAAGAGAGAGACACAGGCATCAGCCCCCTCAGCATTACATTAATAAACTTTTGGGCACCTGCCTCCTAGGTTGGTGTAGGCAACCAGGTTCTCTTCAAGGGAAAAACAGTACAAGAGTCAGAGCTCATAAAGGGCTCCCATATCCTTAGCTGCAGTAGTTCAAAACCTTGCCATTCAGAGTAATCTGCCTCGCTCCTTTGCCAGGATTTGGTTTCCTATGCACCTCCCCAGCCAGACAGATGGCTGTGGCGTTCATATCCCATTCTAATCACTTCCAGCAAGAGAAGCTCACACCAAAACACCAGATTGTACCCTGGTGAGAATGAGATACTGATAGAAACATCCTGTCAAAGAGTGTTTATCATATCTCAAAACCACAACCAAGTCCACTAGAACTTGTCATTCTCAGCCGATAACTGACTAGCAAAGTCAAGAAGGAATGCCAGGGTGAGCAATGCATCTCAGTTTTAAAATCTCTCCCTGCTTGGGAACTGAATTCACTAATTATATATTTGTGAGAAAAATGCACCAGAAACAGTCCTGGAACTGAGCTTTGAAACCCATGTGCTGCCAAGGGAAATGCTAAAACCACAATACTGCAGTGTCAGGTAACAGTGTCACATCCATCATTGGGGCTTCAGAAGAAATGCAAGGGCTTAGCTCTTCCGAAATCTGAATAGAGCCCAAAGTGTTATTTCTGAGGTTTTACTTAACTCAAAACAAAAGTAAATTCTATTGCAATGGAATTAAATTGAATCAACAACTGTGTTGGTTTGTCTGGCACATTTTCAAAATCACAGTTTTGAAGACAGATTTTGGTTGCTGTGTGCACTTTACTATTACTGATTACCATTCATGCCAAACCTTATCCAGGCCAGTCACATTGACCATAATTTGAATTAAAGGTAACAAATCAGATTTATTAATAAAGGGCTAATTCAAGTACAAAACCAGTGTTTTCACGTATCAGTCAACTCTTACTAGTTGAGTAGGACTGTATTTCACACAAGGGATATTTAAACCACTCCAAAAAAACAAGTTCAAATTCATATTCTCTGACTTTTATCAATTACTAAAGGAAAGCTTAAGAATTGACTTACATAATTTACAGGGGGAAAAGTGAATTATGGGAAAAGGAAAACAAGTTAGTCCACTCAAGGAAAATGCAGACTAAGATTTATAGCTGTGACATACCAAATGCAGGTACTAGACTGTGACTACTGAAACACTCAAATGGAAGAAACAGAACAAGATTACAACTCTGTGCTTCATTCATTCAAAGTACATGCAAAGATAAAGCCAGAGCCCAGATTATTGTTCACTTCCTACAAAATAATTCTAATGGGCAATGAACTGTCAAATGGAATAACAGAAACTATGGTGGAGTACCTAATTTGTTCCTCCACAAATTTAGAATTCTTTCATTGTAAAAAAGCCATAATTTTCTAGCAAAGCAGATATTTATTGAACCAGGTTTGGGCTGCGCTATTTATCCCTTAGCAAGGGCCAAGTAATTTTATCTTCAAAATCAAAATGCTAAGTTGGAGTTATTTAATGGATGAAAATGTAATACACTCCCTTCCAGAGTAATACAGATTCTGCAGCATTTGCTACTTGCTATCAGCCAAGCAAACCAAAAGGTGGTGCGTGTGGATTTTACCTCAGGCTTTGCCTATTTATAAGGCATTAAGCAAGTTGAAAGAACCACTTAAAAAACAAAGTAAAACCCAGTAAAACAAAATAGGCATTTATGTCCACTCTACTTGATAAAATGTAATATCTCAAACAGTAGCTTGTTTACTTTTCGGTCAGCCAAATCCTCTGCAATCAGGAGAAAGGGGAAGTGGGCTTAAACACATCAGCAAAAATATCTCTCTGGTTATAGTATCAACATGATTTTAAATCTCCCAATTACAATTTTTAAAAATCTGTTATACTACTCAACTTCTCTTCCAAGCAGTATGTTTGCAACGCCTAATTATCAAATAAATCTTTCAAACAGGTTCTGTTCGAAATATTGCTTGAAATAATACAAGAAAGAAACATTATTTCCACCAGAGCGCTTACTGATCATGCAAATCCTGCCGAGCGCGCCCCGAGGTTAACCGAGCCCTGACGAGATCCTAGGGACGGTAACGGGGGTGACGAGCATCTGCTGAAGGCACGGCCCGGCCCGGCCGGCCCTGCCCCGCTCTGCCGGCGTTCCGGGGGGAACGGGCTGTTCCCGCTCGGACCGGGAGGGCGGGAGCCGCCAGTGCCGCCCTCCGCGCACCAGGAAATAGCTGGGAGTTATTCCTAACGCTTGGCCAGCAACTTTCCACACTGCACGCAGAAACAGACATATGAATAAATAAAAAATAAATAACGCCCCCTCAACACCGTTTCAAACCCTGTGAGGGTCCCGTATTTCTCAGGAAAGGAAGGAGGGGAAAGGCACTATCGCCTCCAGCAGTTCCTAGCACCACAGCCGGCCCTCGGATACTTTTCGCAGCGGGGACGAGCGAGACATTATTTCTGACCTATTTTCGGCGCCGCCTCGGAGCGATAAACAATCAACAGCGGCGGAGAAACGCTGCCTGGACAGAAACTTCTCCGGCCACGAGCCGTCCCCTGCCCCGCGGCGGAGGCGGCCGAGCCCCCCGCCTCACCTCGCCGCCCACCCAGTCGGGCCGCGGAAAGGCTCCCCGAGTTTTTCTGCCGAGGTGCGGGGAGGGGTGGGGGGGTCAGACCGACACAAACAAGTCCCCCGCCCGCCATGCCCGCGGCCCCAGAGACAGGCCGGGCACGGAGGGGTGGCCGCCTGCCCCAGCCCTCCGGGAGGGGACGGACACGGTCCCGCCGCTCTGCCCGACCACCCTGCGCCCCCTCGCCGCTCCCCGGAACCGACCTGGGATACAAAGGAGCGTCCGCCGCTGCCCGCCGATCGCCCGTGCTCCCCGCGGAGTCCAGGCCGCGGCAGCACCGGGATGGCGTAGCGCAGGCATCCGACGCCAGCGCCTGCTGCTCCCGCGACGGCCCGTGCCGCCGGCGCCCGCTCTGCGCTGGGCGGGGAGGGGGGGGGGGGCGCTGGGAGCCGGCCGAGCGCCGCTTCCTGCTGCCCGGCGCCGAGGGGCGGCGGGTGCCGGAGCTGCAGCCGGGGAGGCTGCGCCGGCGGCTAAGCGGAGGCCGGTGGTAGCGGCCGCATCCTCGGCTGCCGCGCCGGGCTTTCCGCGCCGCCTCGCTCCGGCTCTGAGGAGTCTCCCGAGCGGCTCCCGCGGTGGCCGCTGCTGGCAGCGGGAGCCCCCGCTGTCCCCGCGATGCGCCCGGCTCGCGCTCGTGCTCCCCCTGCCGCCCCGCCGGGCCGGGCCGGGCCGCGGCTCGGGCCCCTCCCGCGGCTCCGCGGGGCCGACTTGGGGCGGCCCCGAAGGGCCGGGAGACCCCCGGGGCGGGAGGGACGCGACCCAGCCAGGGCTTAGCCCTCGCTGCTTTCCACCCGCGGCCCGCTCCCCAGAGATCCCCTGGAGGCGCACGCTGTGAGGCGGGGGAGGCCTGCCTTCTGCCGCGGCCGTCAGCGCTGCTTTCCCGGTGCCCGCTGTCCCGGCCTGGGCACGGAGCAGAGGGCAGCCCGCGGGGAAAAGGCTCCCCGGGGTGGTGGCGGGCAGCGGCGGGCCGGGCCGGGCCGGGCTGTGAGGCACCTGCCTGGAGGTAATGAGCCTTTACGGAGAAAAAGTTGTCGTTTCTGTAGTAAGACTTTTTTTTTTTCAGTACGTGATGCCAAAATAGAAGTAAATCGGCTGTAAACGGCACTAATAAAACTTTTAGTCTTTAATATTGCGGAGGAGGGATGCTGGGTACTATTGTCTCATTGACAAGTGTGACATGTAGCTTGAAAATTAGTTTGTTCAGAGAACTATTGCAAACAAAATAATTATTTGTCTGAAAAAAAAATCCTATTCGTTTTCCCCTTCTATCTGCTAGCCTTTATCTGAAAAAAATAAATAAATTCTTGGATGTGAAGAAAAGTTGCATGAAAATAGCTTTTCCAACTCCCAGTGTGGGCTTCTTTCTCAGTGCCAGACTTAACTCTGTAGCTGTTTGGCAGAGATAGGAATTGGAAGGCAGACAGTTTGCTTTTAAAGAAAGGGGTCTTTCAGTCCAGTCAGGCGACAGCAATGTTAAATTTTATGTTAGTGTTTGCATAGAATTCTTTCAATAATTTTGTCACCAATTGACTTAGAATCCAGACATGCAAACAGAAAATTGACTGTGAAGGCAGGGAGCTGGGTTGGGATAAATGACAGAGTGGTGAGAGGCTGATTGCCATGGAGTACCAAAACTAGCTTTGTGAGACATCCTTGTGAGTTCTCAGCAGCTTTTGTTTCTGTGAAATATGACTGAGATTGTACTGCTGGGAGAAATTTCCTGCAGGTTAAACTCATGGCTGTTTGGAAATTTGATTTTTGTGAAAGAGATTTAAGTTCACGGGAGATAAATGATTTAAACAAAACTTGCATCTGTTTTATCAGGAGCATGTGAGTGTTTCAAGGCTTTTTAAAAAGGCAGTTTTGGAACGATCAGTGTCTGCCATTTTTTGGTTTTGTCCTTGGTTATTTTGGGGTAGGCTTTAGTAACTGCTTTGTGGTCTTACAGAGTCAAACAACCAAAAAAATACTGGAGTAGTTGTGCATGGCTGACAAAAGGTCTCACCAGGCCTAAACTCACCTCAGACCTGCCTCAGAACTACAGCAGCTTTGTAGTAAAAGATATTCAGCAGCAGATAGTGCCTATGGATCAAAAAAGCCAGATTTTATTGCTGATGTTCTGGTTGCTGAATAGTCCAGAAATCAGCCTGACAGTTTGGACGGGCTTTTATATATCTGGACAGATAAATTCTTGTCTGGCTTGTGATTTTGTTCATTATTTTATTTCTCCTTAACCTTGGCTGGACTTCTGCTATTAGCAGAATATGTTGCAGGCTTCTTTCCCATTAGATGGAGGAAGCATTTCTTGGTAACTGTATTGTCCACTGATATGAGCAGAAAACTGGCAGCTTGTTCCTATAAATGGCAGAGCTGCCATTAGAGAAATCTAATTTCCTCCCTGCCAAAAAATCCACTTGTGAAGTTGCATCATCAATCAATGCAGCTGCCAACCTTGACCCTCTTTTGCATGTGACAGTGAGTACTGGAGATGGGGTCCACTGACATCCCTCCCACACGCACCCCATGTGTTTTCTGGTGTCTCCCTGTTTGTCTGTGTAAAGAGGGATGAATGAAAACAACCTTGGGGAACAGCATCTCCTTCAGTCCAAAGCTGCCTTCGTTTCCAGGAGATGTTTAAAGTTTGTGTGCTGTACATAAGAACTGCCACAAAAAGGGTATCCTGTCAAGCCTGGATGCACTGATAAACATTGCTTATTAGAGATACCTATCATGAACTTATGGATTACTGTCGCTAATAACTAACATAGGGAAGCCTGGAAGTAATTGATTGCCTAGGTATGATGTAGGAGACTCTAGAAATCACTTCTGCAATTTGAGTTCTGATGAAGCTGTCTTTTCCCTGTGAAATAAATCCTTTGTTCATATGGAATGCTGAGCATTATTACTAGTCCAGGATTTTGCTAAAAAATAGGTTATTGATTTATGGATATGCCTGCCAGGTTCAATATGGCACCAATACTGGTCTGTATCCTCCAGCTAGCATCAAATTCGTGCACTTGGAAACAAAAGCTGTGGAGCCACCAGCAGCTGAACTGAGAAGCAGGACTGGGAACCCAGATGCAAAGCCACATGAAATCAACTGCACAGCTTCCAGTTTCAGAGCCAGTCTCTCCAGCGATAACCTGGGGCTCTTCCTGCACTGCTCCTGTGTGTAGCATAGACAGGCACACTGTGGAAATAATGTGGTAAAGGGCTTGTGAAGCCAAGTGGAGCCATCAGTCTGGGAATATTCTGTGAGGCTCAGTTCTGATTCCTGGGGAAAAAAACCTCTCAATAGATACTCTGGCAGGGAGTGTGCACAAGTGGTTGGTGAATCAGGAGGCTATTCAAGAAGAGAGTGGAGTAAACAAACAGTTTTTCTGAGAAGTTTATGTAAGTGGACAGAGAGAAAGCTTGAATCTCAGAAAAATTGTCAGAGGAGAAAACACTGGGTGTACAGTTGGATGATAAAGATTGCCAGTTTTGGAGTGAACATTGTATCACAGGGATGGTTCATGTATTACTGTGTCTAGGATTTAAAACTGGGTAAGTATGAGTGGAGGAATGATTCCTGTCAGAGAAACAGCTGTTGATTGTGCTTGTTTGCTGTCAAAATATGGAAAAATGCTGAATGAACGTTCAACTGATTGCTCAATAAAAACACAATTCTAGACAACTGCCATATTTGGCTCTGTGCCCTAAATGAATATCCAGATATAGGATACACAGCACTAAGCACGTTCATTTTCGGATAACAGATTTGTGTGAAACATCCTCTGCAATGGCTTTAATCATAAGAAAACATAGAAACTAATTACATTTTGAGAACATTTTGATAACTGTGTGTTGAAAACAGTGAATGAAAAGATGCTTCTGTGTACTGCAGGGGATTGCAAAGTTCTCATTAGAATATATAATTACAAAATCATAATTAAGCTAGTATGTTACTAAAATAGAAAGCATTTCACTTACACTTTTTTTTTCTTTAAATAATTTGGTCAAAACAATCTGAAGTGTAGCTTTTAAACTTTATTACATAATAAATGAATGCAATATTTATAGGATTCATAGAAGATTGGTTAAAAGCTACTTTTCCTCATATGATGAATAATGATAATTTTTTAGTTGTTTGGGAATTGCAAAGCAAATGGGGGAAAATTAAAAAATCATGTACAGAGAATAAATGAGAGGTATCAAAATACAGCAATAGAATTTAAAAGGTCAGCTTCCTCTTGTCAGCAGAGGCTCTCTAAAGGCTGCTCAAGATGAGGAACTCAGTGCTGTAGCTACCTTCAGCTTGCATGGTATTTTGCAAAATAAGCATGGTATTGATGCAAAAATAAGGAACTGGCTTTTTTTAACACACAGCATGCTAACAGTGATATAGGGAAACCTTCACACCATTGCTGTAGTCAGTGGTTTCAGACACAGCCACGGGAATTTCAGTTTAGATGCCCTGAGTTTAAATAAGGGACTTTCAGGAAGTGTCAAAGTGGCTAGAGATGGGATTAAATGAATGGCCACGGGTTAGGTGTTGAAACTGTGCAAGTAAAGATGGGAACAGAATTAATGTAAGGAGATCAATTATTGAGGAGTTGCAGTTATAGAGGGAGAGGAAATGATCCAAAGGTGGAAGCACATTCAAAAGCAAAAAGGGAAGCAGAGAAGCCACTAAAGGACTGCAATGCAGGCTTGCAGAAAAAACTGAGAATTTTAAATACAGCATTTTAATTACCCTTCCAAAAAAAAAAAAAGAAGAAACAAGGATATAGAAGAAATATAGTCCATAGGATGTTGGAACAGAGCACCAATAGTCAGTTAGAAATACTGAGAAAGACAGATTCTGCAGAGAAAACTGCATTTGGTTTTTCTTTACATAAGAAAGAACTGCAAGTGTCAAGGGCACAGCACATGTGCTTTTATTTGATACTAGTGTTCATCAAATGAAAGGCAATGAGGGAAGGAGATATAAATAAATAATTCTGAGTCTCTTGGCTAGGATTTAAGAAAGTAATCTACTTGAAGATTTGTTTAAAAATTCTAATGCCAAGAGAAACTACAGGAAATAAATTTGCATAAACTGTCATTGCTCTTTAGCAAGTTCCCATGTATCAAACCTTAATATCAAAATGCAGTAATACTTAATAATCATGTCAATATCTAACAATTTCAATTCTCGCCCTTTTTGGAAAGTCAGCAATTGAAACTAATTACACTTTCCCCAGTACAACAGCAGAACTTTTTGAGCAAGTTCTCCTAGGCAGTGATGAGAATGAATCCTGTTTGCAGGGTATTGGGTGGACTCTTCTGTGGAGTCTCTGGAAATAGTTTTCTCCAGGTTGTTCCCTGGCCCTTTCATGGGAGGGGTGGGGCCCTGTGTCTCTGGCCACAGCTGCACTCACATTGAAATGTCACCCTCCTCTCAGTGATGGCCAGAGCCTGGTCCTGCTAACACCCAGCAGTGGTCAGGTGATTTCTACCTTGGGGCCTTCTGCCCTGGCTGTTGGAAGGATATTCCATAGCCCAGCAGATTGGACCTTAGTGCTAAGTATTTTCATATACTGAAATCACATTTTCCTTCATCCTAGGTTGCATTTAACATTTACAGTTCTCTTATGCTGTGCACTGAATGCCATAGATCATAGAATTGTAGAATTGTCAAGGTTGGAAAAAGCCTCTAAAATCATTGAGTCCAGTTGTTAACCCAGGACTGCCATGTTCACTACTAAACCACATCCCCAAGTGCCACGTCTACACATCTTTCCAACAACTGCCCTGGGCAGCCTGCTTTCCTGAATAGCACCATACACTGATGTTTCCACCAGAAATCTCTGTTAATCTTTTGAGCTTCACAAGTTTAGGATACACTACACTTGGTAACTTGTTTCTGAATGAATTCTAATATTCTGTGGAATTTATATGAAGGAAAACACAGTACTTGAAATATAAACTGGCCGGTGCCAGATGGAGCAAGGCCACTGCATGTACTGATGGGTCAGCCTGAGTATACAGGTCAAATGCCCCACAACTTTTTCATTTGAGTTTTAGCAATATCAAATGAGATTTCCACAAACAATTTTATATCCAATACCAATTCCATGGTTTACTTTGGAGTATCTTCTCTCTTGTGTTATTTGCCTGCATTTTTCTGAGGTCAGGAGTGGTTTATTTTATCTAGTTTATCTGGAGCTATGCTTTCTTTCTGCTGAATATTTTTACACAATTTGGATATAATTTCCAAGATTAATTAATGTGTTGTTTGATTGTGCTTCTGAAATAGAAATGAAAATTGTTGAGACCAAACCTAAAAACAACAGTTAAAATATTCAACTAGATGCTTTTTCCTCACTTTCTATGTTGCAATTTATTATTGTCATTTGTGTAAAGTATCTTTCCCAATCTTCTGTTTGATTATGTAGTATAAGATTTACTATTCTTTTTAAAATGACAGTATATCCTTCTGAGAGCTTGGAAGCACAGAAATACAATAAATCCATATGGATTTATTCTACAGCATGTGACTGATGGATCAAATGAGCACTCAGCTCTCATAATGAACTTGAAAGGAGGAGAGAGAGACAGAGAAGTGTGGTGTGACAAGACTGAAGGAAAGAGAAGAAAAACCTTTTGGGATTCAAGCCTGTTTTTCTCTTTCCTTTGCTCTTTAGTGTTTGTCAAGGACGTAAACAGTCATGTATGCCCTGAGGCCGGAGCTTAAAGAACATGAGTCCTGTACTGGTTTGTTATAGGACTGGCACAAGAGATCCCCACCACTGTGATTGCAAACACATTAAAAAAAACAAAACTGCCCCCTCCCCCCCCAAAAAAAGGACAAAAAAATCCAACTTTGTTGAGATTTGAAGATTAATTAAAACTTAAGCCTCATTTATTTACTCGTTTTCCTGAAAATGCACATCTGTTAGCAGAAATGTTTTTAAAGCTTTGTGTGCATTTTTGGTGTCAGTCAACAATGAAATTTCTAAAGCACAGAGTACAAAAGCATGTAATGTAGATAATCTCAAATCTATGATATTTTTGGTTTTGAATATGTTAGTAGGAGGTTTTAGTACAAACAGTCGTATGTTATTTTTTATTTAAGTTGTTGTATTTTATTTTTAGTTAGAATATGAAAATCACTAAAATATCCTGATGGTCTTTCATTGATTCTTTCCAAAGCTTCTGTTATTTTTACGACCTCAAATGTTAAAAAAATGCATCCCTGCAAAATTTAAATTATATTGCACAATTTCAGTACTGTCAGGTCATTTGTTTAAATCTACCACAGCTGTACCTATATTTTGGATTAAAAGAAATACAGTCTTGAATAAGAAACAATTGCTTAGATAGGAACTTCTGAAATGCTGAGATTTTAAGATCCTAATGATCATAATAACTTGAAAGGTGTGAAAATGGAAATACATGGGTGAAATGCCATCCTGAAACAGCAAAGTCCAAAGACACATGTTGTTTTTCTAATATCCAAGCAATTGAACAGACTCAGTGGAAATAAAGGGCTTTTGTAATAAAATACTGTATTCTTCAGAGTTTATACATGAGAAATAATATTCTGAAAGTCTGTGGCCCTTGCATAGCATTAAATATCATTCCAAGGTGAAAAGAAAGTTGCATCTGAGGGCAAATAGTTTCATTATTTCAGAATTATTTCATTATTTCATATTACTACAGTCAGTCTGCTTCCAAATTTCAACAACCATTGAAGCCATCTCATCTCCACTGAATCTGAAAGTGTTTTAGGCCCTGGAGAAAAGTGAGATAAGTTTTGGGAACAAAGATGATGTGTTAGGGTCAGCCACCTTGTATCTCCGACAGAAGAACATTTATTTGTTTTTTTCTTCAGCTGCCTCACATATGAGCTGGTTCAGGTGTCTGCAAAGTGGAAAGTTGTAATACACTTTTTATAAAGAAGGATGAGCAAAAACATCACAAATTCTACTCACAAGCAAAAGTCATACAAATACAGAAAAAAAAGGTGTTTTTCAGGTTATGGTTCAATTTTATGCTACTCTATTACTTCAGCCAGTCCTGGCACAAAATACATTCTGCAACTCTAATGAAAGAAAGGTTCTCATCATCTACCATGTCTGCTATAAATTTTTTTTTCTTATTATTTTATTATAAGTCTCACACTGTCTGGGATTTGAAATGCTGCATTGCTGCTCTTAGACTTATAAAAATAGGCTGGAAAACATGAGACCCAGAAGCTGAGACAGCTACAAAGCAAGTGAAACTTATCCATTAATTCAGTTTGTTTTGACTGAAAAGTTAAAGATGTTTTGGACTATTGATGTGATATTATGGGAAAAAATAGTATCATTTTTTCAGGTAAACAAAAGAGTTCCAGACAAGATTTTACTACTGGCTTTTACTAGTCTTGTTAAGACAGTAAGAGTAATTTGTTTTCTGCCTGTTTGTGGTTGCCTGGACATTTGGTCTAAGAATATCTTTATATTTTCATCATAGCAGGTGGAACTGAAATGGGCTATACGTTGGCTCCACCCATCCCACCCCATATCCAGAGCAACAGAGGCAGAAGCAGGTGTCTGTCCTTACTGTTGATACAAATCCAAAGCAGTCTGCTGTTAATATCTCAGTGAATAGTCTGCATTAACAGAGCTTTTCCTGACGGCAAAGATACCTTACCATTGTGTACACAAACCAAAGTCACCAAAAGGACTTATCTTGTCACTGCTAAATCAAATTAACTGTTGCTGAGGTCAGACCAAAATGGTGTTTCACACAAGCTGTTGCACACCTGTCCTGTGTGCCAGTATAGGGATACTGGCAAAGTTGAGATACAACTTTAGACCAGAATAAGAAAGAAAACGGTTTTAATTCTTCATAGTGCAGCACTGAATTGTCCAGTATTGCGTCTACACACTGAGGGACTTATCATGGTGTTGAGATAGCTAGATACAAGTGCAAGAATTGGGTAAAGAGGGTGCAAAGTGTGAGACCATAAATAGGTATATAGGAACAGCTGTTCTCTGCTTACTGCTGTATGGTGCAGAGAGCTGTGAGCTAGTATTGATGGGACTAATTCACTGTGCTCTGAGTCAACATGAATGTGTCATCCTCAGGACTGCTGCCAATAGTTCTGCCTTTAGAAACCCCATAGAGCCTCAGCAACCTGGACTGTTGGCTGTGAGCAACAAGCCTCATGTAACGATGGGTACATGTTCAAAACTGAGATGTGTGCAAAGGCACATCACAACCTCCCTCTTCACACAACCCCCCATACTGGCTGACTGGATTGTTCGTAGTTCAAATTACCTTTTCCTTGCTTTGGACAAGGAGGGATGAAAGTGAGTTTGAGGGAGAAGAGGAAAGTGATCATTAGCATGAAGTATGATTGGTTTGCCTATATTTCTTTTACACAAAGAATGTGAAATTTATGGGTGGGTTTTGTCATATCCCTTGCTTCTGTAGTAGTGCTTAGAGGATGTTTCCCATGCTACAGGCCAGTTCTGCTCAGCCTTCATTCCTTGTTCATGCTATTATTCTGCTTGCAGTGATGGGAAAACCCTTCCTTCAACCTAGCAACACAGAGTGGTTGAATGCAAATTGTATCTGGTTATACGACAAGAGATGGGAAGGTTTTGCCTGCACAGGTGGGTGGCTTCCTTTCTTCAGGAAGATTTTTTCTCCATGCCTATATCTGAACATAACAGTAATTATGAAGTTTTAGCCTACTGAAAAGGATTTTAAACACTGCTCTTCCTGCCGGGACCCTGTTCTTACCTTCATTTATATTTTTGAAAGACAATGCACAGATAATTAATAATCAACTTTCCAGTTGCTTTCCTGTTGAAAACAACTCTATTACAAAATTTTGCTATATGCAGAAGTTGACTGTCTCAGAGATTCAGCTAGCACAATGGACTCTTTTTTTAGATAAAAGTCATTACTTCTCAGTTATGGCTGTGTACTGCAAGCAGGGAATTACATTATACTTTACAAAACCCTATTTTCCCCTCTCAGGTTCATATGCAACAGGATTTGTTCCTTCAATGATAGTGATGTTCTTCAAAGAATAAGGTCAAAATAATGTAAAATCAGGATGTGACAAAGTTATATGCAACATTTTCATTTTTCACCACAGTCATACAGCTATTTCATTCACATTGGATGCCAGCAAAAATACTGCATTCAAATACAAAGCAAGTGCACGAGTGAACTATAAGATTGAATGAGTTTCAACATGTTACTGATAAGACTGGGAATTTAAATACATACAGGTGTTCCTTATCATCTTTGCTAAGACAGACAATGCACCCTTGACAGCTTTAAGCATTTGGTGGCTGCAAAGCTGTTTCTTTGTTCACAAAGATATTGTGAAGAGGAAAACATGCCCAGTATCCAAACAAGAAAGCAAACAGACAGTTTGTTGTCAGTCGTCCAGAATCACATTCCAGCACGGTACTCTGAGCACCATTATGCTGCCACTTGTCCTCCTGGCACATGTCAGGACAAGGTGTTTGCAATCAAGGCAGCAGATGGTTCTTTGGGCTGCCTAAAATCAGGGTGAGCATGACACATCATTTATGATGCCACAGAGAACTAAGTATTAGGCATAGGCATAGGCATAGGATATTCAAGGTATCCTGTATTCCATTAATACCTTCACACAGAGCAGTAGCCCCCAAGTTTCTGAAGGGTCTTTCTATTATTGTGCTTGCTAGTTTCATATCTGGTGATGCATATGCATTCAGTCCATAACCTATCCATTTAAACCCAATTAAAGACAACTGTTTGGGGAATATTTCAAGTTTTGACTACACTGGTGAACAGCACAGCATGAGCTGCCTTGAAAACATCTGTGACTGCTAGGCCAACAATTGAATTGCCAACACTCAGTTCTTAGCCAATTCATTTCATTCTGTTTTGCCAAGCTCCGGAGCAAAAGCAACACAGTTCTGAGCACTGATGGCACAATGGCTAAAACCCCCAAAAGTTTCAGCATTGCAGAAATTTCATGACCCTGCTGCTGCTTGTATCCCATTTTCACAATGGTATTTCCAAAATAAAGGAGAGAAATAGGGAAGAATACAGACCTTCAGTGTGCCTTCTGTGCCCCGTCAGCTTGAGTTGTACTGGGAAATATTTCCAAGTGTTAGACTGTTTCATATTTTAATGCTCACTATACATTGGCTGAGAGCATTCCACAGAGCAATGAGCAATGATATCAAGGGCTAGAGAACATGTATTCTCTTAGCTGAATTGCTTGTTACAGCCAAATGCAGATACAGAGCGCGGACATCAATCACTGCACTTACATTAATGATGCGATGCTTCTGCAGCGGATCAGGCTTCTGTGCCTTAAATAATCTGCAAGTAGCATTAAATGGCTTTTAGCATGCATTATCAGTGAAGTTCTGAGGGGGAGGCCAGTTATCAGAACCTCACTCAGATACAGCACAAAAGTCTTCTGAGGACGAAAGGGAGAAAGGAGCGAAGCAAAGAAGGAGTGGAAGGGAATGGGAGAAGGTTTTCAGTTACTTTCTCTTCTGAGCTGATGCCCTCTCTGTCTCCTACTGTGTAAGGTCCTCTTCACTTTGGAGTGAGGTGACCAAGAACACAAGGTTTACAAAACAAAGGAGAGCAGACATTCGAATATATATGGCCTGCAGTCAGTAGCAGAGATTAAATTCTTCTGTAGGGTGTTCCCTCTCTCCTGCCTCTGTTACCAGTTCAATTAATTTTTTGATATCTGCTCCTTGGAAATGGTTTCTTTCATGTCTATGAAAAATTTAACTCACGAATGCTGTACCTCTCAGCCTCTTTATTGCCTGTTATGTATGGAAATGATGAGGAAGGAAAGCAGAAACACCTAGTTTTCTTCCTGAAATATACATGTTCTTCAAATTACCAATACTGAGCTTTAAAAAATGCTGAGGTTTTACCAAAATAAACTATTGCTATATTAACCCTTTCACAGGTTTGTAACCTTTAGAAATCACTTCTTCCAGTGTACATTTGTAACACAATAGTCATAAAAATGATGTACTATGAGTAGAAGGTGAGATTGTCATAACTTCATGAGCAAAACCACTGAGTAAGACAGGAAAAAAAGATCAGAAAAGGTGGCATTAGTGCCAGCTAGAGCACCTTGGCATTTCATACAGTGAAACCCAGTCAGTGAAGTACACACACAAATAAATACCAGTTACTTAATTCTTCACCTCTGATACCTTGTTATAATATCTAAATGTGCACACACACCTAGAAGCATGCCACAGGGTTTTCAGTGGGTGTTTTAAAAAAGCTGCCTTTGAACTTGTGCTGGTTTCAGCTGAGGTGGAGTTAACTTTATTTGCGGCTTATGGTATGGGGCTGTGTTCTGGATTTGTGCTGAACATAGGGTTGGTAATACAGAGGTGTTTTTGTTATTGCTGAATAGGGCTTGCACAGAGTCAAGACCTTTTCTGATTTTCATTCTGCCACATTGGTGAGGAAGTTAGGGCTACATGGAAGATTGGGAAGAGACACAGCTGGGACAGGTGACCCAAACTGACCTAAGGGATATTCCAGACCATGTGGCATCATGCTCAGTATATGAAGAGGGAGGAAGAAGGAGGAGGAGGAGACATTTGGAGTGATGCTGTTTGTCTACCCAGGTCACCATTACCCATGATGGAGCCCTGCTCTCCTGGAAATGACTGAACACTGGCCTGCTTGTGGGAAGCACTGAGTTAATTTCTTGTTTTGCTTTACTTGTATGTGTGGCTTTTGCTTTCTCCATTAAACTGGCTTTCTCTCAACCCATGAGTTTTATTATTTCCTCATCCTTTACCTTTCCATTTCTCTCCTTGATCTTGCTGGTGGGGAGGGGAATGAGTGACTGCCAAGAGGGGTTAAATCAGAACAGAACTGTTGAGAATACTCAAGGCTGAATACTTATTAGGAAAAGGAAAGGAGACCATGCTGTAAGTAGCATAACATAACATAATCTAAATATTCCAACAAATAATGCTATGAAAATGTGATTGGATAATTAACTGGAATTAACAGAATAGTTTATAAGCCATAATAGCTTTGACATTGTATTTGTAGGGTTACAGCACTTGCTGAAAAACACTGGGGCTTGCAGAGGTGTCTGTAGCAGGTCACATCTCACTGTTCCCCAGTGCCACACCTGCCATTTGGGGTTGATTGGACAAAGTGAGACACAGAGGAACCACAGCAGGTGGGGATGCATTATCTAGTCATGGAAATGGAGCTCCCACCCTGTTGTCCCCATGAGAGCTCCTCTCAGGAGTAGGAGGCCATTCCTGCAGGGTCTGTGAGGGCAGGTCCTGGAAGCCAGACCACATTCCAGCGCCCCAGCCAGAGCAGGGCAGATGGAGGGCACTGGGGCAGTGCTGGGCACTGAGCACCTTGCAGGGCTATCATAACATCCTTGGCCATGGAGAACTTCAGGGAGGCTGAACAGGGTCAGTCAGGCACCTTAGTGCCCTGGCACAAGCCATGCAGATGTATGTGCTCAGCACCTTGTGGGATGTGGGACTGAGACAGATTTGCCTCTGCTAGACTTCCCATTTGGCAACTCCTAATAACAAATCCAAACTGTTGGGAATAATAAGCTTTTCCTTTATATTTTAAATTTTTCTTAGCATACTTAAGAACCGGCAGTCATACTGTGGACGCTCTGAGCCTGGAAGTCTTCAAGGCCAGGTAGGATGGAGTTTTGAGAAACCTGGTCTAGTGGAAGATGTCCCTGTTCGCAGCAGGGAGTTGGGACTAGATGAATGTAAAGGTCCCTTCCAACACAAACTACTTGATTACTATGATTGTGAAAGACAAGGAGATTGGAATTAGACAACATTTAAGGTTCTTCCAAGCTAAGCCATTCTCTGACTCTATGGCTCTTTACTTTATAGGATATCATTTATAGTAATATAGTTTGCTTTTAATATGAATAAAAGTCTTCTGAAAGTTTTTTATTATTACTTGGAGGAGGGTATGTTAAACTATTACAGAAAACATGCAGAAATTAATATATCCACTAAATGTCTCACTTTTTATGTTTATCTTGGTTGTTGTATTTGTTTTCTAATGGATTATGATCACAGTGTATTTTTAATTACTTTTGTTATGGAGGTTAGTGTCCATTAACAGGAAAAGTTTATTTTATGCATTCAAAAAGTACATAAATTTTTAGCAACTAAAATGTATTTTAAAATCCTCAAATATCACAGTACCGGCAACAAATTTTACTCATGTTGGCTAAGTTTAATGCAAGTTCTTTAAAGATAACTTTAGTGGCATGAGTACAGATGAAAAGACAGCACAATATATTAAATTATCTCTATAATCACTCTATTTTAATATAAATTCTCCTGTATTTCTCCAAATAAAACCTTGGGCCTAATTTTCTGGCACATGCTCCTGGTAAAAGGTGTCAGGAGAAAGCAGTGCAGAAATTGCAAGGTGATATACAGCATCTTTGAGACACCATTGAAGTAGAAAATTTGACATTTGAACTCAGACAGGCACAGTAATTAATTCTGCGATGTGGCAGTTCCTGTTCTAGTTTTCCCTTTTCGTTGTAATTGCTTTGTTGCTTTTTTACTTTGGGGTTTTCTCGATTTTCTTTATTTCCTTTCAAATGAGAGATTCTGCTTTGTGATTTGCAAAGCAGCAACTGGAAACATGACTCTACCCATTTTCTTATCTCATCTTGGCTCTGACTGCATTTAAATTATCGACAGTTTTAAAATAGGCTGTGGTAATGCAGCACCAGCCTCTTGCAATGGGAGAGGGATGAATGTTAATTCAGCTTGTTGGAAAGGGAGAATCAGCACATCTGTTGTCTTGACATAGTGTTCAGTATAACAATAGGAAATATTTAAATTGCAATCATTTGCTATGATGTGTCTAAACATTACTGGGAAACAGCTCATTAGTTCTGCACCTCTCAGCTCGTGAGACACGGTGCTGCGGTGAGGAGTTCTGCAGTGGCAATTCTGAGCTCTCCACTTCCACTTGGGTGGCATGCACCACAGTGAAACCTGAATACCTGATCTAGTGAGACCTTGTGGGAAGTGAGCTATGACTTAAAGAGTTGGAAGACTCTCAATTTACTTACTTGAGACAATTTATTAATTCTTACAATTTGCTATGTAATAGATTAGAAATAATATTTTTAAGGACATGAGTGTAATGTTTCTCCTCTGTCATGTTGATCCATGCAGGAACAAGTAGCAGTGACAGGAAATATGATGTTACAATTGCTTTTTTTTCCCCTGATTGCCTAGGAAATAGAAATTATTTGCTGATATTAACCACTAAACAGTGAAATTAATAGAATGCAGTCTGTTTGTAACATGATAGGAAATTGTTTTGGAAAATTTTGTAACCATGCCCAGTAATAACTGCTGAAAGTCCACTCTGTAGTACAAAATGTAATTGTGTTATTATAGAAGCATAGAATTTTTTGGGTTGGAAGGGACCTTAAAGATCACCAAGTTCCAAGCCTCCTACCATGGGCAGGGACACCTTCCACAAGACCAGGCTGCTCAAATCCCCATTCAACCTGGCCTTGAACATCTCCAGGGATGGGATATCCACAGCTTCTCTGGGCAACCTGGTCCAGTGTCTCACCACCCTCACAGTAAAGAATTTCTCCCTAATATCTAATTTAAACCTACTGTCTTTTCAATTTAAAGTAATTCCCCCTTGTTTTATCATCACATGCCCTTGTGAAAAGTTCCTCTCCAGCTCTTTTTTAGACCCTCTTTAGGGCCTAATCTATAATCCATAAGATCTCCCAGAGCCTTCTCTTCTCCAAACTTATTATTATGTTGAAGATATTACCCCAAACAAACCTTTTGTTGCAACCAAATCCAGCACTGAAATTCCCTCTGTGAAATTTCACAAAGCAGGCCTGCAGGCCAGTTTCTCTGTTTGCTGAACAAGCCTAGACAGGTCAAAGCATGGTCAAAGCAAAGATGCTAACTTAGATCCAGCATGGTTAGCCATCCAGTGCAGAACTCAGAGCATGTTAGGATTTGTGCTCTGCTCTTCTATTGAGACAGCTCCCACCTAGATCTTGCACAACGTTGTCAGGGTTTGTATGACCAAAGCATTTTATGTCTGGATGGGAACATCATCACTGAAAAGTGTAATTTAGCCAGAGTATGACCTGCCCACGCTAAATCCTGAAGACTACATAAAAGCTTAGCTGTGGGAATGTGTCCTTTCCAAAGCCTCTGCGTAAGGCATTGTCATGCTCTGCAGCAATAGCTCCCATGAGGACTTCTCATCTGCAATGACATGTGTTAGCTTCAGTAGTATATTATTAACACCGCACCTTTTTATTGGTCCAGATATTGTGGTGACTTAAACTCTTAGCCTGACTATTCAAATAGTCAGTGCTGAACTGGAACTTCTGAGGGAAATGTGAGGAGGTCTCTTGGCAGCACTGGGAGCAAATGCAGAGGGCAGGCAGAGGGCAGGTGAATCCAAAATTGGCACCATCCACATCCATAGCCAGTAGTAATTTAAAAACCCCAGCTGATCAGGTCTAACTCAGTTAAATGTAAAGGTAGTTTTACACACTAAATAATTAATTCCACATGCTTCCTATTTCATGTTCTTTTCTTTGCCTTATCTAAATCATGTGGCACTTTAAAAAGCAAACAGAGTAAAGCTAAATGTCAGAAGAATATTTCCAGATGAGTGACAAAATCAACAAGCAAGTAATCAAGCCATCAGAAAACATACTATTCAAAGTATACCTTTGGCATTTTGACTAAGAGTATAAAAAGTGCAATTAAATCAATGTATTTCCCTAACAGAGTTCTTGTTTTGAAATTATCCATGTCTAAGATGATTTATTTAATGATTTAATTAAAAAACCCCCTAAAATTAAAATTATTTTTTTAAATTAAAAACTAAAAAATTTTTAAAAAATTAAATTAAATTTGACCACTGCTGTCTGCTTCTGCAGAAAATCATTAATACTTTATAGTGAAACTGGCTGTCTATCACAAATATTGTCCTATCTTTTTAATAAAACTTTTAATGCAAATTTGTATGTATTATAAATTTCAGAGATGAAATTACATAAAGGTGTAATACAAAAGAGATAATACAAAGAGCCATTTTAAACAAGATGTTTAAACTAGATGTTAAATAGCCTTAAGTATATTTTATTCTGAAGATAAAGATAGGAATTTTTGTTTCAGGTCCATAAACAAAATTTATATCTCTCCTTTATGTAGAGAAGTCACAAAATATAAATCACTGAAAACTAATTGTGTTTGGTAACATGCCTTGCCTTCACATACCAAAAAGATTAAATTAAATTGCAAAACTCTTGTAACATTCATGAAATTCAGATTTCACAATTATACATTGTCTTAAAATGTCAGAATGATAATACAGTCCAAGGGATTTAAATACCCATTTCAGTTTCTCCTCTCCATATCCCGTTTTATTTTTCTATCATCTGGCAGTTGAACAAATTGGAACACTACAAAAGTACATAAAAAAAATGTGTCATTCATGTACAATTACTCTTATGCAGTATTGCTATAAGCCATGAGACCAGTTAGTCAGATGCAATCCACTGAAATCATATATCAAACTCATTAATCCAGAATTTTAGAGTAAAATTGCTCAAGAAGACAGCTGTTTTTGAAATTATGAGCTGGTATCTTCCTTCTCAACTAGAGCTGCACCAATTTAGTGGAGATGGTTTAATCTTACTCTCTTGAGTAGCTGGGTGCATTCAGTCTTCCTGATGTTTCTCAAGTGAAGTTTCTCAAGGAAATTTTATTATAAGTCTGAGTAGACTGATGTGGAATAGAAATGATGTGGAAAAGAAAAAACAATGGCTATAAGACACGGTAAGTTGAGAAAGTGAAGATATTTCACTGTTTTCCAAATACTCTAAGAACACATAATTTCAAAATAGGTATGCCTAGAAACTACAATTAAACAAAACCAGAAGATGTTTAAACCTGAAGCAGAGTGAAGTCTTTTCTTTCAATACTCTTTAGAGCAGTTTGATAGTGTTACAATTACTGAAACTTGATTTTCCAATAGGAAATCTATGTTAGTAGACAGGTAAGTACCATGGCTCTTTGTACCCAACTATCTTTTTTTTTCTGGCAGCTCCTGTGTGCACTGTTGTAATCCACTCCTCTGCCTTTTCAGAGTTTTATCTGAAAAAAGAACCACAAACTCAGACCAAGGAATTCTATGGGACTGGGATAGGGTTATTTGTTGAAAAATATTCAGGGTCTGCAGTATGTCCTTTCTGTAGTGACAACAGTAGAATTTATAACTGAGGCTGGTGACCAGGAAGATGCTAACAAACATTTGAAATGGACTTGGTTCACGTCAGTGATCAATGTGTTGTTCATCACATTAGGGTAAAGTTGTCATTGCTGATGCTGTGCTCAGATGCTACAGTAATTACTATGCCACAGATAAACTGATATAATAAACAAGGTGGTGTAGACACATTAGATCCCTTTCTGATGAGTATAATTGATGTTTGCTTGTTAAAGGGGAAGGGGAACACCCTTACTGAAAAAGGAAACATGGCATACTCTTATAAAACTTCCTCTAATAAAAGTTTAGTGAAAGATATTGATTTTTTAATCCCCATGTTTTCCTTGTTCTCTGTTAACATGTATTTCAGTAAGGATGCAGACAATACAATATGAGCCTCACATCAAAAAAGGAAACTATTTTAGCTGAAGAATCACCTCGATGATGCTGTGTTTATGTTTAGATTCTGCAATTTCGGGGAAGAAATCCATTACTTTAAAGGGACACACAAACTCTGATACCACTAAACCAGCCTGAAATAGGATTCTGAGACCCTGAAGGGGTGTGCGATGTTGGCATTAGGTAGCATTGGTGTGGAGTCCAGTAGGCCATGGTAAAGGATAGACATCTATTTGTTCTGCAGTCCTGACAGAGTGCTATAGATGATACAGGAGTCCAGAATGGAATTTGTAATTTAATGACCTCCATGACTGTTTTGAATGGTTTTAGGAACCACTGCTATATCTTTCTGGTCCAACCATAGGTAGCCTAAAGATATTTCAGCTCTCTGATACATGCTCAATTGTCATGTTCTTTATTATGATTGTGGGCACACAATACAGACTGTCTCCTGTTTTTCTGAGGGAAAAAAGGGTTCTAAATTTAATGCAGGCTGGCTATATTTCAATTATGAGCAGGCTTCTTTTCAGCAGAAGCAAATCACTCTTCTTGACATGCCATCAGAGTCACAGACAACTGACCTTCAGGCAACAATGCAAGAGATATCTGTTGTTTTGACCTGCTGATTGACTAGTTATGGATTTTTTTCTTGGTTTTGTTCTTGCCAACAGCATATATAATTTGGGGTTTAATCTTTTTATTCAATGCCCAGCTGCCTTAGCAGTCTGCTTGAAGAACTAACATATGAAACGTATATATTTTATGTCTGTTGTTCGTAATTAATCATCAGTGATTATGATGCATAATTATCTATTCCATTTAATTCAGTATCAGTAATGAATGTATATTAAAGTTACCTCAGCCATCTGCATATTTCTGCCAACTGCTATTCAGAGACCAGCTTCTGAAGGCATTTTTGAGCAGAGGAAGATGGCCATCTGCTAATCTTGACCATGCACATATTTTAAGATATGTTGATTAGATTATGTAATGGAGTTGTAAATAGAGAACCTGATATATGCAGTTGAAGAATGTGTTACCAGTTTGTTGATTAATAATTAATTAAGTAATTTCTTACTATTTTCCCTTTCTAAATCTTGGATATTTCCCATTTCTTATTTAGATATTTTTAAAGCATTTGAAACTGTTTACTATTCAAGGCAGGATGTTTTAGAGAGTACACTGTACCCTAGTAAACAGAGAAATTATTCTTCTCTTTATTATTCTAATCCCTTTAGCAGTTTATTACTTTCAATTTTAAAAATGCTGTATGTATTTATGGTGAAGTGTATATTTTCACACTATTTTCATTGCCCATTTAAGTAGTAGTAACCAGTAAGCATGTAAGGGGTTCACTTTGCAGTCTTTGTTAGATATCATTACTCATCTTTAGACCTTACCTTCCTCCTGAGCCTCAAAGGAGTCCATGTGAGTAAGGATCTGAATTCATAGCATATAGAAAGGGTAGTGGGAACAATCTGTGACATACTCTGCCATTTCCCTGCACTGCCTGAACATGGTAGAAAAAACCATGACATTTTCTGTCAAATGATGCAAATTCAGTAAACTCATTTTCTTCAAAACAATACTAATCTGACCTTTTACAATGTCTTCTCCCTTTCTCTCCTTTCCAGTCTTGTCCTTAAATTCTCTAAGTATTCAGGCAAGACCTACAACTTTTATTCATAGAAAACTCTTTACAAGGCGATTTGGTGCAGCCAGTAATGGATTCCCAGCCTGCTTTATTAGTTTTGGTTTTGTTTTTACATGAAACTAATTTATTTATCTGTTCACTTACTGAAATCTGAACAGATTCAATTTTGAAATTGAATTTTCACTACACTGAGTACAGTGGGCCTTTCTTCTGACTATACATTCTGATTAAATGTGGACTTTACATAGAAATATCCGGCTATTTCCACCTACTAGAAAAAGCCAGAATCAAATGTATAAATAAAGTTTACTTTTAACCCATTTATAAATGTACTAAAAGGTAGTTTTCAAATAACTGATTCATCCTTGTGGAAATAAAAACACAGAAAAATATTCTTAAAGAAAGAATGGTTTTGAAACCTGAGTTGGCAAGATATTAAATAATTTAAAAATGTTTTTGCAATGTATGTGACTCTGTATTTCTGAATTAACTACTAGGTTTTTTTACATCAAAAAAATAGCTTTTTCTTTTGGTGAGAACTTTTCATTAAAGCATTTGACCCAGCATTTTTTTCTGCAGTAGTAAAAATTAATAATTAAAAAAATCTTATAGGTAATTATCACAGATTCCTTAATACCTGATTTCTCAAATAGCATCCAAAAATCAAAGAAATTACTCTTTATTTTTTAATGTGTTCATCAAATGCTGATAAAATCCACGTATTGCAAAAGCCACAATACAATGCTAGACTTTTTAATTCAGAAAAGATCAAAAATCAGATAAAACTATGATCTCAAAACACTTTTTTTTTTTATTTTTACTTTTTTTTTTTTATTTTTATTTTTACATATAGGATGGGAATGTGAAATGTTTTCCCTAGTATTTGGAATTATCTTCTAACTAAATCAACCTTATCAAGCAGCTAGAATTCTGTCAGATCAAGATTCTGCCCCAATGCCTCCAATTCTCAAGTTATACACTACAAGTGCTGTGAGAAATTTACTGTGTCTGTTTAATGTAATCGTGTGTCACTGTGGTTTGTCTTACTGTACACATCTCTTTTATGAGAATCAGTAATTCAAACATAGGTTTCCATGGATGATCATGCACAGGAATTTTAACTATTTATCCTTTCTATTGAAACATTGGACTCTAATATATTAACTTTTTTTTCTTTTTTTTTTTCTTTTTTCCCCCCCCCTTTTTTTTTTGGCCTATAATTAAATGCCAACACTTTGTAATTTTTATAAAGTGGGAAAAATACCACTAAAAAGATTTTTTAAAGAAGTGTTGAGGGTAAATATTTGGACTGTTAATGGTACACAGTTATTTTTATTTTTCCTTTCCAGTGTGTTACAGTTTCAGTGTTTTCCTTTTTACTGGCTTTGACTAATCTTTTTATAGCATAGTATACATGGAGCTGCCGGTGCAATCTAAAACAGCATGTGACAAGTAGCAAACAGCCCATCTAATTTTAACCTTCTCTGCCTGCATACATGTCTTTTGTCCTTGTAGCATTAGAATTGCTCATCTGCCTGCAGCTGAGACCTAAACTAAGCACTCCAGTCACGTAAATGTCTATGAAAGCACGTTCAGTTTTTAAGATAAACTGAAACAGCTTGGATGTGGGGGCAAAAATAAATTTAATAAAGTCTTCATGGAAGTCTGGAGCATAGTTAGGCAAGAGGAATTTTCCTCCACATTCAGTGTGTTGTTCCTCATACTGAGAGCATTTTAAGGAAGATTTGATTTCTGGTGATATTTCTGTTCCAAGCTCTGATATTCATGTTCCTGTTGGTCTCTGCTCTTCAGCACAAATATTCTTTCTGTTTTATGAGAATAGCTAAAATCAGAGGTACAATTCAATGTCAAGAAAAGTAAAGATTCCCTTGGCAGTATTGTCATGTTTTCAGGAAAACGCATTTAAAGGAAAATCAAGAAGAGGGGAAAATAATGAATCTGAAGGGTGTAAAAGGAAAATGAAACAGTGAAGAAAAGACATAATTTTACGAGAAGTATTTATACTAGAAACATTGCCTTCTAGTCTCCAATTATTCTCTGAAGTCAAATTATGCAAGAAAATCAAGACTAAGAACATGACAAAACCACATTTTTTTTTTAATATTAAAAGAAAAGCGTAGTCTGGGCATGAAAACTACTGATGTCTGAGAAATCAGAGCTCAGAGCCACAGAAGAAATTTTCATAATGCAACTTTTAATAATATTTGGTGTAAGATAAAGACATGATTCTAGTAAACATCTTCTGTACCTGCACACTGGACTGTGACTTAGATGGAAAGACTACTAGCAGGTGGATCCAAACAGTTTTAGGCAATGAGAAGCCCACTTTAGTCCACAAAAAAATAACAACTGTAGGTGCCCCAAGAATTGTTCTGGCAAAACCAGAAATGCCCAAAGACTTTAGGACAAATAAAAACATTGGTGGGGATTAGCTACACATTGATTTTAATTCTTCAAACCCTTAATTAACCCCACTTTCAGCCTGTAGTTATTTATGTAGATACTAAAAACAGGACAGAAAGAAATTAGCAAGCTAAGAAAGTAGCCATCTGGGCTAGGAGGACAGGTACCAAGACTTAGGAAAAAAACACAGTGCTTTGGAAGGACTTTCATATGGGTCATGCATTAACACAGGTAGAGGACAGACTCTTGTGAGTCTTACTGAGTTTTAAGTGTGGCGTACCACAGGGGGTAGTATGAGCATCTTTAGATGGAAATCTAGGAACCCATGGATTCCAGTGGAAAAGTTAGTCTTTTGAGCAGAAAATACACTGAAGCAAAGGAGGAGTTCAGATGATAATGTTGAGTGAGTTTTCATTTAAAGTATCTAAAACCCCTTCATGTTTCAGATCCAAACCCCTATTCCTTTATTGCTTCATGCAGTCATTTCAAGTTTTCTAAATGACTTACTAATTTCTACAGTGCCTTGGAGCCAAACCAGTTGGTTCTTATAAATCAAAATTAGTAGAAAATTGAAAGAACACTGTTAGGTCAATTGCTTTACTTTTTTGCATACTTTAAACTACATGGGTATATTATGTCTCTGATGGATCTGCTTAATTTAATATTGTGGGCTGCCTTGCAAAAACAACAAACCAAAACTCAAACCACTTCTTCACTACCACTAGAACAGCCTGGAGCTTTTAAGACAGGTTTTTTTTTTTTTTGTATTCTTGAGACCACTGGTGTTCCCCTCACCAAGCATAGCTTAACATAGTTAAACGTAGCTGTTAGTAGTAACAGCTCAGAATAAATTCTACAGATGAAAAAGAAAGCCAGCTGGTGTTTCAGAAAAACCATCTATATGAAAGGTAACAAGTCTAATAACAGTTGAAAGTAATTTTAGGTAATATTTTGTGTATTGGGTGTGGTATTACAGCAGCTTAAACTGACATCAGGTTTGGGCTGTTACGTTCCTACTCTCCTCTCCCAAAGTCTTAAATAGCCTTCACCCCCATGCCTGCAAGGCTGTCTCCTTCTGCTTCCATGGGAAGCTCATCCCAGGAAATAAATGATCATGGAATGACTCTTACTAAATATAAAGAAAATAGTTTTCTATTGGTTCTTTGTACCACTTTTTACAATTTCTATCCAATGAGTGGTTTGCCAGGGCAGCAGAGGCTGGGAGGAAAGCTCTGAGCAGCTGAGGCTGATGGTCATGTAAACCAGCAAGAAAAAACCATGCTATCTGCTCTAGCAGTTCTCAGATTTCTCACTGTCATTTCGGACCTGCAGCAAAGGTGATCAACATTATCATCCACAAGCTGGTGAGAACCCTGGGTTTTGTAATGCCTGGTGGTGCTGAGGCAAGTGGAGTTAGCTACTCATGTCATAAAACTAAACAAGTGTCAGCTTGATCTGGCCTCACAAGGGAAAAGAAGTCAGCTAAATACTGTCAACCAGACTGAAGTAAAAGCAAAAAAAAAGGAGGCTTTTCGTTATCTTCTTCACAGTCAGAAATCTGGCACAGCATAGACAACAATAGTGTCAAATTTTCAAGGTCACTTGTGCCCTTTTTTCTCTTTTATCTTATTTAAAAGATGCATTCTTATTACCAAAGAAGATGTGTCCAATTTAATTTTCTTATTGGAAATCATGTGTTCAGTTTCTTTTAAAGGAGTTCATGTAACACCCATCAAAAGAATATCTGCATTTGCTGCAAAGACTTTCATGTTCAGTGGAACAAACATAGAATTTCTGGGGAGAGCCAGAGCTCTGGTCAGGCACAAAGAGTATTTAGATAATCTCAGGTTACCAAGTGCTGTTTATCATTGTCAACCACATCTAGTTTATAGTCAAGTGAAAACTCAGTAATCTCTGGAAGTGCGGCGAAGATGGAAACAACCACCTCAAACACAAGAAGCATCAGAGGTGAGTATAAGCATATGAACACTTTACAGAGGGTCTTGTCCAGAAGGACAGAGCAAAACCAATAATTGCTCTAGAAAACAGTGGCACCATATCAGCAACTTTGTGTCTTCTCTTCATTTGGGACCTTCAAGTCAGTGGAACTTTCCTGAAAAAGGGTAAGGAAAAGGGACCCTAATGAATGTATATAGCCAGTTAACACAGCTGACTCTACTGGAAATTAATGCATCCTAGCAAAGGAAACCTGTCAATTGACTTTGAGCAGGTTTGGGGTCCATAACTCACTTAAGCAGTCTGAATTATAGAAAATACTGCTACTCATACTCAGCATTGGGTTCAGACTCTGGTCTACCAGGGGCAGAGGTCTATCTCCTCTATACCTCAGCAGTGTGGCCTCAGAATGGCCAGCACCAAAAGTACAGCAAAATTTTGATTGTTCTATGCAGCACCCTTACACCAATAGTCTGAGATTTAGGGTTATTCTTACTTTCTTATTTTGTTTAATAATTTACTTATATAGTGAAGAGTGTAATTTTATTGAATATTTTATACATTTATTTCCTGATAAATAATTGATGAGTATCAAGGTCATGTCTCTGGGGGCATTTAGTTAGTGTGCATGTCAGTCTGCAAGGTAAACTTGGCCCTTGGCTCTACTGATCTAGGATGCAGCACCATCCCACCCAAAATGCTTCATACCATCCTCACTCTTTCAACTGGATGAGCTAATAGAGCACATCATCATTCTGGCACTTTCTGGGATCAGAAGCTTTACTGTTCATGCATGTTCTTGGTTCTGCACAGGTACATCAGGTTCAGCCTTCCCTGGCGTTCTGAGCAATGTGAAGCACGCTAAGTCCAAGGTGATTTAGCAAACTGATGAGGGTTTCAGGAAGCAAGGATTGTCCCACTTTACAATAGCAGAAGAGGACCAAATACTCAACATGTGCTGGTTCAGGTTGAGGGTCCAGGCACTTGGGCTTCATGTGGCATCCTGGCATCTACTTCTCATCTGCTCCACCTCCTGCCCAGGTGACATGGACATGGTGCCAATGTCGCATTGTCAGCCTCCGTTGAGCAACACCTGCAAAAGCTCTGCTGATCCGACCCTGGGAAGTTATGGATATAAGGCTCCCACTTCAATATTTGGAAGAAGAAGTGGAGTATTAATCCTGCAAGGAGAACAGTGAGGCTAGAAATTCACCTTACTTTTACCTCATGCATCTTCAGGGAATCCAGATTCCTGCTTTACCATATATACATTAATATTCATCCAGAGTTTTGTAACATGAGTGCCGATCCACCCTCTGCTCCCAAAAGCATATGTGCACTTTTGCATTATTTAGGATCATGATTTCTGGAAAATAGTTGTAGCATTAAGCCTTCATCTCCTTGGCTCCAGGAGAACCCACAGCTTGGGCTGGTGTCCCCCATCTCTGTGCATAGTGAGTGATGAGGTCTGGGATGCATCAGTATGAGAAAGTAGAAAAATATGTGGGTGAACATATCTTAGAGTTTCAGTAGCCTCAATAATCATAAATACAATATGTATCTAACACTCCAGAAATAACTGCTTCATATATTTCTTAAGAGCACGTAGGAAAAATCTTGTCTTTATTGGTCAGTCTCAGATACCCACTGCAGGTGTCAAACATATACAATTTATTTTTTCTTTTTTGAGATTTTAATTGCAATGACTCAGCCATTAATACATCTGATGATAATCCATTTCTAACTCTGAATTTTATACATCTTTGATCTTTACCATAGCACATCCAAGGGTGAAAGTCTGGATTTGCCAATATTCATTTACTGAACAGTTTACATTTATCCCTCAAGATCTGCAATAGGAATCTGAATGAGGCATCTCTGAATCTGAATGAGGCTGACTGGCATTGACCCCCCCCTCCACCCTCCCTTGCTGCAAGCTCAAGGGATTCAGAAACTGACTGCTACATCCATAGGTCTTTTAGCTCAGGTACAGGCTTGACTTGCAGCTACAAGCTAACATTGTGAAAGTATCTGGATTTTGTAACATTTTGCAACCCTCTTATTCTATGTATCTTTTAAAGAAATTACATCTGACACTTTCCTAAATTGCTGTCAGTTTTGGGATTGGGGTTGTTAAACTGGAACACTTCCTTCACACCTCCAGGACCATTGGGGTCAATGTGACACAGCAGAGCCAAAAGGAGAATGCAAGTCTGGCCATGGACACTTGGATGGCAGAGATGGTTTCTCTGTCATGCTCTCATCTCAAAGGTGGACTAGTTCCAAACAGAAGCACTGAGTCACCACACATCACTTATGAAAAATTAATCCTCCCAATTGCTGTCTTTACTGAAGTGCTACCTGTGTAGCTTTCACAGTGACACATCCTCCTCCTGTTCGGTCTGTGAGATGTGAGGTGATGGAAGGCAGAATGCATGGTTAAAGGTGTTTACAGTTCGTAGGGTGAAAAACCTTCATTCCATTAACACAGACAATAAGAGAGATGAAAGATAATTATATGTTCTCTCATGATTCATGTGATTTGGTTTCTATGGATTTTTCCAATCCTTGTAGAAAAATGCTTTGGAATTATTTTGTAAGTTTTTTCATGATTTTTTCATTTTACATGGCAGTCAAAGCAGTAAATGAGAGGATGCTATTTGTGTTTGACTTATGATGTCATAACAAAGCATGAAAACCTGTGTGATTCTACCAATCAGTGACCCAATAGCTTTTATGAGCACAACCCTTGTATCCTGTACTATGGTGTATTAGAACATATTAGGTATATAAAAACACATTAGGAGTATTAGATATAAGATGTACCAGAATAAAAGACAAGACTAAAATTAAATAGATGACTAATGAAGATAAAACTGTTAAGCAATTTGAATTTCTATTAGTCAATAAAATAGTTAGGATGACTATTGTAGAGGTGTGTTACTTGTTGGATGACTTACCATGTTTTACTCACACAGGCTGATGGCATGTTACTTTATCTATACATCTGTGTACAAAGGAAGCAGGAAAGGCTTGGTTATAACCAAGTCTTATAATCCAGATACTTGGTTGTAAGAAGTAAATATGAGAAATATAGGAAGAAAAAAAAAAAATGTAGATAGGTATTTTAATTTTTTTTAGCATTATTGTTATTGACAAATCTGGAAGACAAAATATATTTTTGATTTGTGCACATCAAAGCTATTGAAAATAGCTGTTGCTACTATCTACATGTTTTATAACCAAAAAACAATATGTATATAACATTTATATAACAAGTTAATAGTTTGGTTTTGTCTAAAACTCCTGAATATGTTTTAGCAGAGAATCTAGCTTAACTGGGAGCCAGCTTGGTTGAAAGCAGAGCACATCACTGAAGCTCATGTACATAAGGTGGTATTGGGGCCAGGTTACATGGGAGGAGTGCAGAGGCATTGCCCAGGCATGCAGGGAAAAGTCAAAGCTCAGCTGGATTTAAACCTGGTGAGAAATGCAAAAAACATTTTCTGTAGGTACCTGGTCAGCAAGACTGACTGCTGAGTGGGGTGATTGAAAAAGAACATGAAAACCACAAAAAAGTGCCTTCCTTCACTTCAGTCTTTCCTGAGCAGATATTTCCCCAGACATCTCTAGGTCTCTGCTGACCAATTGAGTTTGAGGGAGAGATGCTCTACCATACCAAAAGAGGATCTTGTTATGGCCTACTTAAGCACTTTGGATGTAAAGATATCCAGAGGTGCAGACCACGTGCTGAGGGAACCTGGCTGGTTGTATTGCAGAACCAGGCTCCATAAGCTTTGAAAGGCAGTGATGGTTGGGGGAGATGGTTGGGGGAGTTTCCCAGTGCCGAGAAAAAGGCACTTTCATAAGTGCACAAAGGAAGCTCTATCCACAGAACAGCTACAGGACACTTGGCCCCAAGTCAGTTCCCGAGAAAGTTTACAGAACAAATTAACTTGGAAGCCATTTCCAAGTGCATGAAGGCCCAGAAAGGGACTGTGAATGGCCATAATGGATTTATGAACAACAAATCATGCCTGGTTAGCATGAATATCTTCTGTGATGAAATGGCTGGCCTTGTGAGCAATGAGAGAGCAGTAGATGTCATTGACCTTGACTTTAGCAAGATTTTTGCCACATTCACTGATAGCATCTTACCAGACAAACTGAGGAGCTTTCTTCCAGACAGGTAGACTGTAACATGGGTGCAGAAATGTGTTCATGGTGTTTTTAGTAAAGTTGGTGCCTAGTTATTGATGGTGTTTCCCAGGGACTGAAGCTGGGGTCAGCACTGTTCAACATTGACGTCTGTTGATGACTGGGATGATAGGGTGGAACACACCCTCAACAAATTGGCAGATAGCACCAAAGTGGGAGGAACAGTCTGTGAGCAGGAAGACAGGGTTGCCTTAAAGAGGAATGCTGATAGGCTGGAGATCTCATAAGAAGAAATCTTATGAAGCTCACTAAAAATAAATGCAGTGTCTTGCACCCAGGATGTGAAAATATTGTGCAATCTTGCAACTGGGACACTGACTGGGTAGAAAATAGGTCTGCAGAAGGGGACCTCACTGACAAGAGGTTGAGCTAGAATCAGAAGTTAACCTGTGGGATGAAGATGTGCTGTGTGGCACCGGCCAAAGCATGGAGAGCAACTGTTGGAGCACATCCTTCCACTCCTCCTGAGGCTGCTGCTGGGGCACTGGATGTTGTTCTGTTTTGCAGTTTTTACTTGTTTCAGCTTTCCCTATAGTTCTTTTTAATCTGAGTTAGAGGCACTAGGCAAGCCTTGAACATTGTGATTCATTTGACACACCTACTGGAAGTTTTCTGTTGGAAGTTAAAAATACATCCACAACCACAGATTATGAAGGTATCTGATACCGGTCAGGAAATGGTCCACAAAATCTCACCGCTGCTATTCCTCTGATTGAGGGGAAGGATGGGAAATCTTTGCCTTTCCAGCATTGGCATGTATGCGCTCTTTACCTCAGAAGGCAGGCTTTCTAATGTGTTTGTGTTTTAAACATAAATTTGTTGATTAAAAAAAACAAAAAGCACTGTGAAGAAATCTGGCCAAAGAATGTAGGTGTGTGTTTTTGCAGAACTGGAAGCAGCCTTGTGATGCAGCCATCCTGCTTTGGCACCTGGGGCAGTTCTCTGGGGCTGGAGCAGCAGGGAGTCCCCAGGGCTCTGGCAGGGAAGGGTCTGGCAGCCAGGGCCCATCCCACTGCCCTGGCCAGGAGCAGCAGGGAACTGAGGCAGCCCCAGTGCTGGGCACTGGGCACCTCTGTGGGGATGGGCTGTGCCAGGCCAGGATGCGGGGCCAAGCTCAGCAGGGCCATGGCCAGGCAGGGCTGTGGGGGCTGGAGACCAGCTCTGCCACAGCATCCCTGGAGCAGGGAATGGTGGCTCCAGGAGGCTGACATGGGGTGCTGGTCAGGGACACCAAGGGAGGGGGACAGGGACAGTCAGGCTGATTACTGCTCTCAGGACCATGACTCTTTCATTGCACCAGTTTTCCATTTTTTAAAGAGTTGTTGAAGTTTCTTACTGGAAACTTTCTTCCTGCTGATAGCATTTTGAATGCTTTCATCTTGAAGCAAGCATTAACCATTCAAAATTTTCTTCCAAGGTTGTTTGTATAATTTTTCTTCTCTTTCCTGGATGAAAACCATGTTTATTTAAATGTTTGAGACAGTATATCTCTTTTCATTTTCAGGTTACATGTGAAATGCTGTATATCTTAACACACTCTAGGTAGTAATTTTTTGGTACCCCTTTATCTGAGCACATATTATGTACTGTAGAGCAAGGTGGTTTGGATTTTTTTTTTTTTTTTTTTTTTTTTTTTTTACTAAGGAAAGTAGCTATTTGTGTTATTTATATTAATTGGGAAGCAAATTTAGCCAGCTGTCATACACAAGTCTTTGGCTTACGCAACTCAAAAAGAAATGACTCACATGACACCCACTTTTCTAACAGAAAAAAGATTATGATAACAACATAATGCATTCTTGAATAGCTATTTGAAAGTCAGAAACTCTTCATTAATTTAGTGAGATGAAAGATTTTCATGAACAATGTTATTTGGATTTATTTGAAACAGATTTTGAACATTGAAAATATAAAAACTTACTCTTGAATACAGTTTAAATGGAGGTTTATTGAAAAATTTATCCTCATAACTTCTCTTAGCTACCACTTTCACAGATAATGTACATAGAAAATAAAAAATATACAATTATTAAACTGCATCAATTATCTGTAATATAGGAAAGATGATCTATCTTTCCACAGTCCTTCTACACATATTTTCAGGTAGTTCTGATATGTTCAAATCAGGCTTTCTTATTTATTAAGGGTAAAAAATAAGATTAGAAGTCTAGAGTAGCCAATAAATGGATTTCTATCTTACCCTCAGCTTTACAGCTTTTATCTCCATCTCTGTGTGAGACCAAGGTTTTTTTTGGCTCCTCTAACAACAGACTCCTTTGCAAAGCCACCAGCAGCAGCATAAACTTTCTACAGAGGGGTTAAAAAAAGCTAATAATAAGGACTTTTTAATGAATTGTTTCATTTTGCATTTTTTTCATTTCTGGATACTTAAAATCTTGGATCAGTACTCCCTAAGCAAAAATTGTGCAGTCAGAGTTGCTTGCAAAATAAAAAATATCAGTTTTATTGTAGCTAATGACTGAAAAAATTAATTTTTATTTCAGGGTAATAATGGAAATCTATTACCCAAAAATGTATTTAATCACTTAGATACTAACAAGATAAAAATCTTACTAAACCTTGTCTATTTCCAATATGTTATATATTTGGTGAGTGTTAATTTTTTTTTTAGATGATCGTGTCAAGGTGTATGCATTTCTATGAATTCTATGTATTTTAAAGAGGAAAATGGGGAGCTGCCACAATAAACGCATGTAGGAGGAACCTGTCTGCCTGTCAGTTTTGGTTTAAATAGCCAGCAGGAATGTCACACTCCTGACAGAGAGAGGAACAGATGCTGAAGATCCACAAAAATCTGGGCTACAGTGACAGACTCCATCCTGGCACACAGGAACACTACAAGAGCATCAGCAGGCCAGGGAGGAAGTGCAGTACCCTCCAGCCAGGGAATGAGGCTTCCCTCCCTTGCAACGGCATCAGCTTTGAAGCTCTGCTGCACTGGGCATGCCTGGAAGTACTCAAGTGCTGACAGAACACTTGGACATCTTGCACTCTCCTGAGAGCTACCAGGTCCCCAAAGCACACTTCATTTCACCCCTCGCTGTGTCAGGACAGATCTCCTAAAGGCACGTGGCTGTACTCCCAGTTAACTGAGGTAGCTTAGTTAACTCTGTGCTTTATATGTTTGCTGTGCAGAGCAGTGGAGGAATTTTCAATCAAGTGAATTCAAATAATAACCAGTGTAGTGTGGAACATTCCACTGAATAAACTTGTACATCTTGACTGTGACTCATAGCCAATCCTCTTGTACGTCATGCATAAATCATCTTTTCATAGTTTTGCAAAGTCACCATGCAAAGGAGAGCAAGAAAATGTGAGCAGATAGATTTTTGCATGAAGATTATCACATCTAGAATGGATGGGGCCTCTCCAGAGCCAGAGAAAGGCCAAGCTGTGCATGAAACTGCGCTGTCTGACCTCACTTCTGCTCCTGCTTGTTCCCACAGTACACGTTCCTTCTTTAGCTGGCAGCAAGTGTCAGAGAGAGACACAGTAGGACAGCTTACTCCTAATGAGGCAAATATATCAGGCTGTACACCAGAAAGCAGGTAGCTTGTTATGTTTTAATGGTTTTTTTCATATCCAGACAGAATGGAAAATGTTTCTTTTAAAAAAACCACTGGTAGTTTGATCTCACTGTGTGGCCTTCAGCCTTGCCCAAGATTTTGAAGTGGCACCTCCCTTCTCCCCGCCCCAGGTGATTGCTGCTGTATCACTTCTTGGCAATCCCTGTGCCAGCTCCCAGCTCATCTCCTTGTCTGCATGACTCAACAGTAATTGCTCTGAGTTTTGATATGGGGCTTTGGCACATGAACGAATCATGACTTAATAGATGAGCTATCTGTTTCTTACATATGGCTTTAGTGAGCCATTGTTTCCTGTTGTCCTAGATTTCTAAATGTGTCTCCTTTCACCCACACAAACCTGCCATTGCTATCAACACAAGTGTCCTACTTCACGTTGGTTTGCTTCCTGCCACCCGTGCAGCCGCACCTATTCATGTACATGCATCTGTGCATGATCTGGTGTGGCCTGGTAGTCTGGCTGAGACAGAGGAAGTGTGACATCGTGGAAGAACTAAAAATGCTGGCAGTGTAGGGATGAGGAGTTGTGCTCACCTCCTTCATGCACATGTCTTTGCACACCTGCTTTTCTGTGATGCATTTTCTTAAAGAGTGTCTTGCACAGAACATAGAATTTTAAAGAGATAAGAAAAATTCTTATATAAAAAGGTTATATATTCTTATATATATAAAAAGGTTATATATTCTTATATATTCTGATATAAAAAGGTTTTTGTACTTTGTTTGCACCTATATAATGATTGAACTGGAACATCAACATTGAGGCACTTCTAAAGTAACAGCTCAGGCCAGAAAGGTCTTTTCTCTTGGGCAAACAAAGCTCATTTTTTGACTTTTATTGTACCTTGAAAGAGTGTTCTAGTGTTATTGCCTCAGTTTTTCATATGGAATATATCCTGAAATGTCATTCATATATTCCAAGTGAAAGAAGACTTGTGCAAGTTCAGAAAATAACAACCGACTGCATGCAAGTATCACAATAACAGTAAAAAATAGACAGTGGTTATGTCCATATTGTCTCTTAAGGAGAGCAATAGACTTGAAACATGTGATACGGAAAGCCTTAGCTCAGGTGCATCCATTGTCAGTCATCCCTTGCCATATCCATATGAAATCCTTATGAGAAAGGTCAATATCCTTACTCACATATCTACTGGCCATGTGCCACCAACTCTGCAGTAACTGGAGACTGACAATGGGGAATTTTCCCTCACAGAGAGAGAAATGGCCATGCCAACCTATCAGGAAGAAAGGTCCTTGGGCTCTTTCCAGACTGGGTAAACTGAGACACTTCTCCCTTTCTCTGCTTCTGTTTTCTTAATGGCATCACCTTCAAGTGCAGCTGAAGGAGGGGAGAGCAGGTTTTAGAAGGCGGTCGTCATTTTTCAGGCAGGTCAGATGTAGACTGCAGGCTCTGACAAACGCTTCTGAGCAGTCTCAATGGTTCTCCCTAACTATAATGCTGAACTTTTAAAATATGGAAAATGTGGAGAGGGTAAAATGGTGCTTCCAGGTTTTGTGGAGTAAAAGGTGCAGACTGTGTAAAGAGACTTAGACAAATTTTGGACTAACACAGCAGTGTTAAGCTGAATATTAAGTGACTGAATATTTTTTCCCAGTTTCTGGGGTCCTACAAAGATCCTCAAGAGTAGGGGAGGTGGGAGAATCCCCACAGCAGTTGGCCAATGTCCACTCCTTAAAAGTCTACTTCTTTATGTCTCTTCTTATTCATGTCCTTTAGAACTTAAACTTTTCAATTCTTATTCACATGGAAGTTTTTTCTTGAGTCTAATTACTTCTGTCACTTTCCTCTGAACTCTTTTAATTTCTTGATTAAAATATAGGCAGTAATTTTATGCAGAAAGATAGCCTTGTGTTACTGACAGTGTGCAGCTGTTACCATCAGGTTCACAGAAAAAATAAAATAAAAAAAGTAGGTCTATAATTATTTAAATTAGAAGACAGGTTTCTTGTAGCAGTTTTATTTCAATAAACTGCCAAATAAAATGGTAATTTACCACTGTATAAGGCATGTTAAACTTCTCAGCTACAAATTCTGTAATAATTTGGTCGACAATTTCAAGAAATCTAGGTCCCAGACCCACTGTTTCAGAATTTATTACTCATATTAATCAATCTCTCATTATAATGGAAACATTTAGAAATTAGACACTCAACAAGCAAACTTGGGGAAAAAAATCTATTTTTTTCAACATAAGTGTGCTGTGACTTTTCTCATCTCAGTTTATAGAAAATTATCTCAGCTTCTTGGCTTAGGTAAAAATTGTAATGCCAGCTTCATTACAGCAGTAACAGGATCATCAGCCCAATAATAACTTGTTTTCTAACATCTTTGTGCCGAGTATCCTTTTTGGCTCAAGCAGGTAATCCCACTCTTTCTTTGAGTGAGACAAATGGATAAAACCCGTGGGAATCATCTGTCTAAAACATATTATGGAATATGAGCAAACATGACAACGGATCTTTCAAAGCCCTTAACAGCCTGCTGCGAGTGCCAGCAAGATTATAAATGCCAGCTTCACAGAGAACAAGTTTGGTAATAGTGGGAAATGACTCCAAGTCTCTTCCAGAAAACCAGCCATTTTTCAGTTTTTCCCTGTTTACCTTGTGAATTACTTAAACATCCATCTCAGTATGAAAACAAATATGTCCCGTCACGCTTTGCACAGGCTCCAAAGTTCAAGTTCCCAGTCAACAGGGGCTCCTTCTTCATAGTGAATTCTCAGGACTTGAAATGAGCTGACAGACAAAACGTTGTGTTTGTCAAAAATAAACATGCATGGCAGTGCTTGGCATGAATTTTCCCTGGCTAGTCACATAATGTCTTAAACTTTTCCAAAAGATACTGTACAGGGTCTGTACATCAAATATCAAATCTGTGTATCATACACCAAATCTTAATTCTATAAACAGGGAGAAATGTTCTACGAAAGGTAAGAGGTGTGCAGCTCCAATGGATGACCACTATAGTATAACAACAGTATCATGTGATATCCCACCTTAAAGGGAAGGAGGAAAATATCAGTGCCATCAGTTGTGCATGTAAAATATTGGTGTAGTAAAGGAAGCTTCAGAGTTTAACTGAATTGGAAGGTTAAAAGAGGATCCAGCAAGAGTAGACTGGTTGGCAATCTTGATCCTGTATGTATGGACATTGCATTGTGAAAAAACAGTAGTAAAAAGGAGATTTGAACCTAAAACTCCTTCAGTTATGTTTATTAAAAAATAATATTGTACTTAAAGGAAAAAAAAATTGTTTTAATAGCAGAACTATGATTATAGTAATATAGAAAGAATACAACATAACAGCAATACCAGTACGTCACATTCTAAGGCCTGATGGGTGGCTTTCAGAAAAACATAAAATCAGAATTTCTGACATACTCTGAAGATTTTTTACATTGTGAATTCAAAATTTCAGCTCCCTTATGCCTCCAATAAACTAGGAGATTAGGAGGCCCAGAGTGTCTGTGAGTGTGTGGTTACCACACAGGATAGAACTGTGCTATCTCATCACACTGATTTTAAGATATTATAAATTGAGTGCAGTGTTACTAACAAAAAAATCCCAAATACAATTATAAGCAATATAAACAAAGAGGAACTAGCATATGGACTCTAGCCCATCTTCCAGATACTTCCATGTTTTGAGTATTACAGGTGTGTACATTTTGTGTATCTCAGTGTTCACAAAAAACCTCTTGAACTGTTCCCAACTAGTGTGAGTTTTACGCAAAGTACTGCAGGCCACAGGGATGCCTAAGACTTCCAACAATTTTGAAAAGTCAGTGTGTTAATGGTTTTGTTTTCAGCCAGAAACCATTATATATGTGCAGAGGTTTTAAGTATCTCTAGAAATGCCTGAAAGGCAAACTGGATTGAACAGGTGTCAAGCTCTATTTGAGACAGCAGAGGCATTAAATGCAGTCTCCCAGTAACCTGCAGGGTAAGTGTAGTCTACATTATATTGTTTAATTCCTTACAAGGGATGGGTGTATAAGACTCTTTGTTAATTTTTTAGTAATACACAGTCATATTTTACAGTCTAAATTTTATTGCATACTTGCAGCTATTATCATGTTTATATCTTCTGGCATTAAAATGTGTGCATAGTGAAACAAGCATTGCAAAGACATATTGCCTTCAGAAGGATACAGTATATGGATTTTATAATATTGATACACTATATCCTTACCATGTAAACGAAGGGTTTGACTATAAAAAATTATGTATTTTATAAGATTTAAAATGAGAGAAAGAAAATCAGAAATTAGAATTAGGACTATGAAAATACAATGTATTTATTATTTTTTTAATAATTTATTATTTAAAGTTTTAAAATTAATTCAAGATTTATTTAAAGATGTGAAGAAAATACTTTCAGAGGTCCATAATACATTTTTTCACAATAAACTTGACTTTATACTTTAAAAAATAAAGCTAACAATCAGGGCTTTCTAGAATTTATGAACTGAAGATTTTTCTGAGTTTCTGAAGTGTAACTTCATCTGGTTAATTAAAGGGGCAGACTATGGGAATAAAGATGAACAGTAGCAAATATATTTCACTGTAGTCATCTGTGAAAATGGTAATGTATTCACCTTTCCATTCAGGTAAAGTACAAAGAACACTGGGAGAGGTAGGAAAAAAAGGGGTGGGGGGTGGAACTCAGATGGATTCTTAGGAATCTGGTAAAAGACATTTATAATTAGTGAATATATGCAACATACAGTGGTGTATCCAAACACATTTATCCATCTGCTTACTCCTAAAGTTTGCTAGCAAAGCAAATGTACTATTCATTTTATATTTTCTATTGCTTCTGTGATGGTTCTGCTTCCCAGCTGGAACACAAATACTGACATTTAGAAACTACTAACTGTAAATAAATATTCTGAATAAAAAGTTTTTATTGTACAATGCATTTTGCAAAAAATTAATACCAATTAATTATGAAAAAAATCCCACATTTTTATTTTTCTTTGAAAGTCACAGTACTCAGTTTAGATAAAAATTGAACACTTGGCCTCAGTTTTTGGTTTGAGTAGAGGGAAGCAAACCTATTATATGGGTTCTGTGACTTGATGGATATAGAAATACCTCTGACTTTTTTCTTTTGTATACATATGTTTATGTATTTAGGGGGAAAAAAATAAAGGCTAAAACTTTAGTCCTGCTGAGCAATGGAGGAATTTGCAGGTTTCAGTGAAATGAGGATTTTATCCAAAGGACTGTTACAGCACTACAAACAGAATGGTCCCAGCCCTGGGATAAACTGAAACTCTAAGAAAAAAGTTCTTAGAGCTCTCTAAGGGCTCTGTCTATCCTGGGGGACTTGGGGAAATTTTTTCAGCCCTATGAACTCTACCCACATCTGATCCTCATGGGTCTCCTCCATTTCAGAATAAGATCTCAATATTCACCACACCTTCCCTCATTTCACACAATCTTTATATACTCACAGAAAAACTCATTTTTCCTGAGCAAACTAAGCTATGAGACCTTGAAGAGAGCAATGGAATTCCCAAATAAGATCCCTGTTGTGAACAACCCAAGAACTAGTACCTTGAAGTGCACCTCCTACCTACCTTATCACTAAAATGACCTCACCAAAAGCTGCAAGCACAAAAGAAGAGATAAGGGCAAAACATGTTGGTCCTGTACCCAAAGGCAACATCATATCAGAGTACCCCAGGTCAGAGTGCTGGAGCTGTGTGCTCTACGAGCCAGGCAATTAATACAGGCTAGGATATCTGGCTCTATACCAGATCTGAGCATTAAATGATTTCATAAAACAAGCAGTAAGCACTGTATGAACCACTTATTTGCCATGTTTTCTGGCCACGGTAGAGTTAGTGACCCATTTTTCCCATGGGCTGAATTTATGACACAGGCATGAAAACTTCAGCTAATGTTATTCTTCCACTATATGTACTTATCTAAAACTAAACAGGAATTGGGCTGTATCTGTACACTCTGAATTCAGGATTGCTTAATAACACTGTTTTGCAATACCTCTTCTTTAGCTACCAAAACTTACTTTGTAACCACAAAACCAGAATATGACAAAACAGGCTTCAGAATTTACCGAATACAAACTTCACAAGCAGGTCTTATCTTGTAAACAAATAATTATTTTTCCTCCATAATACTAAAGATATTTATCAGCTGGGCTATGCATTCAGTGATAATCTGAGAAGCTGGAGTAGGAAGCAGCTGCAGAGTATTGTGTAACAGCTGCCACAAAGGCAACTTGAACTCTGGCTTGGGCTTTGCCATCTGCACCCTGCAGCAGCTGGCTTTTGCTCCATGGTTTCCCTTAAAATGCTCATCTACAGCTGTGCTGTATATTCTGCAGCCTGTGATAACTGTGCTTTTTTTCTTGTTTTTTATCTTATAAATCTGCACCCAATAAGCAATTTGAAACCCACCAGGAGTGTGGCTGTCATGTTATTAGTGAGGTGGTGTGCAGGAGATGGAAGAGAAAAAGTGGCTATTTTGCAACACTGAGCTCAGCCCCGGAGGAAGTGGACAGATTCAGGATTCTTATATTAGATGCCCTTTCACTAAACATTTGATGGTCACATAAGGAAAGATCTTATCCATTCTTATTGTTTTATTTAATTTATTGCTATTGACGGATAATTCTTTCTTTCTGAGCTGCATGGAAACTGAAACAAGAAGGAAAGCTACAGTGAAGCTTGGAGGAACACTGCTAATGAAAGCTGTTGGAAATTCTACCTCCACCAATTATTGCACTATGTACAGGTGTTCAGTGCCAATATCCACATTTTCTTTGCCCTTTTCAACATCTACTTGTATCCTCTAAATTACTTGATCACATGTTATGAAAGGCATCAATATATATTAAACAATTACCTAACCACATACCAGGTACTTACGAGTAGTACATTCTATGATCATCAGGTGGCTAAAAGTTTCCATCCCACTCTGGTAAGCAATGAGCTGGACTCTACTCACACCTTCATCACCTTTTAACTGGAGTAGTGCCTATGACAAGAGGTTGCCTTTAGTTATCTCTAATATAATCTTTATATTCTAAGGATTGCATTGTTGAAACACAACAACAGGAAGAGCATATTGCAGTGCATTATAGGCCACTCTGGATGGCCTTGTATCACCAAATCCCATCATCATGAAAACCACCTCATGAAAAACTCCTATTTTCCTAAATTTTCACAAACAAAATACTAAAGAGAGAGAGAAAGCATTTGAGGAAAGGATAAGTTCTACAAGCAGAGGAACCCTGTGAAAATACCTTGCTATTTCCACAATTTTCAATTCCTTTTCCAGGAAATAAATGGAAGGATGTTTCAGTTACCAAGGCTGACATTTAAAAAGAGAATTAATGGACAGAGAGATAAATAGAGGAAAAAAAAGATGAGGAAATAGGCCAGAGGAGAGGAAGGTAACAAAGAAGTAACAAGGACAGATGAACTGAGGTGGTTTTAAAAAAATGTGAAGAAAGTGTCTGGAAAGTTTATAGTTAACAGACAGCATAAATTAAAATGGAAACAGTAAAAATCAAATATTTTAAATGCCATTCCCAGCGTCTGTTGTGCTGCTCTTTGTATTTACTCATACATGACTGAATTTCTCTCATCTGTGGACACTGCCATTTTTTTGCAATAGAAGCCCATGCCCATGTAGCACATTCCTCCTCTCCCAGAGCTGGGTGTGCCTGCTGGGTGGGACTGCCTGCTCCTGCCTACACCCTGTTGTTCCCATAGTGCTTCCAGATCAAGTCCAATATTGAGGCTACAGGAAGGCCAAAATCCATGACAGAAGGAAGGTGACAATCATGAGGACAAGGCAGTGAGGCTGTGCAGTAAGACTGTAGAAGAGAGAGAAAAAAACCTAAAATGTGGATTAAGACACATCCATCTCTCTTTAAGCATCTATGATCATGTGAGGCTGACACATCCCAGCTGCTGAGAACGTAGTTTGCAGCATAAGACAATAGCACATGAACAAATGCCTCTGTTTAAAGATAATCTAAACACATGTAGTTTCTGAGGCTATAATTCACTGATCTTCTGTATGTCATTTGCTTACTTTTGATACATGTGAAACATCAGTGAATATTTGAAATAATTTCTGTAGAAGCAACAAACTACTCTTACCACCTCATTGTTTCTCATCTCTACTAAAAAGGTACACAGGCTATAGGAACTCTGAGTTGCTACAAAGGAGCTGCCCCAGTCCTTTGGCAAACCTTGTACACACGATAACAATCAGTGTTTGCTTCATCCATCTAATCCGCTGTCTCCTGTCTCAGTCCATAGTGTCTATTCACTGGGAGAAGCCACAATGGAACTTTATCAGCCTTACTCTACTTGACAGGAGTGGTTTTCAAACATTCGGTAGGCTTTTACTTGAGTTTTACTTGAGGTAGGTTTTAATACAAGATTACCAAAATTTTTAAGGAGAAAGATCAGTATGAGTTTTAATGGAATACCTCAGCAATGAAATCTGTCATATTTTCACTTGTAAGTTTGTTCAAGATTTCAATAATTTTTTTTCCTTGCATGTTGTAATGTGTCAGTGTATCATTCAGCAACCTGTTAAAATTGTTTTAAGCTTTTCCACTCTTGCCTTGGGGTTTTTTTCCAGTATTATGTTTTCAAATCACCAACAAATTTACTCAATTACAATCTCTAAGTATCACTGTTACAAATATCATTCTAGTAGCAGTTTTAGGGTAGTGCTGATCCTCCCAGTTAGGCTTCAGAAACCCATGAACAATTTTGGCTTCTGGGACCTGAAGTATTAAATGGGCATGATGGAGAGAAGATGAGAAAACCATTTGCAACATATGAATGGAGGTATCTGCACGTGAATGAAGAAGATTTAATATGAAAATAAGAAACAGTTTTGTTTTTGCATGAAGAAGGATAAAAGGAAAGGAAAATGGAGGATTGAGAGAGGATGAGAATGTCAGAGCGATTAATGACTTAGCAGAGAGGAAGGTAGAGAAAAACACTGACAATCTAGACAGGATGTAGCATCTTGAAACACCTTGTATCTACTGGCGTGCAAAGCACATGCCAGAGCTCCTGGGGCTAGAGTGGCAAGAGGAAATTTACCAGTGTAGAGTAGAGGGTTGTGTGGAAGTTGCTGCATGTGGGATGTGTGAGAAGCTGCTTGTCTCCTCTGGCACACTCTGATTGTGCAGCCTTAGCCTCCTTCACACCCCACCTGCCCTGGGGCAGTCAGCCCAACTTTCTCATCTTTGCTTGAAATGAGCATCACAAGAGCTGCAGGCTGAAATGCAGAGGTTTAGATGCCCTGTGATGGCGTTCTGTGGTAGCAGTTATTAAATACTGTCTGGCACATAACTGTTCCTGGATCAGAGAATTGCTCAGATGTTTGAGGGTTCAATAGCATCTACCCAGACAGTGAAAAAATACCCAAATCTAAGTAGCTGAGCTTATAGCTAAAGACATTAAGAGAAAAAACATATGCTAACATTCAAATTGGCATTGGCAGCAGTATAGCTCCTTGTCAAAAGATAAGGAGATAAAGGTTATGTCCTACAAATGGATTCACCTTGGTCCCAGTTCAGCAAAAACTGTCCAATACAGGAGCTACAGTTATTGCAGCATGATAACATGATTTCCATTGACATCTTCCTTCCATTCCTTCCTCTAGCAAAGTGATTCCAACAAAACAAAACAAACAAACCAGAACAACCCACCCCACACACAAACAAACAAAGACCTCAACCCACCCCCAAAATTCCAAGACCCACAGAGAAAAATATATGAAACCATTACGATAAAGACTAAGGAAGTAAATAAAATAGCTGTCATAGAGGAAATACTGCATGTGCTTTCTTTTTCAACTTCATCCCTTTGGATCAAGCAAAAATTTATGGGAGAACTTTTCCTCACCTGTTACTTTTCTTTTGCATTGTGAATCCAGATGTAGGCTGAAGAACAGACACGTGAGAAAAGACAAAAATTATATTCACACCCCTTAGAAAGGGTTTTATGTCTATGAGCTACTAGGATATCTCCTGACACATCCTTCTGTGGTTTTTTTCACTTTAAAAATCTTTCAAACTATTCAGGAAGTCAGTGTCTTCAGCACAAAGGTCAAATGTCCTAACACCTTGGTTCAAAAAAGTAGTAAATGGCATTTTCATAGCAAGTCAACAGGCATGATACAAATATGAAATTTCAATTCTCTGAACTGTAGTTTTCAGGAGTCTGGGCTTCTCTATTGGTTTTATTGTTGTTGCACTGCCTTATCTTTGGCACACTAGGTTCCCTAAGTTTTTTCATCTGTAAAACCAAAATGAAATACACCTCCCTGTCATATTATTATACTCCTACAGTTTGTTATTACTTGGAACATCTCTTCATGGTTTTGGATGGAATTTGTTGGGATTGTGCTATACACTGCTGAATTTGTCAAAAGTCTTACTGAGTCATCCTTCTTCTCTGGAAAATTAATAGCAAAGAAATCAAGTGTAACCCTTGTCAAGTCAGGATTCAGGCCTTTGAATGTTAGTCAGTTTTCTTTTCTAAAAATTGCTTTATAAAGTTTATACATTTCTTATGCATAGTGCACTTTCAGCTAGATGATTGCATTTGTAGCATTAAGGTTAAGAGGGCAACTGAGCTGAATGAGGACTTTTAAACAAGTCTTACCTCTAAAAGGATATATAATATGTTTAGCATCTCACAATGCTCTTCTTACATCTCTGTGTGGGGTAGAGAATGGAATTAAGGTTTTAATTTTAAGAAAGAGATGATTATATGGATGTGTGTTCAGCTTTTATTACATTTGATGTTATCATCAGCCAATGGACTGGAAAACAGCTGTATAAACACATCCTGTACACAGGATACCAAATGCTTTCAGAACAGTGAGCTCATTTTCAAATAGGGTGGGATGTATATTAAAAGTGCTAAAGGCTTTAGTTTTCCATTTTTAATGACTTTTGTCCATTAACATGAAGGTGAACACAGCAATTCCATATTCTGCAGCAGATGTTCCCCTGCAGATGATTTGTTTTGTTACATTTTATTGTTGAAAGAGAAGGTGGAAGTGATGTTGTAATGCCATTAGTTAAAAGCTGGTAAGCATCCCTTATGGAAATACCCTGGGGAGTTCAGTAAGCAAGAAATCAATGAAGAAGTATCTTATCAGGAAGAGATAATCGTCTGAAATTGATAGAGGATTATCTCTCGTGTTATTTCTTAATGGACTCTAGTGAGTTCTGCACCACAGATATTTATTTATTTTAGATAAAAAAGATTTACAACTGTTCTGATTAAAATTCATACAATACAATACAAAGTAATTACAAAGTAATGTACACAGGGATAAAAACCATAAAAATCAAAGAAAAAAACTCTTCATTTATTGATTTAGACATAATATTTATATTCATTGTAATAATGCTTAGCATAGACATTGTGTTATCTGCTTGCAATGCTATACAATTACTTTGTACCAAAAGTAGTCACTGGAAATAGGTTGTGTGGTCTCCCATGTATAAATGTAGAAATAAAAGAGAGAGGGTTTAAATGAGCTCTCTGAAGCAGTCAGAAAATACTAGGGACAGTATTGACAGTCAGACATGCATCAATTTTAACCCAGATTTAATGCATTACAGCAATGGCCAAGTCCAGAGGGGTGGTAAGCAGAAAAATATTTAAGCAAGATTATCTATAACCAGTGCAGTGGAAGCATAAGGGATAGTCTTTGTGACCTTTTGTTAAGTATTTTTTTTCTGCTTATAATGTTCTAGAATATATTTTAAAATATATTTCAATATAAAGTGTAGGCAGGAAAAACACAGACCTAACCATTTGATACAATCAATACAGAAAGAATAAACATGCACTAAAATGGTACCCCATGATAATCTACATCTGGAAAAGTCCTACCTGTGTTTGTTGGCTCACAAACCTTCCCTCCCCTCTTTTCCTCTGGTATGTCTCTGTTGCTTCTCTCTAGTCTGGCCTTGATAAAAGAGCCACCAGATACAGCACATATTTATGGCCACTGAATAATGTAATGTGGTTCTATTTGCATTTTTATTTCAGCAGATGATTTTTTTCAGATCAGTATGAAAAAGTTTATTGAAGCGTTTATTATTGAGACATCATTTCAAAATTCCAGCTGTCTGTTTGCCTCAGAAGAGTCACTTATTTTCTGAGACACAAGGACAAGTGAGAACAACATTATTCTGTTTAATGCTTATCCTTAGCATAACAAAGGTGGGCAAGATTACTTTTTACAAGAAGTGGTCATTTTTTATTGGAAATTTTGCAATTTTTTAATTCTGTTATCCAGGCTGACAATAGCAGAGCATGATTTTCTTTCTATTTTGCAGGGCATTCACCCAGTGCCATTTCACCTGTTCTGTTGTGGGTGAAACCACATCATTTTCTGAAATGCATAGATACTGGTGATTCAGAGATCTGCAATATTCATAGCCTCTAACTAGCATTTAACCTAAAAGCAGGCACTATTTCCCTGTGTGGATTTCTTTGTGGAAGTTTTATATGTGCACATGGAAGTGCAGGGGTTTCCATGGCAACTAAGGGTTTGCAGAGTATTCAAGAAACTCTGCAAGTTAAAATTAGCTTAGATGGTCATGCGTACATGATAAGGGCCCTGGGCTATCCAAGTCTGTGCGAATTGTTTCTGTGAAATTTAGTGGAGAATTTTACAATCTAACCCCAATGTATGGATATGTCAATGGATAGAGCCATGGTAGATCTGGAGTGAATACAGAGAGCTGGCAGACTCTGGGCATTGAGATAAATAGACTGGATTTAAAATTATATTTAAAAAGAAAACCTAACTTTTAAATTCATTAGGGGATGATGAAAAATCCATTCTGATTAATTAGAGTTAATGGAAATTAAATGGCTCAGGAACCTACTTGTTTTCGTTAATGGATTGTTCTTAAAAGAATCTCAGTTTATTTCTTAATGTATTTTCCTTTCCTAAACTCTGTGTAGCTTGACTTATTCCATATCTTGGAGGCCTCCAAGAAAGCATAGATTTATGTCCCCTGGGTGTTCGCTTAGAGTAAACATTTGTTTAAATAAATTCCTCTTATAATACTGTGGGATCTGTGACAATTGGAGTAACACTGTAATTAACTTGTTTGATCTGTGTCTGGTCTAATGTACCAGTAAAGAGGAGTAATTAAAGGTAGCACAATGGCAATGCTACATTTATTAAAACAGTTTGTAATTTTATATATTTGTCTTACCTTCCATGATGAGTTGTACCTCCTAATGCAGGACATGGTTTCATGTTTTGTGGACACAATATCCTGAGAAAATTAGAGATATTCTTTAGGTGTTTCTCTGAACCAGAAGGTACAAAAAAAGGGTATATTCTTACTTCTACTACAGTCAGAAAGAGATCTAACAAAGGTTGTGTACTGTCTGGTCATTGCTTTAGGAGAATAAAATGTACGGTCAGTTATGTGTCATTGTCTGCTTTCTCTCTGAGCTATATTTTAAAAAAATTGTTTTTAATTTATTACAAATTCAAAAAGAATATAGGATAGATAATATGCTCTTTCACTAAATCAGCTAGTTGATTGAAGATGCATAGGAGGAGGTACATGAAATGCTGGGAGGAGAGATGTTTCTCATTCTGATCTTATTATTTTGATAATTTTAATAAAGCATAAATTCCAAAAAATTAGAGTTCTCTCATAAAATTTTTTTTCCACTGAATGACTTTTGTATTGCTACAAAAAATGCATTCAGTGAATGCTGGAAAAAAATACATCTGATAAAAAAGCCCCTGTGGATTAAGTGGGCATTGCCAATATGGATGCTCTTCTGTGTCTAGAGGTTGAAGTGTTCTCACTCACAGACCTGCCTCCTGTTTCCAACAAAGCCAGCAAAAGAGCCCAGCATCTCGTGTGAAAAGAACAAATTGTAGCAAGAGTTGTATGACACTCACAAGCATCCAGGGACTGGCAGACAAAGCCATGTTCAGATGCAGGAGGAAGAATACTCAAATAAGAAGAGAAGGTAGCTATTAGCCAAATGAGTGTTACAGTTTCACATGCATATTCTGTATGAAGCAGATCAATCTTACTCAGAGAGTCTGCACCTTATTAAAGAACGAGAAAAATTACAAAAGTGAAGCAATGTCTCTGCACTGAAGGGAAGCTGAAAATACTGGCACTGCATATTTTAGCAAGAAGACAAGGATACACGATAAAAAATATCTTAAAGGCACATATAAAAGGGAGACGTGTCAAGACTACTCTTGCTGCAAGATAGTGAAAGAACAAGAAGATAATTTATGATTTAATTTCTCCCTTTCCAGCTCACCACAGAAAAAGCAGCTTTGTGGGAGTTGCTGCCTAGCTTCTTACTCCTTGGCTGTCAGTAGCTACTGCTCTGTTGTGGGTGATAAGGAATTGTAGCAGTCGATTGACAATAGTGCATTGTCAATAAGTTGAGTTTTCTATCCTCTTAAAGTTACAAAGGAGTCAGGGTAAACCCCTCTGAAACTGGAGGAAACAGGGCATCAGTCTTGTCCAAATCTCAGTATGATCCATTAGGATTGCACAGCTACACAATGACATGCTGTTTCTATAACTCAAGTAAAAAGATATAGCATTTTCCTCTATCTTATTTCATATTTGCTATACAGAAACACAGGGTGCTGTTTATTAGAAAGAGCTGGGAAGGCCTGCAGCAAAATGCTGTGTATTACAGTGAGCTGCTAGAGAAAGAGCTGCTATTGGAGAAAATACATGATTGTATTAGCTGTGCACTCATGCAGTATTTTTCGATTTTAAGTACTCATTCTAAAGAAAAAGATTGTTTTTGCACAAAGTTATTTTCAGCAAGCTGTAGCTTGGCCAGATCTAAACTGATTTTCATCAACACATTCATGTAATTTTCCTCTCTGAAGGATATTTTGCTAAACTATTTTCTAGCCAATTGCAGAACTGCATCTATTTAAAAGCATACATATGTAAATGCACACACACACACATACACACAAATAATTATGTTTCTGTACTCATTCAAGATCCAAAATTGCTTTATCTTGAACTACAGAAACCTGCATCCAACAAGCAAAAATTTTCTGGAAAGAATAAAGGGAAAAAAGTAAGAACATAATGGGAGCACTTCACCATCTCCCTAAAAATGTTTACAGCTAGAACGTTCCTAGTCAAAATGAAGAAAAGCACAACTGACCATTTTTTTCACAAATACAGTTTTTACAACACTAAGCAGCAAACTGACTTGTAGATTTTACCCTATAATAGGCCCATATGAGTACAATTAATGACCTTTCACAAGTTGTATAGGGGATCAGAACATTACAAACATTGGAATAAGAGTATCCTATGCAAACCACATCTGATGCTATTTTAGACCATTGTACTTGAAGCAGCCTGCTTGCTTTGGCAAACAAAGCCCATGAGGATATTATCCTTGCCATGTTGTATACAGGAAGTGAATGACAGCTAAATCCTAGCAATTATGACAATTATATCTTTATCTTAAAGGGTGACCATAGGAGTATGCAATCTGCAAGGCAGTCATAAAGCAATGGCTATCTACATTAATAATAATAATAATAACTGAAGATGAAATAGGATGTGACCTGCAGCAAGAAAAATGTGAGTGACATAGGGAAAGTTTCCATGGGAACAACATAAAAAAATTCTAAAATATCTCTGTGTTCGGTGGGAAAAAATTTGGTCAGACAGAAGCTTGTCTCACAGCAGAGTGCCTTTCACAGCTAATGGGCTCACTGAATAAGTGCTGCCCAAACCCTGTTAACATCTCTGCTTATGTTTAACCTACATCTCTGCTGTCTCTGTCTTCCCTCCAGCAGCTCTTCCAGCATCTGCTGTGCAAGCAGTACGCAGAACACACACAGACCTAGCAGACACATGAAAGATTCCATCACTTATTCAGGGGGCTTTCATATCTGGTGTCAATCAGCTATTTTGAAATAAATGTTTCTGAGCAAGATCCTAGTCTTGTCTACATCTCTGAAAATCGAGATACTTCCACTGATTTCTGTGGACATCATGGGGGCTAACTTAGGAAGAGAATAAGAGAAAGCAGTAGTGAAATGTCTAGTTGTATGCTTTGAAATGTATAAATGTGTATAAATGTTATAAACATGCTTGGTTTTGCCAAACCCTGGTATTTATTCGCAGAACAACTGCAGCAGAAACAGTGCAAACAATCTGAACACCCATTTTCCTGGCTGGGCTTCAAGTGCTTTATGTTGTCTTCATTTCATACTTGTTGACTTTAAAATTCTGGATGGATTTTTGTTTTTTGATTTTCTGTCTTTCTGTGTTTTCCAGGCTGTTCACCTGTGTTTCCTCTTCCATCCCCCAGCTATTCTTTCAATCTTTCATAGCATCCCTCTGAGCTTAGTTTTTCTTGCCTTTGTTTTTTAGGCAGCTCATGGACATTAGTGCACAGTTACATTAGTGTAGATGCTCTTCTAAGACAGCGATCTTAGAATGCATAGAGGGGAAGTTTCCATCACAGTCTGGGTAGCACACAGACTTCTTAGACTCATGGTTTCACACAGAGAAAAAATACCCTTTTTCCAGGGCTCTGATCACTAACATGAATCACATTCTAGGAATCATCTAAATTTCCCCTCTCTTTTACTTCTCTCATATTTGTACCCTGACAAAAGTCTAAGTTTTTTCTCCAGAAAAGGCAAAAAAAGATTGCTCTTAAATCTACCATCTCCTGATCTCTCTACTCTTGTGATTTTTGTTTCAATCTCCTAATCTTTGATACCAGAAATTACCCCACCCATCACCATCCATCTCAGATCCTGAGGCTGTGTTTTTTGTTTCCAGAACACTAGCCCTTTTTGGAGTTACTTCCCATGGCTACTTATTGAACTACATGTTGACTTAAATCTCCTCATCTTCCAGGCTTCAAATAGCAAAAGGACTGCATACTGTCATGGTTATAAATTATTAAATAAGTTGGCATAGCTGCAGCCAGTCATTCCCAGACAAGCTATTCTCTGTGGATAGAGTATCTTCCTCTGCATGTTAAAATTGTCTTGTGGGGTTTGGCACTAAGGTATTTTCAGGAAGATATTGTGACTCTGGATGTGTCACCTAAAAATCTGAGGTCTTTAGTGAGGACCAGACATCATCATCATCATTGAATTGTTTGGCTTGGAAGTGACCTTAAAGGTCATCTATTTCCAACTACCTGCCGTGGGCAAGGACACCTTCCACTAGCCCAGGCTGATCAAAGCCCCATCCAATCTGGCCTTGAACACTTGTGACAGCCACAGCTCCTGTGGTAACCTGCTCTGGTTCCTTACTACACTCTCTACCCTCTTTCATTTTAAAACCATTCACTCTTGTCCTATCACTGTCTGCCCATGTAAAAGGCTTTTTATAAGTCTGCTTTAACTGCTGGAAGGCAGCTCAAAGGTGTCTCTGGACCCTTCTCTTCTTCAGGCTCAATAACCCCTATCTCAGTTATCTCAGCTATCTCTGTTTTCACAGGCAAGTGCTCCAGCTCTCTGATCATCTTCAGGGTTCTGCTCTGGACTTTTCACATCCTGCACAAAGGTTCACATTCCTCTTATGTTGGGGCCACAGAGTGGATGTAGCCCTGAAGGTGAGGTCTCACCAGAGTGAAGAAGAGGGGAAGAATCACTTCCCTCAGCCCGATAGTTCTCTTCTGATGCTGCCCCTGACTGGCTGCCCCCATCCTGGCCTCATGTCAGACACTTGGGGCCATCAGGCCCCTCTCCAGAGATACCACAGCAGTGCCAGGCCTGTCCTGGGGGACCTCCAGGTAGCTGTCAGTCCTTGCTACCCCAGGCAGACTCCTTCAAAGGCCCCGTTCCCTAAACAGCATCAAATATCTACAGTCTCCAAATCATCGGTCTAATGTTGCAATCCATTAAAGACTTCTTTATTTATTGACACCATCAATATCCTCTTCCATTTTAATCTTAGCCTTTTGGAATAGGAGTTGCATTTTTTGATTGTTTCTACAAAGCAGTTTAAATAACAGGTGTAAAATTTGTTCTAGCCCTGAGTGTTTAAAGGATAAGAGAAGAGACCACATTCCACATTGCTGCTGATAGCAAGATGGGCAGATTCCCTAAAGGAAGGTCACTGCTCTCCCTGGAGACTGTAGTCCTTTCACCTGCATTTGGCACTCAGTGCTCTGGGCTGAGAACTGCAACCCAAGGTTGTGATCCAACATTTAGCACTTAGCAGTTTCACTTCACTTCCAGAAATACATCCAGAGAAATGGAAATCTCAGCTGAACATCAAGTGTGTTCTCTGGGACATCTACTTGAAGGTGGCTGATAATGCTGTAAGGAAAAATGTCCACTGATCTTGAGCAAATGTTCAATGTTTTTGGATGGTTATGTAGGTGAAAGATGGAGATGTACCAGTGCTTGGGGTATTTAGCAGTGCTTGGGATGATGTGCCTACACTGTGCACTGTGAACATAAACTCTGGTCCAACCACAGGTGCCAGCTGTCCATTCTGTTCAGGCCTCAACCGTATTTCACAATGGTAGAAAAGTGACTTCCAGGATCTACTGGAGAGTACTTGTATTCACACTAGTCCTGAGTGTGTACTTATTCACAGTGGAATATTCCATATTTACCCAGCAAGAAAAATATTATGGAATTGTGTTTCAGAACTCTGGGTGTCCTTCAGTTATCTACATACTATTTCACTGAGTAATGATGAATTCAGCATCCCTGATATTTATTTTTGAGACATTTTATAAATATTAATAAATGCAGTTACAATTCAATGAAGAAAACCTAATTCTATCTCCTTTTTACCACTTTCAAGCACATGCCAGACCACAGAATCTGAATCTGCATACAGCATGGTATGTACTCACTCATTTCCTTACACCTGCAGCATTTACAGCATTTTCTTGGCCTCTTTGCTATGAGATACACATCTCTATTCAAGTAATATCTTTCCATTTCTGAATGTCAGGGACACTCCAAGCTTATTATTGCTCTTGAAGATGTGATAATTTACAGACATTTCTACCTTTGGCTTCCATCCAGTTCAATATACCTAAGAGAACAACCCCCAGCAAAGAAAAAAACCTGCTAAACTGCAGTGTCTCAACCCTGCTGCAAAATGGAAAGATGTGGCCAGTAATGGGTGATGCCAGTCAATCAATAATTTTCTTTAGCTTTTTTACCAGTTTATGATAGCTGATTGAATAATTTTTTAGGATTAATTCAACAGAGAGCATTGAGAAATTCTGGAGACCCTTGCACAGCTAACGTGTTTCATCAAGCCCATTTCAGTGTGTTTCCTTTTTTTCATACTGGTTTGAAGCATTTGTACAAAATGTAGCATAAGATAACTCTCCCAGGAAATTCCCAGGGTAAATGTTAAGATTATGTAACAAGTGAAACGCCCAGAAAGTTTTTAAAAAAAGAATACAGACTAAAGAAGAGGTTTAACTGAATGCATACTTAAAATTCTAGTTCTATAGCTCTCCTCCTCAAAAAGGATCCAGGTTGTGGAATTATTCAGTGAGCATAAAGATAGATAGACATAGCTTAATGCCTGTTGGGAACCAACAGGAACATGCTTAAAATCCTCACCTAGAGCTCAAGTGTCTGACTAAAGACCTGAGGAAGTTTCCTCCCTACCTCTGGCATCCAGAAGATGCAGTCCACCCTGGTGATCAGGCCTTCACACCTCATCCTGGGAAGAATGATCAGGTTCCAGCCTTTTCAAATCAACAGTCAGTGTGGTTACAGGTGATGTTACCAACACAGCTATTCTGTATGTAAAATAGCCCACAAGTCTGCCCAGATGTCCAGCACATAAGAGATCAAGCTTCAATTTCTTCTGTAGGGAGTGACTGAAGGCCAGGCATTCCATGTATGCTCCTGGCTACGCTGTATGCAGAGAGTGATGCAAGATTCATCAGGGCAGAAGGCAAGGATACAATAAAAAAGCATGATTTAAACATGAGAATTTGGAACTAGACCCCAAAGGACTGGATCTTGTTTCTGGTGAGGATGGGAATGGCCATCAGTCCACAGTTCTTTATCCAGATATCCCAGCTCAGTCCATGATCACTCTCCTGGCTGTTGCACTTGCACTTCCCTTTCAGTTTTTCATTTGTGATAGGAGGATTTTTGTGTTGTGAAGTAAATGAAAATTCTCCAAAATCCACAGTATTAAGCCAGTAAGAAATATTAGCTTATAGAAAATATGGGATCACAATGGAGAAGTTAACAAAATGTCTTTTTGTAATTAAAAGGTGGACATGTGTTTTATTATTTCTTCCAAATATGCAGAGTGCAGAAAAGAATGAAAGGTCATGTACATCAGATGTATAATAGTTAACACAAGAATGTAAAGCTTACTAGTATTTGACAGAATTAATTGTTCTGATATTTATGCAGTAAAACTGTCTTTAGGCAAGGTGTAGGTAATAGCAGAGTACTTGATATTGAGTACAAAAATTCAAAAGATCACGTTTCTTGAGTATCTCAGCAATATAACTAAAGATAGAACCTGACTTAGTGTCTTAACAGCTTAAATATTCATAAAGATGAAAAAGGGCAGTAATTAATTCATCTCTCCATCTGGAATTATCAATATTAAGCAGTACTAATATGTGTCTAGAACTAATTTAACTTATAATGAATGAGCAGCAGAGTGTGAGAATCTGAGCATTGGTGATTTTGAAACTCCATCTGTTGGACAGATAAGTCAGTTCACTAATCGGGTTGCAGCAGTCAACAGCCCTCCTCACACTGGGAAGAAATTCTCAGTCTAGACAGCTTCCTTGCAATGAAGCTCTGCTTTTCTTGGACTCACTTATTCCAGTTCTGATGAAAGCCCATTTATCTGGTATAATTGTATATATATGTGTGTGCATATATATATATGTATGTATGTATGTAGAGGTGTGTATATATATATATATATATATATACACACATATACACTAAAACTTTTCCAGTATAAAAATGTCACAAGAAATCCCACACTCTGTCCTTATTATGCCAGGAAAGGCTTCTCCAATATAGACCTGAACTCATCCTAAAAAAAGTTTTTTCCGAGCGGCATTAAATGAGATTACAGAGGAGGCTTAAAGACATAGATAACTTGAATATAGGAAATTTCCTGAAAATACTTACTGAAATTTCACAGAACCAGAGGACACTTTGTGTCAAATCTGAGCTGCATTTCCTTGAAAATTGTGTTCAGTGCCCTGGAGTATTATTCTCAATTACATCAAAGCATCTGCAATACTCGGAGAAATGTCCTAGAGCTACAGAGGACAGCCTGACTGACAGTGAATGTAGAAAAGGTTCTCTCTCATATTTATATGCTGACTGTGTTGAGCAGTTTTGCTGGTACTTCTGTGCTCCAGGACTGCTAAGTAGCTCAGCTGGAATGCTGCAAGTAAGCATATTTATGAAGTATCCACCTGAGATAATAATTGAATGGTGGAACAAGCTGTCTATCTTTGGGGAAAACAAAACTTGACAGGTTTTCAGCACCTGGGATTAGCCCTCCTCTGGGCAGGGGATGGACAGGAGGACCTCCAGAAACCCCTGCAAAGCTGAACTAGTGTATGAGTCTGTCACACCTTTGGTAAACTCACTGTACCCAAACACAAGCAGGATATTTGTGCTCTTCCATCCAGTACTTTAATTATTTTAAGATTTGGTTGAAGAGAACTCAGACCTAAAATGATCCTTCAAATTGCTAGCATAAATCTAAATAGTCTTTAATTCAAACATAAGCCTCTGTCTCAAATACTGAGTATAGTACTGAATAGAGTGCTGCTCACAAGTACCTGTGTTTTCTAGATGGATTCACAAGGGCTTGAGAGATACTGTGCTCCTGTAAAGCATCTGATTATCCCCCAAACTGCTAATTCCAGGCAAGTAGATACTTGCTCACCTTTTCTACCACCTGGTTTTATTCTTAGCCTGGAAAGACCTTGGTTCGAAGAGACAAGGCAGTTCATTTTCCATGCCAGATTAGTTCTGGATTTTCTTACAAAGTTTCCAGAAGGGAGGGTGATTTTTCAGTGGTGTTTTTGTCTGCCAAGGATTGGCCTGGGATCATTAATTCATTTCACACGGACTAACAGACAGGAGATAGTAACAACTTTTATTTGGTTCTGAGTAAGGCTGAGTGCTGACCTAGAAGAGGCCGAAGTCCTATCCCATGGTTAATGCTCTGCTCCACTGCTTCCCTGTTGAACATGCACCTTCCTTTCAACTATTTAAATTGTGCTGTAAATCTTTGCAGCAACTGGCTGCTTTCCAGAGTGGCTGCAGCATGCAGCACAGTCTGCATAACCCAGGCAAGATCTTAGGTTTTGTGAAGAAATGTCCTTGACGTTTCATAACATTGTAGTGAGGTTATTTTTATTCCCATTTTGTTTTAATGCATAGCTCCTGTGGATGGAGATGAGAATCCTGTACACAGGAGACATCCCTATTTGGTTTTTGTAGGCACCTGACTTTTGATTTGTAAGCCACAATTGAAACTAGATTTGAATGCTCATCTTCCTAATACTTTTGCTTGAGGTTTTTTTTAGATTCATACTTAGTTTAGGAAGGCATGTGAACAAAGTACCATCTCAACTGTAAGCAAAGGCAAGAAATCTTGAGATACTTTATAAGAAGTTTTACTGTTAAAAATACTTTGACTTTACATACAAAAATTGAACCAAAGACACCCAGAAAGTATAACATCTTCAGACAATAAGACTTACCAGGTTTGTTGTACGTGGAGCCCACTGGTGACAAAAAAAATCAGAATTAAAAAGAGGTAGTAACAACAGTTGTCTTGGGCAATCCAGATATAGATAATAACAAAAATAAATGAGAAAGCAAATAACCAAGTTCTGTGACATTTGCAGGAGTGACTAATTTACACATGACAACAGGAAGTATCTAATCATGTCTGATGAGATGCAGTTCAGAGAATTGCATCAGTAACATGAGAGACAGAGCTTATACCACTACATAATCAACATAGATTTATTTATAAGCATGCCACCTTCCTACTTCAATGAATTGCATTAAAACATTTACTAGTCTTTTTTAAAGTCAACCATTAAAACATGAATCAAGATGAAAAGATGGTTAACACTTTTCTAATCAACCTCTATCTTTTTTGTTTTGTTTTGTTTCTTAAGAGAAGTTTTCCATGTTGCTTTCCAGAAGAAATATCTTCCAGATATCACTGTAAATTACTTTTTTTCTGAATTCATGTGGTCTTTCATGTCTCTTAAGCATTGCTCTTAAACTGAGCACTTGATTCCTCACACTCTTGCAGCAGAAATAGCTACTTAAAACTACACAAACTAGATGGAAAATAACTATCTTGTTTGTGGTAGTGAAAGTCCTTCTTACATTTATTCTCAAGGGCAAGAGAGGAAGCATGAGGAATGAGGCCCAGAAACTCTGAGTGCTAACAAACACAGGTTCCAATATGTTCTTAAGACGTAGAAGTGGAAATTCTGCTTGAACAAACAGCACAGTCACCCTGAGAAGTTCTGGATTCTCTGCCCTTGAGTACTCAAGGGCAGGTCCCAGCCTGCTAAGGCCCTAAGCAACCTGCTCTGGCCCTGAAATGTGATTTTTGAGAGGAGGCTGGACCAGGTGGTATCTCTGGATACAAACCACGATAAGTCTCATTAGAGAGATTCTCCAGATTCTCTATTGCCTTTATGGCCCTCCAGTGGATCTTTTCCAGTAGCTCATTGTTTTTCTTGAACTGTGGAGAACAGAACTGAGCACAACACTGCAGCTGTGGCCTCACCAGGGCACAGCAGAGGGGGACAATCACCTCTGTCAACCTGTTGGCCACACTCTTCTGATGCACCCTAGGGTATCATTGGTCCTCCTGGACACAGAGGCACACTGCCAGCTCAATTTTTATTCCTCAGGTAATTTCAAATATTCATTTTTATTACTCTGGTAACTTCCTTTATCTGCAGATGTTACCTCCCCATTATATACCTGCCTTCCAGATCACATTTACGAGTATTTCAAATGGCACAGGCTTTTGTACAAGTCTCTGTGGGACTTCTCTAATAAGCTTCCCTCTGCTTTGAAAATTATCATGAAATTTGCCCTTTGATTCCTTCTTTGTGGTTTTCATTTTGGCAGCACACTGTTCAGAAGCTGCCTGTTGTGGCATAATGTTGGGTTCACTGGGAGAAAACAAAAGGAATAATGGTAAAAAAAAATTGTGGTTCTTAGTTTTTTCTCAATGAATTCCTGTCTGGAACATTTTTTGCAGCTCCGTAGCTCTGCTGAGGTCAATAACCAGGTGTAATTGGAAGTGCAAAATCAGTACAATGAAATTGCAGACCTTAATTATATAGATTATAATACTTACAAGCTTCTAATATTATACTTCAAGTACTTAATTCTTGTGCTATTGTTATATGTCTTTTATATTTCTCGTAAAAGACGAAACAGAATTTTTTAAAATTTGGAACGGTTCTTTTGATACAGAACATATCTTGAAGATGGAAATACATATTCTAGATGTCATCAATTCTATATAAAGGGCCTGTGTGTGCCAGTTTTCTGTGGTCTTAATACCACACTTGGTTGAATCAGAGCTTTCATTTCAAAATGAACAGAGCACCCTACTGTCCCCATCCCAGAGCTGTTCAGGTAGTCCTTGAATAACCATGAAACTATGTAGTCATGTCCTGAGTCTGTGAAAATCCTGAAATTACTTTTGGAAAATCTGAGGACTTTGTCATTTTCAAAAAAAATCTTACAGAATCCTCATGGCCATCAACAGTGTGAAATAGCTTTTTTCCCCCCCTTATGCCACAAAAATCAGAATCTGAGCCTTAGAATTTGCTATTTTGTGTAACCAAGTAGCCAGATATGCCTATTTCTTTCCTTTCCCACCCTGTCAGGATCTCTCATCCTGTGCTTTCTGGACTGGGGTGGATCCTGTCCCATCCTTGAGTCCAGGCAGCTGGAGCTTGGCTGGGCTGAGGATAAGAGGCAGGATGCTGAGTCTGGCCAGGGAACGCAGGCAGAGAGGTGGGGAGTGATGGAGAAAACCTGGTGCCCCTCTCAAGTAAACATACACTCATTTTATTTTTACGCGTATTTTTACCTATGAACCGGTGTTGTGGTGCACAAATGCTGGTGTTAGAGAGGGTAAACCTGATCCCATTTCAATCAACAGATATTTTCTTACTGGTGTCATGATCTCTTTCAAAGGGTATTTGATGACAGTAAAACAAATTATCTTGCTGCAGTATTTAGAGATAAATGTCAACAGAATTAAGTACCATTGTGTCAACAATTACAAAAAGTTCAGTTAAAGTAATTTTGTCTAGAAAAGAATCTTAATATATTTAGAGGTATTAGAAGAGAGAACAACATAAAACAATATTTATCAAGACTCATTAAACTGACTGAAAATACTTCCAAATTTGAGGGGGTTATCTTATTTTGTTTTTAGCTACATGAAATTTGGATCCAGAGCTTGGTAATAGTATTTGGAATTATAAATGAGAACATTTTCACTACATTTTATACTCAACAAATAATGAATAAATAACAGCAGAGCCTGTTTCTGATCTTATTTTAGTTTTTGAGAATGAGTGTGATCAGTAGATGGACGCAGATGTATGTTAAGTGAGATCAGAGTCATAATCTCTGCTGAAACACAGCAGTGTTCATAACAATATTGGCAATATTACATTTGAAATCTGCTTAACTTTTCACTTTCTCTCCTGTTCCACTAGAAAATAAATTCTCCTGTATTTAGGATAATCTGAAGCACTGACTGTAACATTTGGGGATAACTGCTGTCTGACACCCCTGGAGACAACATACAAATCTTCTGACCTAGAAAGAAATAAAAATAGGAATGATACCACAGTATAGACTTTCATTCAAAGGTAATGGGAACTGCAAGCCTCATCCACAGAAAGAATTATTATGACAAGGGGACATAGAGCTAAGGTGGAAATTTGTCTGTCTTCATATAGAGACCATCTCTATTTGTGCTCCAAGAGCACTCCTGAGGGATTTGTTGAATTTTGTAGATTACATTGGACAGCCTAGGTGTTCACAAATTGGCTGCAGTGCCATTACAGTGAGGTTCACCTAGAAAGAGGATTGTGCTGAGGAGGTGAGAATCTGGCCCCAAGAATTCCCAGGTTTTTTTGAGTGACCTCTACTAGAAAGAGGTTGTTTAGTCTTTATGTAAAATGGCATGTGACAGGTTGGAAAGAAAAGCTGTTTTTCTTCCCATGCCAAAATTCTTAAAATTTTGGACAGAAAATTACATTTCTATGATGAAGGTAAGAATTTATTGGATAATAGATTATTTGTTTAATTCTGATGATGTGTTGGAACCTGACAAGGATTATAGTTTTGCTGTCAATTCAATTACCCTACACTTGAGGAAGCTGGTTTAATTATTTGTTGCTGGTTTAATTAAAAGGCGCTTAAGTCAGTGCAAGTTTTGCCCCTGATGTCAGTGAGATCAGTCCCAGCTCCAAGTAACCTTAACTCTTAGCACGATTAATAAGGAACAGGTCTTTCAGAAATGCCATCACTCACAGCCACACAGTTACTCTTGAGCTGAGAGAGCCAAACACAATGTAAAAACAAACTCACTCATGTTAAGAGTGTGGTATGTGCTTATCCTGGGGTCTGGCGAACTCCAGGGAGAGCAGTGACCCTTACTATACCCTTACCTATAGGTAAGGAAAAAGAAGGTTTGAAATGTATAAAGCAGATTTTTGTTACTGTAAATGGAACAGAGAAAGTGGCCGTAAGAGGCTGAAGTCACATGAAAAGGCTAAAAGCAAAATTCAGAGAAGACTGTGCGGGAGAGAAATGGTCTCCAGGAGACAGGAGAGAGACAGGCAACAAGAACTAATGTCTTCCCTGCTGGTCCCCTCCTCTCCAGCTGTGTGTGGAAGAGCTGTGTAGGGCTGGGAGTATGATCCTCTGGTCCCTTATGGGATCACTCACACAGGCAGAGGCCCCACTTCAACAGTGCAAACTGGACTTCGGTTCCTCCAGCTCCAAAGCTTGTTCTTGGGAACCCAGTACCTGCATATATGTCACAGATACTTTCAGGGGAAGAACAAACTTGCCTAGGTCCTTCTGCAAGTCTTGCTCAAAAGTACGGGTCGGTGAAATTGAGCTCCTTCAAGTCCAGACATAAAATAAACATCAGAAAAGGATTTTTCACTTAATTTAGTCATCCTAAATTGCTGTAAACCCAAGCTTGAACTGAGAAACCTTTTCTTCCATGTAGTCTTCTCTAAATCATGCCTTTAGACTTTTTTTGGTTTTTACTGGATTACACCTCCTGAAAGTCCAACTGCAGCCACCTTGCTGCAAACCTTTTCATCACAAAGACCAAGCTTTATATCTGCAATAGAAGCTGGGTCCACCCATTTGGTATTTCTCTCCAATTCAGACACATTCCCAAGGGACTGCTGTATGAATACCTGTTGTCCAAGTCAAGCTTCACAGAAGGAGTATGGAATGAATATGGAATCAGATATTTGAGGAGTGGAATGTGAAGTCAGGTGTGTAAGCACACCTCCACCTGCTAGTGAGGTGATGACATTCCTACATAGCTTATTTTCAGGAGATAGTATTTGAACAAATTCATCACTGTTTAATTAACCCACTTTCAAAAGATGAGCAGTTGGTGTTCAAATTATGAATCCCTGAGCAAGTGGTTAACAGCGACCACTGCCCACTGAATTTTTCTGAAAAAAATTTTATATTGGTCCAATCCATAAGAGAAAACTATGAAGTGACATAAAGTGACATCAAAATAGTCGGATCAGCTAAACATGAGTGTTAGTTGGATGGAGACTGTCTCTGTGACAGCAAGATACATAAGATACATACTCCACCTATGCCAGTTTACATTTTCTTGAAATGGTAATAATATTTGCTAGATTGTGGGGCTATTAAATCTGCTACCACTGGTTTGTAGGTTAATATTTTTCTGGCTCTTTCAAGGTGATGTGATAATTATTAGGAGGACATCTAGTCAGGAATTTCATCACAGAGTTTTCCTTCGAGATAAAGACATCAAAATGCACACAGAGCAACCCGAGGCTATTAGTCTTCTAAGGAATTTTTCTTTTGCCCACAAAGAGAATAGTAAATGTGTTTTCCCAGCTTTAGTTACATAGTGTCTCCTATGTTTTATTTCAGTAAAAATGTCTTTTGAAGATCCTGTATTGGGAAAATACTCCAGACATAAAAGAAGTTCCACCCTTGAGAATTGCTGCAAAGAAATGCAAGCAAAATTACATTATAGACTGCCCAGAAACAGAGTATATGTTCTCTGAATTCCTCTGAACAAGACTTCCCCTCTAGGAGAGGATGATGTGTGTGTGAATAACCCCAGACACAATGGATGGCAGATATCTTCACACCATGTACCAAAAAATATTGCAAACTTACTGTAAGGTGGTACTAATTAGTTCAGTATCTAACTATTGGAATGGCCTTTTCTTCCTTAATACTGACTCAAATAAATTGGCAATGCTAAGCAGTCTCAAAGGCAAAGGAAATGCCACAGCTTATAGACAACAAAAGAGATGGTTTGGCACCTGACTTTTCCATTCCTTCACAAAGATTCTGGTATTCTTTCTAAGCCCTGCATGCTCTCTGTCATTCCTTCATATGCCATACTCCCTTTTGTTATAGCTTCAAGTGACTTCCATGTGCTGCTCTTCTTCCAGCTCCTTATAGACTCCTTTCATGCCCTGTGGGTACCTCTGGATGCCACAATGGAAATAGCTGCATGGGGGAAAAAGGCACTCAGGTGTGTGGTCACTTGGGCAAACTTCTTGTGAAATCAATTTGGTATTTGACCTTTTTTGGTTTTTAGTTGCCAGAGGTTTCATGAGACAATCCTGGTGCTGGTATGTTCACAATTGTGCTGGACCACAAGGGTCCCAGGGTGTATCTTTCTCTTGAAGGGTGAAAAAACAGCATCACCAAAGCTTCACTGCCTTAGGCATCAAAATTAGACATTATTCATGTCCAATGAATACTGTATTCTAACAATAGATTTAAAACTGTAAACTACGTTAACACTGAAATTAGCAATACTGGGAATGTGATTTACAGCAAATTGGGATGAAGCTGATAGTTCATTACCCATTTATTTCTCCAGGCACTTATCAGACAGCAGAGATTATTGCATTTCCTATATTCCACATTTTGAAAAATCTGGAAATCTAGGGTGTTACTAACCAGAATATCACTACATATTCCATGTCTAGAGAAGATGAAACCTTACAAACGTGATGTATAAGAAAAACCTAGCATACTTTTCGATACATACATGAATTTTCACTGCGCTTCCTTTCAGGACCTTCTGGCTTTTTATTACCTTGATCATGCATACAGATTCTAGTTTTTCTCTCTCTTTTTACATCCAGGTGAGCAAATATGAGTAAATGTCTTTGTGTGTCCAAACATACGTAATAGTCCCTTTGGAAAGGGAGTGCTTTATCAATGACAACAGAACAGGAGTTTGCTTAACAGTGCCTATGTATGCCTTGGAGGTTAGAATACAAGCAATGAAAACCCTTTTACATAACCTGTTTTATTCAGAAAAACCAACTGGGACTTCACCAGACAGGCTTCTCCTGAGGTCACCTCAGGAGTAAATCAGTGAGAAATGAAAATATCCTCTTAATAGGACAGGGACTTCCTACTTCTCAGAGCTTTTAGTCATAACACCATATCAGGCCCACCAGCTTTCTCACACCTCCTGGTACATATAATTCATTCCCCTGCCTGGCTGAACAGCAGGTCCCACCATTCAGAGACTGGCTTTGCTGAACTCACATCTTCTGAATCTCCCTGCCCTCTTGCTGGTGAAAGAAGCAGCCTTTAGTTTGCTCTCTTGGCTTCTTTATATTTGGCTGGCTCCAGAGGTCCGCCCTCAGAGCCCACCAGGACACACATGTCCTTCCAGCCTCCACCTCCTTCCCTTGGAAAGATTAAAACCAGCCCAGAGCCTGCACCTCCCTCTCTGCTGGGTCCTGGTGGGGCAGGAGCAGCTGTCTGCACCCACTGCTGCACTCCTCTGTCAGACTAATGAGAGGGAAGCAGGCAGTGTGATGATATACCCCGCGTATTCACATGAGAGAAGTGAAGAAATCCAGCAGTGAAGATGAAAAGCCACTGGTAAGTGAACAAGTGGGATTTAGAGACATCTGTAAATAAGAGATTAGAACAGTGAAAGCTGTCCTTGCCAGCATTATATGAGGGGGACAACAATAGAAAGAGCTTTATTGACATGTTTTATTATAAGGCAAAAATAAAATGTTGTCATGTAAAGAAATTATCTTGTCAAAGAGATTGTCTTGTCAAATCTGTTAGCAAATCCTTAACTGGTATTTTTTATGTTTAATATGCATGGCTTGGAGGAGAAATTTAATAACAAAACCTGTCAGAAACTATAGATTCATATTGGAGTTTTCATTCTGTTTACAGGAAAATTACAGCTTTCTTTTACCTGTGTAGTTTTCTCTGGTCTTTCATCTCAGCCACCATCCAGCACCAATCAAGTAAGGAGACAGATTTTATCTACATTTTATCTTTGTGTAATTTTGAATGTCAAAAGAATTATTCTGTGTTTATTCAAAACAAAAATTCTCTGTAGCTAGCCATCACACAAAGTGAGAGCTGTCTATGTGCACTTATGTATGTATGGATGAATAGAAGGATATATATGAAAAACAGTGAAAAAAAGCAAGAGCTGTGTGTGTTGCTTTAAATTTGCTATTAGATGTATTTTTAAGGTAAGGATTAAAATCTGGACATAGATGGTAAATACAGAACACAAACCTTCCCTGTCTTTCAGTGCTTCTAATTAGATATTCTTCTGCTACATGTGGTAATAAACTGGTTCTATTTTATTTGCTGGGTATAAAATGTGAATGGCTGGATGTCAGCCATATGTCTCATCTAAGAATATAGAATGAGGTCTTTTCTAAGGTGTAACATGTCAACCTGAATGTTCTCTTTAAGCCTATGTTGTCAGAAGGAAACCCACATTTAGGGTTGAGCTTTTGCAGCACACAAGAGGCTCTCTGTAGGTTAGAAATGTTTCTCCTTCCAGCTTCCACTCTTCATTCTTCCCTACCCACACTCTGCTAGCGTTTTCCAGATTGACTTGGTACTGCACTTGTACCTGGATCTTAAACTTTTCAAATAAATGCTTATTTTTCCTTCCTCCTTCCTTAATTCTGGGCATTTTGTAGGTCTTATGGTCATGACAAGGCTTTTTGACAAATAATATTCTGAAAAATTGATTTTTAGATTTAGTTTCCTCAAACAAATTTCTTCTAGGTTCTCATTTGGGTAAACAAAAAAGGCTGTAAAGTCTTCTTGCCACCATCCTGCATTTCATGAATGTTCATTTTCTGATCAAATTTGGCACAGAGAAAAGTGGGAAAGCTTGGAATAACAGAGAGGGTGGAAAAGATGCCAACTGATTCACAACAAATTCTTTAGTTGGCATGAGGTTTGTTTAAGTTTCCTTGGGAGTAGGGAGACTGTTGATTTAGGTAACTGACTTTTTTTTTAAGTTTGCTTGAACCACCAAAAGTTACAACCCAAAACCTTACACAGCAGGCCTTTTTAAACTATTACTATTTCTCAACAGCTCGGCAAGAGAATAATTATTGTAACACTCTCATTTAAAGGCTTGAAAAAGAAAATCAAATAGCATATCAAATTACTGTTTTCAATTTGGAGCTCTCTAGAAAAAGATGATTATTTTCTTATACCTCTTACTTACTGAGTACAGTTTAAATTATTATATACCTCTAATTATTATTATTTATAGCTCTGTTCAATTCATAATAATCTTACAGTTGCTTCAGTTAATTTTATAAGGTGATCTGCAGCAATGTGCAGGCACATGGTTAGTAAATTCACTTTTTTTTGCAGGACTACCAGTTATTCTGGGTGCCAGTCACAGAATTGATATCTGCCCAACAATCAGGATTGGCCAAGATGACTTACCAGGCAAGTAGCATCCAGACTTTTTCAGGAAAAAGCTGGTGTTCAAAAAAATTGTCAGGTTATATTCAGCTCTCTGACAGCACAGTTCTCACTTTAAAATGAAAGCTACATTATGGATGTGTATATTCTTTTTTCTTGCAGGCTTTGACCTGATTTCTCAGTTTCAAATAGAAAAAGCTGCTTCCCAAGGAATTATAGAGAGAGTAGTGGGATCCACTTCTCTACAAGTAGCTTATAAATTGGGACCCAATGTAGACTTCAGGATACCAACCAGGTAATGCCTTCCTTGTCTGGCTTTAAAATACAGATATTTTGCAATCTTATTTTTTCAGTGGTAGATCTCCTACCAGTTAGATCACCAAATTTGAAAAGTTTTCAGAAGGGGAAAGAGGAATTGAACTTTTTTTTTCATTGCCACCACCAGATCAGACCGGTTCTATAGCAGCAATTTCAGGGACTTCCACTTTCCTCTAGCCCATGATGTTGCTCAGACTGACTCAGGATTTGCTGATACTAAGGCATTCATTGCTTGAAAGTAATGTCAGAAGCTGCTGCTGACTTGAAATAGGGAGGCAAAGAAAATGTAAAAGGAGGAGAGGGAAGAAAGTTTTCTTAAAATATTGACACAAAGGGATCTTTCTGATCACATGAGGATTGCAGAGGCCAGGTAGGATAACAATTCACTGATTCTGAGGTAAGGGTGGTTTTTCATTGTGTATTTGTTTTAGGTAACAGGTACATGAATGTTCCTGGCTGATTTATGGTCATTTATCTATAAAAGTTGAATGCTATTATTTAGCATGTTACAATGGATTTGTGATAGAAGTCAGGTTTCAGGAATCTAATTGTGTTTGTGCTTTACAGACCAGACTTGCTGCTGGTGAAGGAATAGAGACAGTACAGCAGGGTAGAGATGTCTTTGCCAAATTTATGCAAGTCTGGATTCTGTTCCAGCACCTTATGTAATTAAGAATGCCTCAACTTAGCAAGTAAGTGACAAGACCATTAACTGGACTACTGTTTCAGCTAGGAATAATTGGATTGTGAAGCATTTCTGTCTTATTCCAGCTATAACTAACAGCTTTTCTTGCTGCAATCCTCCCTGGCTCCTATCTTCATAGCCACCAGATTAAGCTACTTTAGAGTTTAAGTGTTAGGTTACATTGGGCTCACGGCTACTTTCAGTCCCAGACACAAATCAAGGCTGCTATTGCATGAATGTGAATCCAAACACAGACAGCAAATGGGATCATCACTTCACTAAAAGCTGGAGATTCTCAGATAAAAGCAGCAATATTTTCACTTTTAAGAGAGTTTAGACTTATTGCTGTAGGTGGTTCTAGTGAAATACGTGCTCGATGTACACAAGTTACCCCTGAACAAGCCGATGTCAGCTGCCTTACTGCAGCATCCGAGCTGACTCCTGCCATTGGGGTCTCTGGCCCAGGAAATGGATTGAAGGTTTGGTTCCCGAGTGTGCTCCAGTGCCTCACTGTGCTGCTCCTCTGTCACTGAGCCCGAGCTCGCCGCTCTGCTCCAGAGTTCTTTTACAGCCTGGTCCTCCTGTCGGTGGGAGGGGAGGGAAAGCGAGGGAGGGAGGGCAGGGCCGAGCCCGGCTCCCGGAGCTGTCCCTGCCCGCGGTGCTGAAGCGCTGCTCCTCGGGCCGGGCGGCCGGGGCTCACAGCCAGGGCATCACCCTCCGGCCCCCGCCCCCGGCCGGGGAGCTCCGGCTGCATCGAGAGCATGGGGAGGGAAAAACAGAGTGAGTCTGGGAAAATGGCCAGCATGGGCTTCCTGAGCTGGATGGCTGATACAGCCCAAGTGCCATAGGAGCACTGGGGAGGGACCCTCATCAGACACATTGGCAACAGGGAAATAACTTTTTAGGCTAACACATGATGATCTATACTAAGGCAGAGGAGGCATTTTAGAGTGGCTATGTGGTATGGGAATGAGAGCTCAATTGAATGGGCATGGCTCAGCACTCCGTCTTCGATGCAGCAATAGCTTATGCCTTGGAAAACTCACAGAGCTTCCTTAAAATGTTACTTACTTCTAGCTTGGTTTTTTTGCTGCTTTGAAAGGTTTCCCAGACATATATCCCAGAATGAACAGAAATGATTGCACACAAGTCATTACACAGCTTCTCCCATCATCCAAATAAATTCCCATTGTCCAGTGCTTCTTCTAGAGTAAAATGTGCTGACTGATCAATACAGTGTTCTCCATTAACTGGTGTGGTGTAATAATGGTGTAAAAACTTTGTGTGGAACTGCCATGACATATAGCTGTTTTTGCTGGACATGGTGAACCCATCATTTTTCAATTTAATCTATGTGCATATTGTAGGCATCTGCCAGTTAGTAAGTACAAAATTAATCCGTTTTATTGGGATAATAATTGTGTTTATTTTTAATGGAGATCTTAAAAAAACATACTGGCACAAAGAAATGTGTTCATGACACATTTTTTATATGTGGGAAGAGGGCTAACTCTCTTTTTGCATTGGACAAAACCTTAAACCTTTGACTTCAAAAATGCAACTGCCATAATAACACACAGATGCACACACAAAACACCCAAACAAAATAGGGAGAAATTTTATAAAGTTTTATTGGTAAACTTGAAATATACAGAGAATTTCAAAGGCTGATTTTCTGGCTTTTCTTTTGTTGTTTTTTTTTTTTTTTTCCTTTGGGAATATTGTTTTTCTGTGAAGCAGTGCTCCTCAAGCACATGTGCTTAAAGATCTGACTTTTCTACATTCAGCCACCACAGCTCTTCAGGTGCTTTTCCTTTCACACTGTGAGTAAGCTATCCCACCCAGATACTGATGATGATGCTGAAATAGAAGTGACAAAATGCAGCTAGGAAGCTAATTAGGTCATAAGAGAATTAATTTGCTCAGAATTGGAATTTTCTGAAGAGTAAAGATCAGCTAAGGGTAATGAGTCCTAACAAATGGCTTCTGGTTAATGACTTAGGACAGATGTTTTTAAAAGTGCTGAGCTAAGTTTTATTGTTATTGCTTGTTCAATTGCTGCTGGGTAGTTTCTGCCAGGTCAGCTGTGATTCTAGGCAGCTTCAGGAGATGGGTTAGAAAGAACCCTCAACCCTGGTCACATGGTACTGCATTATCATGAGAATGGCCACAGCAATTTCCACAGCCACTTCCAGTGGGTTGTGCTAATGTTTCTAAAATCTTTATTTAACAAGGGTTATTTAACAAGGACTAAGTTAAGTCAGTGAGTAATGGAGTTCACCTAAGCAATTAACTCAACCCCCCCCCAAATTTAATAAACAGTTACTCTGTAGAATTTACATAGGTATATAGTTGGGCTTTTAACATAATTTTCTGCTTTTGGTGAATCCTGAGGTCAGTGGGATGGGTCAGGGCTTTCCTTACCTTGGTTGTATTGAAGCCTGGGTAGGACTTAGCTTTGAAATTTCAAAAAAAAATCTTCCTGGTAAGTATTCAAAATACAGGATTAGTGAGAGTTTCAGGTATTTATGAAAAAGATTAAAAGAAATAGCAGTGTTTCAGAAGTTTCCCTGCATGAACTACAAATGTTTCAAACTTCCCACCCTCCAATACTTTAAAAATTTAGTCAAATATTCAAATATCTGATAAAAAAAAAAAAAAAGACCTAACCTTGTATTCAAGAAACAACTGAAGCAGTTAATAACAGTACAAGCTTAGGAGGAAAGCAGGACTGGAATGCTTTCTTACAAACAGAAGAAAAAAACTAAATGAAATAAAAAGGTCTGATGGCTTATATTATTAACAATTTTAATGGGACAAGAAATAGGTCAGGAATAAATCTGGATTTTGGCCTTCAAATATGTTTCCATATAAATTATTTCATCTCTCATTTACCTGAATCTAAATTTATAATTGCTTGGATCCCTTCCATAAATCAGTGGAAATGGAAACAACTATATTAAAAATAATTTACAGAAATAATTGGAGGGCTTATAAAGCTATCAGCTGTTCAATAAAATTACAGAATTCATCACTCTTTGCTTGGCTATGAGATGGAGAAATAGCTTCTCTACAATTGTTTATTTAAATATCATGCTAAATTTGCCATGGTTTCCAAATATTTAGCATTTTAAGTTACTGACTTCAGAAGGGTTTTGCCTGTATAAGGATTACAGGCTTTGGAAAGAAATGTGTTCTGAAATACAGTTAAACCACTAAAGGATCTTTACTGTTGGAGTAGCTGAGATGAGAATATGTCTCTGCATTGCTTGTAGAATTATAGGTGTAAATGTTACACAGTAAATCATCCCTGCAAAGTACCTTTCTGGTGATTGGTCATGCTTCACTGTGTTGAGTCATGATACTGATACTGAGTCTTTAGTCTAAAGGCAGCAGTTCTTCTGATTGGTTATTAATATTTTTAAAAATTTGAATATTATACATGTTTGTGCACTGAATTTTTATCTTTAGTGTTTGTTATACATTTCTTATAACTTAATTTTCTCCTTCCAGTGTCAGAAGCCCTTACATTGTTTCTCTTTGCATATCTTCTGAAAAAGTGTTTCTTTCCTATTTTAATGTCTGAGGAGAACCCATATAATGTCTTGAAAAGCACTAATTCTATAGCTAAATATGGTCTAATATGGTGTATACCAATCTGGTATAAACAATATTCTAATCAAAAACTGTGTTCACATACTAGGTGTTTTTTTTTGTTTCTTTTGTTGTTTTGGCTTTTTGGCAGTATAGTTGTGTCAGCTGAGGTTGGATGAGAATGTGTGTGATAGTTAAAGAGTATTGCCATGACAGCAAAACTTAGCAGTGCAGACAAATAAAAAAACAAACCTCTTCACAGAGGACTGCTTCTTTTAGGCTCAGTGTTATCAGACACCCTGGAGTCATTGAACTTGAGAGAGAAAGCTGAATCTCACAAGGAGGCTATTTAAAGATTACCTAACAATACCACCTTCAGTGTGGTAGTAGAAAAACCAGCTCTCCTGCAAGAACAAATGAGATTCAGCAACTGAAGAGATAAATAACCCAGCTGAGTTAAGTTTCAGCAGTAGAGGATTGAAATACTTTCAAAAGAGATACTATAGAGGAAAGACACAAAGGGCCATAAAGGATGTGGTGAATTGGATCAGAAGCTCAGTAAGAGTGAAGGTATGTCTGGATAGAGAGAAGAATTATCTTCCCGGAGCAGAAAATAATATATATGCTCATTGTATAGGCCAGAAACCTAACACAGGGAGGGATAGGGGACAGTAAACACTGCAAAGTGCTCAGAACCGAGGGAAAGCTACAATATCCAGATGTTGATGTTTGCATCTGAGATGAAAAGATACAAACAGAAAATAAATGATGACAGAACACAACGAGTTAGATAAAATCTACTGGCAAGGAACCTCTTCCAAATTTGTATATCTCCACACCTTATATAAAGAGCTAAACTTTTCAGCTAAACGTTCCCCTTCCTTATACCCCTGCTCTGAGGAGTATTCAAAGGCTCGTGGGGAAAAGGAGAAACACCAGCAGTACGGGTACTTTATTCATAAGATGAAGCTGCTGCTGCTGCCAGGCATGCCGTGTCCTTGCTGAAATCTGCTGAGGCTGTGTCGCTGCCTGCTGGAACACAGCTGCACTACAGCTTGGAACACTGCAAACTAGAGAGATTGCTTCTGGAAGTACTCTGTAAATCAGTATCATCGAGCATACAGAATGAGAGCTGACTTACACAATTTTTCTGCTTCCCCCCCACCCCCAGCCTAAATCCTGAGATTCACTAATGCTGTCTAAATAGCTGCTGAGATAGGGTTGATCTGCCACTCAAAAATCATCTTTGTTCAAAATGTCTACTTGTTTGAGAAGTTATTCTAATGAAAGCTGGGACAAAATAGCTCTGCATATCTTCATGCTTAAGGAATTTATTCAAACTTATTCTTAAACGTAGGTAAACAGCAAATGATGTATTGATGTCAACTGGATATAACACTAGAGTTTTATGATCCATGGAATAAATATGGAAAGGCCTGTTTCTTAAATTTTGTACTGGATTCAATGATACATTTGAAATAAAAAATGACATTACTGTTTAGCACAGTGACACAGGCAGTGCTACCTTTGTTTCCAAAGCTCACCTTGCAGGAAGTGCTAAAATATGAGATGTTTTATATGTGGCAAATTTGTTCCCTGCTACTTGTAGTCTTCTGGTTGAATGTCACAGGACATAATACACTTTGAGTGTGGGTTCTCACCACATATTTGTCAATGATTTCTGCTAAAGTGATAGCTTCTACCTTAACAAAAGGGTTATTGGCAGGCTGAACAAGAAAATGCATTTGCAAAAGACATTCTTATTCCTTCAAAATCACATCAGATCTTCGCTTTCTCCCTGGTCATTGTAAAGTCATACTATGATTTTGTAAGTCTAATAGTGGGAACTAGGATAATTGTAGGATGTTTTCTGTATCTGAAATAGGAGTTACTTGTTGCTCCATCCATTATTCTTAGAAAGGGTTATAAAAATTATAAAACATTGGTAGAACCCACATTTCTGAACCAGTTATTTTGCCATTAGTAACACCTTGCTTTGAGGCTCAGCATGCAGAAGTGTGCTGATACAAGGATGGTTAAGATATGGTTCCACTGAGTAATGGTTTCTCCTTCTCTGTGGTGGTATGTGTAGTTTTCAGAGCAAATAGAGAACAAATGTGCTGTATTTTAATTCTACACAGTGCCATATATTCCAATGGATTGCCTGATGAATATTCCTTTCTAACTACTTTTCGGATGACTGGGGCCACGCTTCAGAAATACTGGACTATTTGGCAGATTCAGGATTCTTCAGGAAAAGAACAAGTTGGAGTGAATCTCAATGGTCAAGTGAAAAGCGTTGAGTTTTCTTATAAAGGAGCAGATGGAAAGCACCAAACAGCATCATTTTTACATTTGCCTTTCTTGTTTGACTCCCAATGGCACAAGCTTATGATTATTGTGGAAGCAAACAGTGTCACACTTTTTATTGACTGTATTAAAATAGAATCCTTAAACATAAAGCCAAAAGGGAAAATCAACACTGATGGCTTTGCTGTGCTTGGAAAACTTAAAAATAATCCTCAGATTTCAGTTCCGGTAAGTTTCAAAATCTTTTGTTTCTTCAAAAAGTGCTTGACATTAAATACTGGGTTGTGTTCTGTGGAATGCATGTTTAAATCATTTCTGAAAGCAGAAATGGCAGAAAATAACTCCTTGGCAGGTAAGTACTAGCTGTGGTTTTTTTAATTTTACACTTATACCTTGTAAGTTTAGAGATGACACAGGCTATGTCTAAATTTCAATAATAAAAATCCTTAGACATCCTTGTACTTATTAAAACAACTTTGGAGTAAAAGAGTGAAGTGAGACATAATTTTAAACTATATCTCACACTGTTTGCAAAAAAATGTAGATACAGGTTAACCAATTTGGTGTACATCTGAAAGGGAAAATATTGCAACAAAAGAAGCATCTCATGTCTCAGCACCTCTGTAGGTTTAGTTGCTGTATTGCACTGGATTGAAATCAGTTTTACATGAGAATGCCAGCAGAACGCTGCCCCATGTGTCTGAAGGGATGTATATTGTTGCTGCATGCTGTTAGAGATGCGGGTTAGGAAATTTCAATAGCTGAGAACTTATAATAATTCTGTTGAAAACAAGAGTTAGTCATTGAAAATGTCATAAAATAATCAGCTGGAGCTGATAATGTGGCAATTAGCATATTAAAAATTAGCATATGTTTCTTAGCTTTGTTAACTGTTCTGAGTGATACTGATGGATAGGTGGGATAATGAAAACATTACACATTACATACATTCTATGCGTGTTAGTAGGATAAAAAAATTCTATGCCAATATTGTTTTCCTCTTTGGAAAGATAGTTAGATTAAATGCAGAGAAAACTACAGGTATTAATGCAATAATTTTACAGCACCTGGTAGAGCAAACTCTGCCCTCAAGTTAGACTCCCTTTAAAAATGAGGAGGGCTCCTTTGCATGTTGAAGTGGAGATTCCAAACAGCAGCTGACAAACGAGGAGAGAGATGTGGTATCAAGGGCACCTTGGCCTTCTGCTGGTACTCTGACTGAGCTTTGGCCAGGATTAAAGAAATGAGGAAAAGCAAAAGAGCCATTTGGAATCTTATCCTCTTTCCTCTCCAGCCTGTGTTTTGCAGAGACTTGCTCTTTACAAGGTATGCAAATGAGCAACACTGATCACCCAGGGCTCTTCAGTCCTTTGGTGGGGAAAAGTGACTGGCACTGAGTTCTGCCTTGCCTGTGTTTAAGACTGTACATCTTTAGGCACCAGTGTGGGGCTACGGTAATTATAGGGCAACCTCCTTTAAGGATAAAAGAACAAAATGGAATTAAGTAATTTTTATAATTCACCATTTATAATGCAAAATATTTGTTTGTAACTTTAGCATGTTTCTGGGAAGATTTGGTCATGTAAAATATATTTTATGAAAAAAGTAAAATCTCTGCATGATATAGGCTTTAAAACAAGAGTATAAAGCACACTTCTTGACAAAAAGAAAAAGGAAGCACCAGAACAAATTATCAGGGAAGACAGAAAGTATACATGACTATATTCTTAAATTGAGTTTGGATGTCTAAAAACTAAAAATACACTTTATATTGGACAGAATATATTAGGACTCACTGGATTGAATTGCATGGCCTGTGCTGGGAAGCCTAAAAAGGCAATGGTAGTGGTTCGACCTGATATTACAATAATGTAGATTTAGGAACTCTGAAATGATGAAATGATGATAAAGGAATTACATAATCAGACGGACTAGTAATTTTAAAATGTTTATTGATATTGCAGAAATTTCTGTTTTAGCCTGTGTACTTTCTTTATCTTTAAATTGTTTTAATAAATCTGTGTTTGAGGCTATTCTAGTCTTTAACTTGCTTGACTATAAGTTTAAATATCTCAACAGTCTTGGTTATTTAGTATGCCCTAGGCACAGCTTTTAATTTACTCCCAGGCATTGTTAAAGTATATTACTTCCAGTGGTAGAATTTTAAAAGGACATAAATTATGTGTTTCCTATCCTTTTTTGCAGCATTCTGGTGAGGGCCCTATTTATCTTGCAGAATAGGTCAACTTCTCAGAGGTGCACTGTAGTACATATAATTTTAAGAGGGATTCTTTATGGCTTGTTATTACTATGACTGCCTATGAGAATAATAGATACAGTTCCACTAGAAACTGCATCTTGCCTTTTAGCCTTTACAGAGATTTATTCCAGGATTTCTGGAATGCTTTATGGAGAGTGAATTTTTACATAGATTCACAGCTGCTTTTTATCTTTTCTTTTTGAGATTAATGTATTTAAAAGTTTTATCTTTTTATCTGAAAGTAATTAAAATAATCCATTATAAACTCTAAAAAAGATGAGATTTAGCCAAATTTCAAAACTGAAAAGGAATTCACTTCCTAAATTACGTTTTTATAAGAAGGTAAGGGAAAGAATTTCTTACTGCTCCTTTTCTGACTTCTGTGAGATAATAAAATTGGCTTAATTCCTGTGATTTCAGAGGCATTAGCATGTTTTTTTCATAATAGACACTAAACACTTTTCTAGAAGTGACTCTTGGTCATTATTTAATTGACATTTAATGATGCTAACTAGCTCAGGGAAGCTACATGACTTGAAACACCTAAGAGGAAGCTGCTTGTCAATATTTGTTTAACAGGGATTAATTTACACCATGGAGCAGATTGTGTCTGTGTACTGTAAAAAGTCACATCTTGGTTTTTTTTTTCACCCTGTGAAATCTCACATTCAGAAGGCTGAACCACATCTATGGAAAGCCAAATAACACTGGAATTGACTGTAATGTTCAAAGGCTTTAAATAAAAGGTGCAAGGAAAATGAAGTTCTAAAAACTAGCTATTCCAGAGATGTCGAAAAATGGATAAAATGTTTAATATAGCTCTGGAATGAGATGCATTGAAAAATATGTAGTTTATTCTTGGTCACTTTACAAATGTGCAAACAGTTGACAGCAGACCTCTTTTAGAAGAAACAGGTATCCTTGACAAAGTATTGTAGAAAATCTCCACATTGCTTAAAATTGCTTAGCTGAGTTATACTCCCCAGGAGGGATGACTTCCCCTGGATCATCACCAAGCCAGCAATAGCCCAGTGGGGTTCAGGGAGCCAGATTTCCCAGAGGAGACCTACAACTGTGCTCTGAGGGTCACAGTTTTCCCTAAAGCCTATGGTACTGCTAAATGCACCCCTGTGGCTGATTTTATACTGAAAATACTACCCTACATATTTAGGTCTCGTTTGCATTTTACCTAACCTTCACCTCTCTCAACTAAAGCACTAATAAGGCAACTGAATTATGTGGTTGATATTGAGATGTGCAAAGATGGTGGGCATTTGCAGGAATTTCTGTAGAACTTAAGAGGACAAAACAGTCAACAGTCAGACACAGTTAATTGTATATGTGCTGACTAAGAAATTAAGATGAAACAGATATCCTGTAGGAAACCTGCAAAATGTATGTCAGGAATACTGACCTATAGGTCTTAAATATTCTCTGTAGTTCAACTCCAGATAGCAACTAAGCTCCACACAGCCACTTGCTCACTCTAACCCATGGTGGGATGAGAATTGGAAAAGTAAAAGTAAGGAAACTTGTGGATTGGGATAAAGACACTTTAATAGGTAAAGCTCAAGCCATGCACACAAGCAAAGCAAAACAAGGAATTAATTCATCACTTTCCAATGGCAGGCAGGTGTTCAGCCATCTCCAGGAAAGCAGGGGCCCATCACACGTAACAGTGACTTGGGAAGACAAAGAGTAGACAAAGACTTGGGAAGACTTCAAACTACCCCCTGCCCTTTCCTTCTTCTGCCAGCTTTATATTCTGAGCATGACATTGTATGGTCTGGGATGAGCTATGCTGGTTGTGTCACCTCCCAAATCCTTGTGCACCCCCAGCCTCCTTCCTGGTGGGGTGGGGGTAAGGAGCAGAAAAGCTTGACTCTGTCCAAGCACTGCTCAGCAATAACAAAATCATCCCTTTGCTATCAACTCTGCTCCCTGCACAAATCCAAAACACGGATCCATACCAGCTACTGTGAAGAAAATAAGCTGTACCTCAGGCACAACCACCTTTGGGTTTAAAAGGTTACATTTTAATACCTTTGCTTTATGATTACTCCTAAAATATCTGAGGTTCATTTCTGAGAACTTTGTGACTGTGCTTAATCCTTAATAACACTGTATATTGATATCAGTAGAATACCTACATGAGATGTCATCAAAATCGTGGCATCCTTTAAATCAACTTAAGATAATCAACAAGGTCATCGTGAAACTCTGGCAAGGGAAAAGATGCCTTGACAGCAAGGCTAGAATATATTTGCCCTTCTCTCACCTCTCCTAAATCAATGGGAAGCCAGTTGTATCTTTTACTACCTTGCCACCAGAAGAGTTTTATTTTTCATTTTAAAAAAGAGTTAGAGAAGTGTTCTATCAGCTTTTGTTTTATATAGCCTCAAGGCAGACAGAGTTAGCGTTCTTCTTTTCACAGCTGGTACACTGCTGTGTTTTGAATTTAGTGTGAGGATAATGTTGACAACTTACTCCTGTTTGGGCTGTTGCTGTGGTGTGCCTGCCTTGTAGTATCAAATTAGTTCTTTTATATGTATATTATAGCACTCAATTGGCTATTATTATGAAAGTCTGAAAATGAGAAGTGGATAAAGGAGGGAAAAACTTGGCTCACGGGTGGTGGTGTCATTTAACAGGTAAAAGGAACAAGGGTACTGTTTCTGTTGTGCTCCAGTCTCAGCAGTCTGGAAACTGGTGACTGCAAAGCAAACAGAACAGCAGAGATGAGATAAAGAGTATTTTAGAAGTGGCAACACCTCGGCCGACTTATGCCCCCTCTTTAAAAAACCTCTACAGGTAGGGTTAATAGAATGCAGGGCGAAGCGCTGCTCCACCTGTAGCTATTGACATTAAATATCTAGCGTTTAACCCTCTGCGTAGCGAGCCAGTATTCCACCTCTTACAGTGTCTGACCCCTGACCCGAATTAACATGATCTTTCCTCCTTTGCCAGTTCGAGATCCAGTGGATGGTGATCCACTGCGACCCCCTGAGACCCCAGCGCGAAGGCTGCGGCGAGCTGCCGGCTCGGGTGAGAGACCTGTCCTGTCCTGTCCTCCTGTCCTGCCCTGTCCTGTCCTGTCCTGCCCTGCCCTGTCCTGTCCTGTCCTGCCCTGTCCTGCCCTGCCCTGTCCTGTCCTGCCCTGCCCTGCCCTGCCCTGCCCTGCCCTGTCCTGTCCTGCCCTGCCCTGCCCTGCCCTGCCCTGTCCTGTCCTGCCCTGTCCTGCCCTGTCCTGTCCTGCCCTGTCCTGCCCTGCCCTGTCCTGACCTGTCCTGCCCTGTCCTGCCCTGTCCTGTCCTGCCCTGTCCTGTCCTGCCCTGTCCTGCCCTGCCCTGCCCTGTCCTGTCCTGCCCTGCCCTGTCCTGTCCTGCCCTGTCCTGCCTTGTCCTGTCCTGTCCTGCCCTGTCCTGTCCTGCCCTGTCCTGTCCTGCCCTGTCCTGCCCTGCCCTGCCCTGTCCTGTCCTGCCCTGCCCTGCCCTGTCCTGTCCTGCCCTGCCCTGTCCTGTCCTGCCCTGTCCTGCCTTGTCCTGTCCTGCCCTGTCTTGCCCTGCCCTGTCCTGCCCTGTCCTGTCCTGCCCTGCCCTGTCCTGCCCTGTCCTGTCCTGTCCTGTCCTGTCCTGTCCTGTCCTGTCCTGTCCTGTCCTGTCCTGTCCTGCCCTGTCCTGTCCTGTCCTGTCCTGTCCTGCCCTGCCCTGTCCTGCCCTGCCCTGCCCTGCCCTGTCCTGTCCTGTCCTGTCCTGTCCTGCCCTGCCCTGCCCTGTCCTGTCCTGTCCTGTCCTGCCCTGTCCTGCCCTGTCCTGTCCTGTCCTGCCCTGTCCTGTCCTGTCCTGTCCTGCCCTGTCCTGCCCTGTCCTGCCCGCTGCTGCAGCCCACATGAGTCTCATTTTTTCTCCCCCTTCCTGGCCGGTGATGCTCTTTTTTACCATACCTGCCTGGTATTCGATGCTTTTAGAAATCCAACTCCCCAGAGCAGCCGCCGCCGCCTCATTTTAACCCTTCCGTGGCCTGCTGTCTGCCTCGCCCCGGGCGGGCGGCTTGCCGGGCCCCTGTGGGCGCTGTGCCCCGCAGGCAGAGGGGCTGTCGCGGCCCCGCCCGGCCCCGGGAGCCTGCCCGGGGGCACCCGCGGGCTCGGGCTCCGTCCCGACAAGAGCAGGGCAAAGGGTTAAGGCGCCGCTGGCACTCCGTCCTCGCCGGCCCGGCCGCCAGCCTTCCTCCAATCCCCGCCACCCTGCCCAGGGCCGTGCCGAGCCGGGAGGGGCTCCGGCCGCGCTCACCTTTCCCCGCCCGCCCCGGCAGCCGCAGCCTGCTCCCTCCATCCATGGCCCGGCGCCTCCTGCCCCTGGGGCTTTTCCTGCAGGCGCTCTGCCTCGGCCTGGCTCAAGTGAGTTTGTTCTGACTTTGGCTCTGGTTTGCTGTTTTTTTTTCTCCCTCGCAGGTAACCCAGACGGGAGTCGAGGTAAGTGCGAGGGAGCGGCCGGAGCTCGGGGTGCTGGTGCAGAGGGACCGGAGGCTGCTTGCTCTGCCGTGCCCTGGCTCCGACCCGCCGGCGGCTGTCTGTCTGTCTGTCCCGGCGGCTGTCTGTCTGTCTGTCCCGGAGGCTGTCTGTCTGTCTGTCCCGGCGGCTGTCTGTCTGTCTGTCTGTCCCGGCGGCTGTCTGTCTGTCTGTCCCGGAGGCTGTCTGTCTGTCTGTCCCGGAGGCTGGCTGTCTGTCTGTCCCGGCGGCTGTCTGTCTGTCCCGGAGGCTGTCTGTCTGTCCCGGAGGTTGTCTGTCTGTCTGTCCCGGCGGCTGTCTGTCTGTCTGTCCCGGAGGCTGTCTGTCCGTCCCGGGTCCCCGCTAGCTGCGGGTGCCGCAGGGCAGCGGTGCCGCCGCTGTGCCCGCCTGGTGAGCGCAGGGCAGGCTGCACCGGCGGGGCTTGAGCTCCACATGCAACTACCGCCGGTGGAACATTTCTGGGAACTCCCTTGTGTGGAGGAAATGTGTCCAGAGCCGCAGCGCCGTGCGGACCAAGGGACCAGGCTCAGGGCCTGGGGCAGCCCTCTGCTCACAGAGAGCCCCGTTGTGGGGCCGCGGGCAGAGCGCACTCGAGGAGAACAGAGCTCCCCATTATAGGCACGGAGACCTGTAGCAGCCTTTCCCCGAGTTTCCACAGGCTGGCGGCGCCTGCTGCCTCCCCTCGGGAGCCCGGCGCTTTGAGAAAGTGCCCTGCAGGTCTTAATGTAATGCTGAGGAACCAGGGGAAACTGCTGAGCTTGTCAGTGAAGCAGGGAAAGGGTTGTTTTGAATTTTCTTCTCTTGTATGAACTCTCAGGAAGACTGTCTCCCTTGTGTTGGCAGAAAGAGCAATTCATGTAGTGAATTTTGGTTATTGACTCGCAAAGATCACTTTTCTTTCTGCCACCCTGTCATTGCCATGTGGCATTCACGTCCTGCTGGGTGGGGAGAGGAGCCCAGCTGGCCCTGCCAGCATTGTGGGCACAGTGGCTGGGCCCAGGGAGGGAGGTTTAACACCTTCCCCGTTCCTTTGGTGAGGGCAGTGTTGCCAATCCTCATAGTGACAGTCAAAATAGGGTATCCGTGTGATATACATGGAGTGAGGATGCAGGTCCTTGTCACAGCTGTGACCTCCTGACTAACCCATAGCCTCTAACTTGCTGGTCCCCCCAGAATAGCTCTGTGGTTTGTCAGGTTCTAATTGCTCATTTTTTTTCACTCCTTGTCAGAGAGGCCCCCCTGGTCCACCAGGCCCCCCAGGTCCTCCAGGGCCACCAGGAGTTCCCGGTATTGATGGCATTGATGTAAGTGTTTCCCATGCCCTGTCTAGGAAATAGGAAATGCCTCCAGGTGTATCTGTGCTGTCTGTCAGCCTTTGATCTTCAGGAATTTGAGTTTGGCTGCAGATATGTGAAGGAATTGATGGGTCTCATGCTCTGTGGTGGGCTGGAGTGAGGGGAGAAAGCAGATTTTCAGATTATCTTTGGTATAGAAAACTCAGGATCATTTATTTTATGTAATCAGCATCATCTGTGGTTATCTGCCATTAATGGGGTGTAGAGATTTTGTAAATCTAATCTCAAAAGGGATTACATAGAATCATTCGTACTGAATCCTGTTAAGGATTTGTGGTGTTATTCTTCATTGGAGCTACTATGTAGGTTTCCTTGATTCCTGTCAGAAGTTTCTGTGATGATTTCTGCTAGTCTGTAGTAGAAATTATGTGGATTTAGTATTTATTTTCTACAATAAGAGTCAGTTCAGGATTATGTCTGATAATCTGTAAATCAGTGATTTTCATGAAGAAGCATAGAAGGTTGTTGCAATTCTGACTAATACCTTCCTTTTCATATCTTGGTAGGGGGAGAGAGGCCCAAAGGGCCCCCCTGGTCCACCGGTAAGTCATTTCAACTACTTTTCATTTGTTTCTGTGAGAGAAGAAGTTTTGAGTTTTGCTTCTGCTTCCCTCTGTGAAACATGCTTAACTGTCCATTTAAATCCCAAAGGGTCCAGATGGGGATGCAGGCAAACCAGGATCCCCTGGGCTGCCTGGAGAGCCGGGAGCTGATGTGAGTACACTTGATTTTCTAAAATTCCTCCCCCCCATCCCCCAATTTTTTTTTTTTTTTTAGATTTCCCCCAAGAATAAAGAGATAAAGCACAAGGACTGTCGGTGTTGCCACCCGGCCCTGGAGAGGGCGCTGGGCAGTGGTTGCAGGGATCACTCGTGCTGTGGCTCTGGAAGCCACCTCTGGTCGCAGAGCAGGGCAGAGAGGGCATGAGGAGGATGTGCTGATGCATCTTCCCATCCTGGAAAATAGTAGAGAAGATCAAAGTTTCAACATCATCTAGTGTTAATGGCCTGTTAAGTCATGCCTCTGGAATAAATATGCGTCAATAAAAATGCCTTCAAATTTTTGGGGAACTTCATATTTCTCTCTTGAGAGCTGTGTTAGAAGGCATTTCTTGCTATGAAGCAAGATTGCTGCATTAGTACTTAGATGTTATGCCAAGAAGTAGGCAAGCTTATGTTTAATTTACATAAGCTTTTAAATTTTAAAAATCTAAAATGCCAAAAATAAAGATTATATACCATAAACAGTGTGTTAGAGGGTATTGCAAATTATATAAATGAAAAAGCCTAGTATCTATTTAATGTTGCAATGCTGTAGAGGTTAATATTTAATTTGCTTTTGGGAAGAGATTTAGTGGATATGGAGCTGGAAGAATCTTTAATTAAACTGTTCCAGTTTCATACCTGTAAGAGGAAATGGGCTTTGTGAGTGACATCTCATACCACTTCACTTTTCCTGAAAACAGTACAGGCCCACAACCCACTTGTACATGCCAAAACCGTATAAGCAGATATTTAAAAATCATCACCTCTTACAATTTTGACTTAAGGCATAGTTTTATTTTCCTTGCCAAAATTCATGGGAACACAATCCCATGAAACAGAACACACTAAACTCATCTCAGCTTTTGGTATCTGTTCACACTTATATAGTCCCATATATATTAGTGGATGAGTGGAAATGTACCAGAGTACAATCTTTTGAAATATTGAAACTTTCTTATTTTTACTCAAAGAAAAAGAGTGAGACCTTATTGTGCTTCCACTGTGTGTTCAACTTTAAACTGGTTTAATTAGATTTATAGTACCTTCTGTGTTTAATTGGTGAGGCAGTTCTGACAATTTAAACCTCATTTTATGTCAAAAATTATTTCAGTGTCAAGTTTAATAGACTGTAAAAAGGTACTGTACAGTAATTGCTTGTAATGATCATGTAAGCTTTCAAAACCAAATTGTTGGAACAATTGTGTGAACAGTGAATTGCTGGAAGTGTACCAAAAAAATAAAAGTATTAGATAAACGTAAAAGAAAAGCTCTTCTGGATACCTGGAAATTTCTAAGCCATATAAGCTGACTACAAAATGAAATAAAAGGAAAAATAAGAACTCAAAATTAATTCCTGCTTATAATATCATGTTTGGTTTCTGATTTTAGCCAGATAGACAAATTAAAAGGGTAGATTTAAATTCAGCCTGGCAGCTTTCTGGTTTTTTTTGTTTTGTGGTGGTGTTGTCAATGAAATTCTTATCTGACATGGACAACACTGAGAGTTTTTGTTCTTAACCTTGGCCACGAAAAAAATTCAGTAATCTCCCATTAAGAGGAAATAGGATCATGTGAGATCAAATGGTTAATTTAATTGTGATTTAACTAAATAATTCTTGAAGATACATATCACAGGCACAGATGTTTGTCATCAGAAGCTAGTACTTTCAACTTGTGCAGTTCTATCTGTACAAGTAAATAAATACTTGGATTGCAAGTCTATTGCAGTTACTAATTTCATTTAATACCTTTGTTTTTCTATGGTTTATAATGTTTACTGTTGTGATTAAGAAAAAAACACATAAACCTTGCATTAACATTGTATATCTTACTTCCAAAGGGATTCACAGGACCTGATGGCTCACGGGGAGCCCCAGGACCAAAAGGACAGAAGGTAGGAACAAAATTATGCATGAAATTATGGATTTTTTTTAAAGCAGCATTTTTGTTTGTCTCTATGTGACTAATAAGATGCTGTAGCCTTTCTTACAATCCGAAGATACCTATAGATTATGTACATACTGGCCCTTTTTCACACAGCACAAAGAAGCTTCCATTCCCACAGCCAGCAGGAAGGAATGGTGGCTGGCATTACATTGTTGAAATTAAGGCTGAGCATCTTCAGTAGAGTTGAGGCCCTTTCCATATGGTGTTACAATTGTGTCATTGTAATATGACACAATATGCAATATGCAGTGGGAACCAGAACAGTGGAACCTGACTTCATCATCATCAAATGGAGTATAAATCAGAAGTCAGTTACAAGCATGTAACTACGACATGGGGGAATAAAAGGCCAGAGGCTGTAGCATTTTAATACTGAGAAGGTCTTTCCTTTCTATCAAGTCTTATTGAAACCAGCATAGCATTAATGAAGTGAATAATACTTGCAGACTATGTCCACTAAATGTTGCCCTCCAAAAGGTGAGAGAAAATCTTCCTGAATATTGTTTGCAAAACTTGATGTTAATGCCTCCTAAAAACTCATTTTTATCTTTTAAAGGGGGAGCCAGGACTGCCAGGCGCTCGTGGACTTCCAGTAAGTAGTGCATTTAGCATACAAGGAGGATTTTTACACCTTAAGTATTATTATGAAGGCTTCTTACCACTAAACATAATGAAGAAAAACCCAAAACTATTTCTGAAGTTTCAAAGAACTCATAAGTTACAAAAGTAGTACTTTAAGGAACCATTTTGTCTTTATATCTAAGTGTGCAAATATTACTGGAAGGTTATGTTTGGTTTGTATGCCGTAGAAAAGAAAAGAGCATGTGTGATGTAGTCCCAAGTTTTGGATTTACACCATTCTTTTCCATCTCTTTGTGAAAATGCTATGGAGATGAGAGAGCCCATGTTTCATTTGCACATAGGAGTCTACAGTTATTCCTGTTTTCAACTTTTTGCCATGTGTTTAAATGTCATCACTGAAGTGTAAATTCTGTGAGACTCCTTGTGCTGTTTTGCAGTTCTGTATGAAAACAGGCCAAAATATGAGAGAGGATATGCAAGGAGTACTGTTCAGTTGGTATGCAGATGGATCTAACATCCATTTTTAGGGGCTGAGAATAATTGTGACTTTTAGGAGTTTTGCTGGTAGAAGAAGTGATGATGGTTGGCATGTAGGAATTTAGCTTAGGAAAAAACCTCAAGGAAGGTGAATAATGGAACAAGATAACTAGAATAAATTATAATATGATGGCATATAATAAAAATTTAATTAAAAATTAGATTCAATTTGAAAAAATTATTTAAATTAAATAGAAGAGTTATGGTGTTCTAGTACAACACTCCTTGTGTATTTGTATTTTTGACCTTTTCCTATTAACTGTCATTAAATTTATATTTAACAAGTATTTTGATAGTTGGCCAGAGAGAAAATTATAAAGTTATAAAGTTATTATTGAAGGTCTGACATTATAGACATGTTCAAACTCAAGAGGAATCACTTTATAGACAATTAATTTTCATGGATGCTCATTCTTACCTGAAAATTTGTAAAATAGGTAATATTTGAGCTGGCTGCTCTGTAGGCTCAATATGTGAGTAAAATTTAGTCACAGAAAATGGCAGAACTGAGGTAGGATCTAGGTAGACTGAAGTGCTTTTCTTTTTTTTATTTTTTTTTTCCCCTCTTTTGGGTTTGTTTACTCAAGTGATAGGGGAAAAAAATTATTAGAGGGGTGGACCACCTATCCTGTGAGGAAAGGCTGAGAAAATTGTGATTATTCAGCCTAGAAAAGACATGGCTTGGGGATGACCTCATTGCAGCCTTCCAGTACCCGAAGAGACCCTACAAATGGGACTTTTTACAAGGGCATGTGGTGGCAGGACAAGGGGAAATGGCTTCAACCTGAAAGAGAGTAGGTTTAGATTAGATATTAGGAATAAATTCTTTGCTGTGAGGGTGGTGAGGCACTGGAACAGATTGCCCAGAGAAGATTTGGACACCCCATCCTTGGAAGTGTTTAAGGCCAAGTTGGATGAGGCTCTGAGCACCCTGGTCTAATGGAAGGTGTCCCTACTCATGGCTAGGTGATCTTTAATTTCCCTTCCAAACCAGGCCATTCTATGATAGGAAAAAATGGAGAAATAAAACTGAATTATGGAAATACTTGGTTAACATACATGTGTTGCCCTGAAAATTCAGCTTCTGAGCTTGCTGACATAGTTTTCTGAAGACTTTCCCAGGACAGTAACTGTAAACATAGATATGTGTGCATTCTTTCTGTTACACGTCTTGTGATGGACATCTCTCATGGCCAGTGCAGTGGGAAAGTGTTATCCTGACCATCCAATCCCTGGCCTGGTGCTCAGAAACCTATAAATCCTGGGAAGAAAAATAAACTTTCTCTTCCTTTCACCACACCTCAACCTGTGTCCGTGTGATCGATTCATCTTCAGCAGCAACATACATGATTTTAGCTCACCATTTACAGAATATCATTTACAAGAATGATTAATATCAGACCCTCCAGAATAAGTGGGTGCATAAAACATGTATAAAGAGGGTAAATTTCAGTTTGGAGGTAGAGATGTAAATTTGGGAAAGAGGAAACTAGACCGACTTGTCAAGGTAGAATGCTGATTCTTTTCAGAGCAGCAGGACTTTCGTCACCGTATTTTGAGACTGTAAAAGCAATAAATCTAGTAAGATTTTGGACCATTGTTCAAAGCTGAGTGCTTTTGTTTGCCCTGAGACTTTCAGTCTTAAGGTTATCACCTTAACGCTTCAGTGAACCTCAGTAGGGATTGCCTTTGGAGTTGCTCTGCCTCTGCTTAATAAGCAACTGAAGCTTGTATTTTCAGGTGAATCCACAGGAATATTTATAATGAGGAAAAGGGAAATCCAATTTATTTAAAAGTAGAGAAAAGATGGATATACTTAGTCAACTCATGTCATTACGCTTGTATTTATTAAGATTTATCCTTAGACCTCACATGTTAGGAAGAAGCCTAGTGATTGCTTTTGTAGCTCCATGGTTGTTAACCCATATGTGCTGAGTCCGTATAGAGAGATTAATGATCAAAATAAATCTCCTAGGAAAGCCTGTATAAATGCAGTTTTCCCTCTGAAGAATGGCTGTATGCTGCTGAAAAAGTTTTGCAGCTACTGGAAGATGCCAGCACTGGTCATCAGACCTTTAGTGAGATTATACCTCCTAACAAAATCCACAAAAGCGAAAAACCGAACTAACAACAACAAATCTCACAACCCTTCTACCAAAACAAGCAAAAGACCCCCTGTATATCTCCAATACAACCCACTTACCATGAAAACAAAACAAACAAAAAAAAAACCCAAGTAGGAATGGTAGTGTCAGAGTGCAATGGTTCTAATTTTCAGATTCAGAGAATTTTGGAGAAGCTCTTACTACAAATGTGAAGTAATGGAGCTGTTTAACCTTTGTACTTCTTTGGTTTGATCCATGAAACCTCATTTACCAGAAACATAGTGAGCACAATTATGAGTCTGCATACTGCCTACATGATTGAGTGCTTAGGTGTAATTATGCACTACTTTGAATATTGTCAGTGGCTTTTTGCAAGTGGAGTAGTCCCTGGATAGTTATCCAAAGACTTCATTTTCCACAAAACCTCTTGCTTAAGTTATTAAAATGCTCAGTGCAAACAGAAAATCAGAAGCCTTGGGTACAGCACTAATTAGATTTAAATTATTATCACTGTTCTTCATGCTCCTCTAGTGATATTTATCAGCCAAGTTAGGACTTCTGGGTATCTTCAAGAATGAATATGAAGGACATAAAGTTTTATATACAGCCTTTGCTTCTCTGCTTCTGTCACCTTCCCCAGAATGTATCTTGGCAGTCTTTAGTTATCATCCCCTTTTTTGCACATTTTTTCCTGCTTCATAATTTTGTTTTAATTTATTCTCTTTGTCTCATCTCATTTAGCGGATAATCTTTAAAATGACAGGCTTACAAAGTTCTTAGAATTTTTGTGATTAATTAGAGTAATTTTTTTATTCAAGTAATTTAAATATGCCGATGTCTCTGACCTGTCCTGGTAGATGGACCTGGGGCTGATACTCCATTCTCTCTTTTAGTTCCCTCTAACTTTTCTGTGAGCTGGTATTTTGTTAGTGGTTTTAACATTTGGCATATGGGGAGGACTGTGTGTATCTTTGTGGTGGATGGCAGGGCTAGTTACCAGATTACAGGGTAGCCCCTGAGGCAGGGGATTACAGACTCTGGATTTCTGCCCAGGTCTGTGCACCCCTTGTGTTCCGTGGGTTCGATGAACACCCATAGCATGCACCAGGCACCTGGGCATGTAAGGCTGTGGTCCCAGGCTGTGTGGAGAGCCTTTCTCTTCAGGACACAGAGGAAGGAACATGGGCAGCTGGTTGGGACAGGAACTGCTCTGTTTATTTCCTTACTGATGACTGCTCTGGAGCTGCTCCCAGCCTTGCAACTTGATCTGCTTGTAAGGAGTTCATGGGCAGAAGGGTGGAGAAGCTGTGTGAGGAGGCATTGATTGCTGGGGGAGAGTCCTTGCTTTTTGCAGTCTCAATTGGGAAGGTGAGGAGATGCAGGGGAGCAGTCAGAGGAGGGGACAGCCTTCTGCTGGGTCACTGTGTGGGCTGGACACAGTAGCTGTAGCTTCTTTTGGTATCCTTGACCTTCCCTGCCACTGTTAGGGGGTGTGTTAGGAAGGGGTACTCCAATGAGACCTGCAAGCAGGTGGTTTCCTTCTTCCAGTCAGGGTATATTATAATATTGAAAATGTGATTCAGTGGAAGTTTGATTTGTATAGTCAAATGTAGATACGCACAATATGAGGAATTGTAGCAAGGAAATGTGAAGCAATAGCAAAGGGATTATGTAGGCTATGCAAGCTTTCTTTCTTCCGTGGATTAAATGGTTAAAATGGAATGATTCTGATGAGTGCTTGAAGTTTTCCCTGTGTTGTACTGACTTTTCTAAACAGCCTTGCAAATACAAGCCTGGATTGATATTCTGTGGCCTTTTTACTCGCATTCAGCCCAGGTGCCTTATTACGTCAAATCTCCTGAATATTTAAGTATATTTGGGATTTTATATTTTTGTGTTTCAAACATATCAAAGATACCTTTCTCCATAAAATTTTCAATTTACTTTAATAGCGCAAGAACAAGGAATCTGTTTTCTTAGAGGGAGTATATCATCCAAATAGGCAGAAACACATTTGTATTTCGAATATTTCTCAGTAAAATGATTCAGAGCTATACTGATGGAAAATGCAAAGAGGAGAAGTTTGGAGTTCTTTCTGATTACCAGAAACCATAAGTTTAATGGATTTAGGTCTCAGGGAAGCACTGTGGGGAGAAAAGTTCACTTTTATTATAAATTCAAATGTACCTTTAGAAGGAAATTATTATAGCATAGATATATTTATTGTGGTACTTGTAATTACATAAACACAAAGCCTTTAAAGTCTTCATTCCTTTGTGGAAGTATACATATATTTATAAATATGTGTAATGATACTGCAAGGTAAGTTAATCAGTAATTTAATTTTCTCTACTGATATTGATTACCTAATAATAAAATTGATTTTAACAATAGTTAAACAAGTTTTCAAAATGATTTTGCAGAATCAAATGAAGGTTTTTTACACCTTTTTAATCTGAAATACTCTATTCTTGGAGACCACCTTTACTAGGTTTGGAACCCTCCCCATATTTCTGATCTTTTATTCATATTTTGCAGGGCAAGGGCCTTCTTGGACCACCTGTAAGTATCAATTTTACAATTCATAAATATACTCTTCAATGAATCTGTTTGAATATTTAATGAAGCTATAATACTGTAATTAAAAGTAATCCAGTTAAAAAAGAGATGGTTTTAATCCTGATGTTCTATATCTGTTATGTGTGTTTTCTTCAGCTACCCCTGAGGCTGTGTAGGTCTGTGGTATGTAGGGCAAGAATATTGGTGTCTGGAGGCATAGTTTGTTGTTTCTGGGAATTACATGTTCTCAGTGCTTGGATGTTTGTTGCATAGGTATTATATGGTATAAAAATACTTTTTACCTTGGTTTTTGTAGGGTCCAGCTGGTGCAGCAGGACTTCCTGGGGAAGTAGGTCGTGCTGGTCCACCTGTAAGTACTACAATGTTTGCTGAAAATGCAGATTTACTCAATTGCTAGAAGGTACTTAAAAAAAAAAATGGGCTATCTAAATACTATTTGGGCTATCACAGCATTTTCAAAAGTTGTTTTTTTTTTTAATTCCTCTGCAGTGATCACTGGTAGAAGAAGGGTTATGTTTGAAACTCAATCAGCAATAAGAACAATGAGTAGCACAAAGGCAGGGCCACCTTTCAGATTAGAATAAAATGTTTCAGAGTGTCCCATACTCTACTTCTCTTATTCAAGGAAACCTGAAATCAAAAAGCAGACCTGACAGAGATACAGGAAATGTAAACTTTATCTACTTAAACTACTGATTTTTTACAGATTTGTTTTGGAAAACAAACATGGAAATTCAGTATTTCTCCTCAGTCTCACTTTAAGTGTGGCTACATCTACTGACCTTAGTGCTGAACTGTGCACTCAAGTTCACCACACTGTCATATTTTGACACCACACTTTACTGAAATGGAATCTGAAACCAACTTTTCTGCTTGAAATCTGAAATAGCATTAAAATTTTGTTTAATAAAACCTACTTTTTAATGCAGTTATAAAAATGAATTGAAAAAGAATATTAAAAAGTGCAAATTTGTTTTGGAAGGTGATTCATCTAGCCCGCTGTCTTGTCTGTAGGAGGGGCAAGAATGGATACCAAGGGAGGTGTACAGGATATTTATAAAATGGCATTTTTCTGTCTACTGTCACACATTCTGGCAGTTAGTTGGTAGTTCAGAGACTGCCTGAATCAGAAATTGCATCTGTGATGCATTTTTAAAAACAGCGTGTGAGCCTATCCTCCATTAATGCAGTCAGCTTCTGAATCCATTTATATTCTAAGCCTCCATAACACATAATAATGAGTCCCACAATGTAATTATGCATTGCATGGAAAGCAATGGCTCTATAACTCTCATGTTTTGAGAATTAATTAATAATTTTTCTATATTAATCTTGTTTATTGCATTTATGACTTAATGATATGTAAAACATAATATTGAAATTGTAATATTAAATTAAAAGTCTCTGCCCAATTATTAAATTTATTTCAATTACAAACCTTCAGAAAAAATAATTTGCATTGGTTCCACATTGTCTTTACTTATGAGAGTGCTCAGCATCAAAATTTCACAATCAGGAAAAAATTCTAACTTGGTAAATTCATCTTGTGCTCTGATTTTCTCCTTTCTCTACTTTTGCCAGTTACTAGAATTCCTTTAGTTCATAAGTTAATAGCATTTATAGAGCAGGAGTGCATCCTGTGGTCACATGTTACAGATTTCTAAAGCAGGCAAAAATGTTTTTGTTTTCTTGTGACTCCTATTTCACAACTTGTCTGCCTTTCTACTAAAAAAAAATAGTTTTCCCATTCTGTTCTGGGAGCTGTGTTGTGGGTTGATGTTCTAACTGCCTACCTGTTCTGTCCTTCTGTAGCCACCTAATTTCTCACTACTGTTGTGTTGTTGTTGTCTGAATATGTGATGACTGGTTGTTATTATTACTATCAATCAGCTAAACTATTTTACCCTTTTTAAGGGAGATCCAGGAAAAAGAGGACCACCAGGGCTACCAGGACCTCCAGGTCCTCCAGTAAGTGATTGTGTTTAATATGTTTACATCTGAATTTTGTGTTGCTGCTGCTTGAACAAAACTTTTGCCCAAGTTCTACAGCTGAATACTGACTTTAGGATATCAGAAAGATTTTGATCTTCCATTTAGAAAGCAAGTTTCCACTCTTTATGGTTACAAAAATGTAGTTTGAAATGCAAATGGTCTAACTTCTGTCATGATGCCTTCCCACTTCTGTAAACTGCAAATACACAGAATCGTAATGTGAATCGTAATGCTGTAAATGTAGTCTTTGATGGGCCTCACTGGTATTCATACTTCAGTAGAGGTGGGCTTTTCTCTGTTAGGAGAAGAAAAAAATATTTGGCTTATGAGACAGAAATATATGCTTCCAGATGGGTTGAGTTCTAATGTCTTTCTTGCAGTCAGATCTGCTTGCAAGGAATAGAAGAAAGCCTTACATCAATGCTTTGCCTCTCCAGGCGAGCAGTTACCTTTTTTTAACCTCTTGGAAGGAGGGGTATGTGTTATGCCTTTGTCTTGTGGCAAATACCTGCCCAGAGAAATAAAATTCAGAGTTTGGCAGACACCTCTCAGTCTGGGTGCTGGGAAATGCAAACTTCTGGGGCGGATGTTGTGCTAATGCCTTTCTAAAAGCTGTACTGTTCTTCTGATGGGAGCCTCCTCCCCCCACTCTTTAGGGACAGACCCTACATGCATATGCTTTATTTATGCCATGTTTCTTGTTTTCATGAAAGTTGCCAGAGAATTGATGGAGGCATTTTAAAAAACATGATTGGTAAATTGGAGAAGAGTAGTTTGGAAACAAGTGGAAATGAGTTCTGAATAGTGGTGTATAGTGCTTCTGTTCCTTAAGGTTTTATCTGTTTTAGGTTTCTGAAGTGCCACAGTCCCACTCCAGTTGATGACATTATGGACTCAAATACTCTTGGCTTTTTAAAAATCCTTCTGCATATAAGAAGACCATTCTTTAAGGAGCTCATTCCTTAAGCTCTCCTGTGCTTTTCTCTGAAACAGCATGCTCCCTCCCTCAGGGTTTCAGAGAATCCAGCTGCTGCTGTGAAATAATCTTTCTCCCTGTTGTGCCTCATAAACCTCCTGTTAGCTTCCATCAAGTATTTGATTTAATATGAGAAAAGGCCTTCCCCCCACTGAGTCCATCTCATTGTACACTGATGTCTAGTTTATTGCAACTGTCATCTACCAATTCTTTTGGGAAGACTGTTTTCCCCATAAAAATAATTTTCCCTGTAAAGACCTGAATCTTTTGGTGAATGCACTAAGTTATTCTTTTTATAGAAATTGCCTCGGTTTCTGTAGGAAACTAATGGGGTTTGGAGATATTTGTTCCATATTTAACAGAAAGTATATTTGAGGTAGTTTAAAAAGCAAGAGAAATACTTCGAGGTTTTTTGAAAAGTTGTTCTAAGTTAGAGGATAGGACCTGCAGTCCTATAATCAAATCCTACAGTTAAGGTGTTTCTCATGTGAGAGATCCTTTGGTTGATTGTATATCTGATTCAAGGTTTAGATAGTAGTTTTGTCTAACCACTGTGTTGCCTAATGACTCATGTCTGGTGATTTCTGTATTGCTGACTTTGATTAATTTAATTTAATTTAGGGAACAATTGGCCTGCAAGATGGCGACGTGTTGGTAAGATTATTGCCCATGTTTTTATTTCCTTTTAAGTAATCTCAGACAATCTTATTCAGCCCATGTGGTAGTAACTATGTGAATGCTTTTCCAGTGTCCCAGTGCTTGTCCGCCTGGCCGTCCAGGACATGCTGGCTTAATGGGTATGAAGGTAAGAAAACTTGTTTGTTCCAGCATTCCTTCCAGAGATGCTATCTCAAGGCACTAGGGAGGGTAATTACTGACTTGAAAAAGGTAATTTCACTCCTAGTTTCAAAAAAATTTGCATCAGTGTGGTTGCTTATGGTTATTCAACTCTTGACTGCCAAAATAACCTCTTGATGTTGAAATCTCTTGCTGCTCCTCTGATCTTCAAATTCATAAAATTTATGTGTGGTCCTGAGAGGATGAGAGTATGTGAAGGATCGCTTCATTCACTTCCTGGGTCATTTGTGGTCTGACTCCAGAAACCCTGAATGTTCCCCCAGATCGTTTATCTTTTTGACTTCTTTTTCTCTTCCTGTGAGGCCTCTAACATACTAAATTGAAATTAACATGTTTTGAGTCTCATTTTATCAATGATTTATTTTAATATATTTTTTGCTGGTTTCTAGAAATACTGTTGGCCTCAGGAAATTTTTAGGGATAATGTAAGACTAACCTGCATAGAAATGCATCCCTGTTAGATCCAGAAGCAGATATTTTGAGCATGGTACTTAATATATAGTGTTTTCTAGACATGTGAGGAAGGAATGGGGTTTGACAGGGAACAGCAAGACAGCTCTCAGCAGTCTATGGCTGTTTTGGAAAACTGTATTTTAAGTTTGAATAGTCTCTATTTATTTATTTGTTTTGTTTTCTGTGTTTATTTTAGGGGCAAAAAGGCTCAAAAGGAGAGTCTGGTGAACCAGGAAAACAAGGTTATAAGGTAAAATAAAAAAAAGAGGAAAAAACTGTTGTTTTTAGCAAACTAATAGTAGTTTAGCCTTGTTTCAAAAACAGTATTATACTTCTAAGTATTAATTGTTTTAACAGAATGCATGAAGTGATATTACATATCATAGTGCTCCAGAGTAACCAAAGGCACATGTCTTTATTCACCTGTACCACGTATTTATTATGATGTACAAATCATACTTCTCTTGCTTTTTATTTTGATTGTTCAATTTATTATAAAATTTACAAGGAAAATTAAAGCTAAGTTTATTAATTGAAAAAATTTCAAGTATTTAAATTCAGGATAATTCCCTGAATTTACCATGTTAGCTGTTCAGCTGCACAGATGAGTATGTACATGAAGAATGAGAGGCAAAAATATATTGGAGAGGGAAAGGACACAGTATAAATCCATAAACAGAGGCCAAGTCTGATTCATCTTGAAAACAGAAATGTTAGCTCTCTCAAGGTGTTTTATTTGAATTTTACTTATTATATAACCTCCTTAATACTGAAATGTTTGCAAGAAATTTTCAGATTTTCACTGCCTTGGTCCATGTTTCAATGTCACAGGAAAAAATATTAGAGAAAAATTTTGCACTCTTAGTCTGGAAGAACAAGAAATCATAGAATCATAGAATGTGAAGGGGTTGGAATGGACCTTATGGATCATTTTGTCCCAACATCCCTTGCCATAGACAGGAACACCTCTCACTAGATCAGGTTTCTCAATACCTTACCCAGCCTGGCCTTGAATGCTGCCAGGGTTGGGACATCCACAGCCCTGCTGGGAAACCTGTTCCAGTGTCTCACTAACCTCACAGTGAAGAATTTCTTCCTACTATATAACCTAAATTTCCCCTAGTGCATTTGGTACCTTTTACTCCTTGCCCTCTCACTACGCACCTGATGAAATCCTAAAAACATTAACGTCAAGAAAAAATGGAATGACAGGTTAAGGGTAAAATATCATTATTCTCTATACTGAGGTTTCTTTAAAATCATCCTTTTGAGTAATAATTGAATGGAATGTCAACCTGAAGGAGTAACTGTCTGGGGAAGTGGTGTGATTTCATTTGGGTTTCTTTCAAGCAGGACATGGTGGCAGAAAACATTAAGTAGGAAATGCACCTCATTCATTGACAGAGCAATATGCATGGTATGGATTGGCTACAGATGTACTCCTTTTGCTTTCCCAGGGTGAAGAAGGGGAGCAAGGACCCAGTGGTGAAGTGGGAGCTCAAGGCCCTCCAGTAAAGTATTTCCTTTTAAAGTGCTACTAATTTTCTTCATAATGACATATCTTTTTCTCTTATTGTTGTAAGAAAATGGATATTATAAAAGTTGCATGCACCTTTTCTCTTTATTCTGCCATATTGTCTATGAATCCAAGTAGAATTATTTAAATCCTTCCAAAACCTACATTATTACTTGACACAAATTTCCATATAGTTCTATGGAAAGGCTAACTTTAAAAACTATTTCATGTCCTAAATTTTGTGTTGTGCTTAGCTTGTGAAAGTAGTTGGATTTTTTCTCCCTTCACCTTCCTTTTCATAATTTTGATGGCTCTGACTTCACTGTGTTTGAAACACAATCAGCTGTGAAATTCAGATTTAGCTAAGATTTGAGGATGAAGTTGCAACCACTGAAGAGCAGGTTTTTTATTCCCTGAAGTTTTTTTGCCTTTTGGCTTGCAACAGAAGTATCCTTCAATCATACCTAGTTACTTTCTTGTCCTGATTCACTGTGCTTTGTTCTGACACATACCTCCTCAGCTTGTTCCCTTGTGAGGAGCTCTTATGGTTACCATGGCTGGAAAGGACTAGGGAACAGAATAAAGGGGTCATTCTAGGTAGGAGAAACAGGCATAACACCTTTAATTTCTGTGGTTTATTTTTTGATGGGGTCTCATGCTTTTTCCTTAGGTGTAAAAGTATTTATTTAATGCCACTGGTGTCCAGGAGCTTACCTTAATGCACATGACATCTAAATGCTAAATTACAAAATTCTCTATTCATGTAAATGTATGACAACATAAACACTGTATAACTAGGAAAATATAAAGAACAGACTAAGTAAAGGAAAGGGTGCATTCCTTCTGCTTGATCCTGAAAAAGTACCCCTGAGTCCCTGGTGCAGACAAAGTACTTGTGTAAGAGGCAGCTTCTGCTGTCTGAAAGGCCTGTGGGGACCAATTCATTTTACTCAGTTTGGTAAAGTTCTTCAATCACTGTGAAATAACACAGCAGAATTAAGAAACAATTGAAGATTGACTTTCTGTTCCTTTTTTTTTTTTTTAATGCGCTACTTATAACATTTCACTGTATCACCAATTGGCCACCATACAAACAAACTCTAAAATAATTTTTTTATTAATATTGAGGATTCATAATATGCATGAAGCGATATCACATCGCTTTTCCATGTGAAAAAGGACAGACAATGCTTTAGAGGCACAGATGGAGAGCCTGAAGGCTCTGCTGTATCTTCTTATATTTTCCTTACATAAATGAATGAGAGGGGTTAAGTAACCAGCCTCCACCACAGACCCTGCAATCCAACATATTCCACTGACAAGATTTGCATAAGACAGCCACCCCTGGGAGAAGTGTTGCTTTTGGTAGAAAGTATTGGATACCACAGTGTGCCTATGATTTTAGAAGCAGGATTAAACTGAGTTCATATCCCTTGTGGGGCTGCTGTAGTGATTGTTGCATTATCATGATTTTCCCCACCTTTTAGGCTGACAAGGCTTCAAATGTTCGGTGCAAGATTGCACCTACCTTTGTGAGGAGCAAGTAGAGGCTGCCAATGTAGAGTCTGCTCAAGGAGTGGGTTTGCCTACACTGTGGGGAAGTGCCTGCAGCTGTTTCAATGAAGCACTTGCAGGACAAGCATGTTATGGCTGAGGGTCTGGTCTCTGCAGGGAGGAGACATCTCAGCTAGCGTCAGTCTCGTGGGAAGAGGAAGACTTCTCTTCCTCTTTCCAAAGAATTTATCTATCTAATTTCCCACAAGATAATTTTGAAGGAAAGTGATGACAGCTGTGATGATAGTTATGATACATCCTGCTGCATTAGGATGTCTACTCAATTTAGCCTCTTAGTGGACATATAAACTTAGCACCTGTACTCTCAGGAACCTTGCCCTGTTTTATCTGCCTCTGGAGCTCTGTAAAATCTCCTTCATCTGTCCAATCCCCCACTTAAGACAATTTAGCACTTCTGCAAATTTGGCCATCACATATTCCTTTCACACAAGCTGCAGGTGAGAATGCTTCCACTCTGAGGTGACCAAGAAGAAAAATCAGTGAGTTTTTTCAGCCCTAATGGTGTATTTTTGGTTTTATAATACAGCCTGATTGTTTTGTTATTCTTAAAAAAATTCTAAAATTAGTAAAAAACAAATTACCATATAAATTAAGAATTCTAATACACCAGTAGCAGGATTTCTCCTTTAATACTAAGAAAATAATTAAATAATCATAAAGAAAGGGTGTAGAACTCTTGAGTCTTCTGTCTGAAAACTAGGACAGTTCTGATGAAAAGAATTAAGTATAATTTGAGCATACTTTTCTATTTCAGGGCATTCTGGGCATCAGAGGTATAACTGGTATAACGGGACCCAAAGGTACTAAAGTGAGTATTAACCTTTCTTTCTAGAAAATGGCCTATATTAAAAAAAAAAAAATAAATGTACACCTCTGAATGTTTGAAAAGCTTATTTAAGCTGCTTTTTTATTTCCCCTGGATTTTCTCTCTCCTGCCAGCTGTATTTCCATAGCTGCTGTACTTCTTGTTAGGAAGAAGATAGCGCAGTCCTTGTAACTAATGAAGGCCATGTACTCTTCACTCCTTTCTCCCAATCCTTGCATTTATGGTAGTTTTGCATGTATGCAAGTCTGTAGCTATAAAGATAGTAAGTTATAACAATTATAAACTATAGCAAATTTTAATTAGAGCTAAAATTTATTAAGTAGTCTCTCCTGTGATTTGTGTCTTCCTAAAGCCTTTTACTTCCATCATCCCAGTTTTTTGTCAGGAGTTTTTATTGAGAGTTTGTTCTTTTTTCCATTCTTTCTTTGACATGTCTGTGTCTTAAATTTCTGCCAGTGGGATTAATTATTATGTGGGCTCTTACTTTGCTGACAATTTTCCTTCTGTTTGTCTAAGTGTTCCTGTCTGTTATTTCAAACCTGGGTGCTACATTTCTAGCCTCATGATCTTGTTAAATCTATATGGCAAAAATTTCTGAAAGGAGTAGAAAGTAGCAATCCTGCCATTGTCTCCTTCTCCAGAAGATAAATCACATAAATTTTGTGATCATCTGTCTTCAGAGACAACATCAAATTTCTCCTGATTATGAATCTTCTCATGAACAATCCTTCCTAACCTCTTGGACATGTTTGCTAAGCTATTACTATTTTTTTTTGCTTTTCTGGCCTTTGTATGTTATAATTCTTTGGAGGTATTTGCCAACATTTTCTGTTATGATTTGTCTACTTGAAGTGTTTAGTACAACTTTTTGACAAAAGAATTGCCATGTTCTCTCTAATTCTTTTTTAAAACAATATTTTTCTTTCCATTTACATTTATTTACAGTGATTGCATTCTTTCCTTGAAACATATGTGAAAAAAACCAGCAGCACTGAACTTGATGACTTCTCTGCATATTTTGATGTTATTCTATTGTGTGGTGAAGAATATAGTATATGTAAAGAAGACACACAGATTTTTTTGAAGTAGCATTTAAAGTTCTATCTCCTTCCTAGATTTTTTAGAGTATGAGCTGAATGTTGTGTTTTGACTGATATTTTGTCATATTTAAATATATTTGCTTTTATATCTGCATTAAAAACCAAGATGAATGAAGAAAATGGAATGTTTCTGGGTTTTTTTAATTGGAGCTATAAAGCCCCCTCATTTGTAGAGAAGCTAGCAAATCAGGACACATAAGTTGTTACTGCTCCAGCAGTTCTCTTTAATATCTTGTGTTATCTATTTGTTTTGTAGGGAGCTCGTGGTCTTGATGGTGATCCTGGTCCCCAAGGTCTTCCTGGTGCACCTGTGAGTAGAGTGTTGGTTATCCAAACACTTCAAAAAAGCCTCTGATTAATCCAATTCTATTGATTCCCCACAGGTGAATAAATGATATTACAGTGGTATCAAGTCAGTACTGTCTTAATGTTCCCAAAGAATTTGAGGTAGATGAACCCATTTTAACTTGGTATGTTATGGTTACCTCTTCTGAGTCCTAAGCTGCATTAGGGTGGCTTGGAGTTTTCAGGTATCAGACTGGAACAAAACCCATACAGGGAGATTTGCACAATTTTTGTTGGAGGTTTTTATTATGTGTGTGTGTGTTTTATTTGTTTGGGTTGTTTAGTTGCTTGGTTTTTTTCTTAAATTCTTCCCTGCTCTCTGCTTCCACACTGGAATTTGTGCTTGGAATAGCCAGAAATTCTGTGTTAAACAAAAAAGTGCAGTATACTTTGCTTAGATAGTCCTGAAATCTCAGGTGATGGACTGAGCAGCGTTTTTTAAAATATATCTGTCAGCTGCTGTTTTAAGCAACTGCATTTTTAAATATAGTGTGACTTGGAGATGTCTGCTTTCACCAAATGTGGATTGTACTTCTCAATTTTCTGAGAGTTTTTGCTAAAAAATAAAAGGATATTTATTCTGGTTTTATTTCTAAAATATTTTTTTTTCTGTAGGGGGATCAAGGACAGAGAGGTCCACTAGGAGAGGCAGGTCCAAAGGGAGAAAGGGTGAGCACAGACAAATTTTGGCTCTTGTTGACTTGCAAACATTAATCACATATAAACAGTGCAAAACTCAAAATAATGTGTATCTGAATGAGTATGTGTTGACATTCTTTTAATGTCATTTCATTGTCTTTAGCTTAATTTTTAAATATTGTTATTATTCTTAGGGTCCTCAAGGTACAAGAGGAATAAACGGCCTACCTGGGCCTAAAGGAGAGCCTGTATGTATTTAATTTCTTTATTTGTTCCATTTAATGTTACTTTGTATATTAGAGCTTGGCCAAAATATTTTCAAAGTTACAATTATATATATATATATTTTTTTAAAGGGTTTACCAGGAGTTGATGGCCGTGAAGGGATCCCTGGAATGCCTGGAGCTAAAGTAAGGCACAATTGACATATTTCTGAGCTTTGGTCCTGCCCTAGATTTGTTCATTAATTTGTGTCTGCTACTCATGGTTTTATGCACATTATTAGGGTAATTGAATTAACATTTCTGTACTACAAATCCAAATGTATGTCAGCTCTGTGTTCCAGAAATAAAATTCTCCCTCATGTTTGATTTGCATAAATTGCAACTTAAAATGTTTTGCAGGGTGAACCGGGGAAACCTGGAGCTCCAGGTGATACAGGGCTCCAGGGACTGCCAGTAAGTATTTTACCTTTGGAAGGTGGGCTCAGTTCAAATCATAGAAAGGCTGTGCATAGGTTGATATGGCTTTGATATTGGAGTAAATTTCCAGTGGAGTATTTTGATATTGGAGTAAATTTGAAATTGGAGTAGATTTTCCAGTGCAAATTTAAGCAAAAGGCCCAGGGGTGAGTATGTGTAATGTAAGGGGAATTTCTGCTATATGTATGCAAAACTGCACAAAAGTCTAGATCTCCTTATGATGTCATTGTGGGGAAATTAGCCTCACAAAACATTTGTGACCAGGATGTGGCTCTTCTCCTGTTTCTCCTGCCTGAGACCCCGTGGATACTATGGTGTGACCCCACAATTAGGACTGGTCTCATTCATTGACTAGGGCCAAACTATTCCCAGGTGGAGCAGGAAAAGCTGAGCTGCTAGTCTAACATACCTTCCATGAACAATCATCCTTTGGTATTCTGCTGGCTCAGGACATCTGGAATGCATCATGCTCATGCTTCTTTCTGTGGGTGGGTTGGAGGTCTCCAGTGTATCCCCTGTGGTAAGCTTATAGGGCATCTAATGCTTTATGGGCTCCTTCAGGAGGCAATCCTCATGCACTACATTTGAAAACTGTACCAACTGTCAAAACCTAAATAGAAACCTCTTTAAAGCACTTTGCTATAGGAGTAGTTGCTCTGAGGAGCAGTGAAGGAGATGTTTTAAGGCAGAACTGGACATAAATCTGTAATAGTAGGTGAACTCTTAAGCTTGGAAGACAATTTGGTAAAAGCACATTTGCTATGAGCTGTTGCAGAGAAGTGAGGAGGGAATGAAAAAGTCCAAAGGTATCAAACTCTGCACCTCCAGTCTCAACATAATGGGACAAGCATATATTTCTAACCTAAGACAGAAAAAGTCACAATTCCTCACTTATCCATGCTCCTTCTGCAATTTATGAAGTAAGAATAAGGGTTCTTGTCTGTTTCTTTGTAAAAAGAAAGAATTTAAGCTTTTGAATAAAATTGAATTGAATACAATTGAATTTTATTAAATTCCTGTTGAATAAAAGGGCTTCAATATCAAGTAAAAGGATTAGAACTACTCAAGCATGAGAAAGTGTTGGGGTTTTTTTTATTTTTTTAAAAAAACATATTTTCCACTTCCCTTAACAACAAATAAATGTTCATATTTTTTCTTTCAGGGTTTCCCAGGCTCTCCAGGTATGAAAGGCATTCCTGGCCCAAAGGTAAAACATCTTGAGTATTGTCTTTCTTATCTAAAGCACAAATAAAGTGCTAAAGTATCTAAAGTATTCAATGAAATTGTACTTTGTGTTAAGAGACAAATCTTAGGCTGAAGGAATAAATATAGTTTTTAATCAGCTTTGGCCTGTGCATTTTCATGATTCTTGTGCTACATGACATGGTTTTCATCATTCTAGGTATTAAATAATACCTAAAAATGGCCATTTCCTTTTAAATTTGTGGAAATCATTGCTAGAGGAAGCTTTTGACATGCCTACCTCACTACATCTTGAAATGAATGATTTGTAATAAGAATAGTATTTATAGCCACCTCGAGCTGATTCAATCACAGAGGTTATTTTCTCTATTTAGGTAGCACCAAATTGCAACATCAATTCCAATTTAGTTAAAAAAAATGTTGTGAGATTGAGACTGTGGAATGTTTCAGACAATGATGTTTGAGTTTGGCTGTAAGTAATTGAAAAAGAAAACTAGACTGAGACATGTTTTTTGTCTGAAATTACATGGCGTGATATTGCCTTCTGTGATTTGAAAGCAGCAATCAAATCTGTTTGGGATTTGTCAGCACATAAACAACAAAGGAACTGAAATCTGACTTTTGAAAAATTAGATAGAAAGGTTTGGTCAGTGTTAAAAGAACACCAAAAATAAAGCAGAGGTTCAAAAAGTAACACAGGCTGATTTTATTTAGACCTTATTGCTTTCCTTATTTTTTTGTTTTAAAATGGAAGAGCAAACTATTGGCTTGGCTAATGTTTTTCATCTTCTGTCCAATAGGGTAATAGAGGTCCTCCTGGGGTGCCAGGGTTAATGGGAAATCCTGGTAAACAGGTAAAACCATTAATCTTATACAAGAGATCTAGAAAAATGTGTTAAAAAAAAAAAAAATCACTTTTCATATTTGTTGCATTTCCAATTTGCTCCCCAAAATAGGGTCAACAAGGCCCAGAGGGAGAAGCAGGTCCAACAGGACCCCGGGGACCACCAGTAAGTATGGAATAAATATATAATTGAATATATGTAAAATTGCAGTGTCTCAAGATAGGGTTGCTGAAGCTAGCCACAAGGTAATTTTTTTTTTATCCTAAGTTGTAATTATTCAGGTAAGTACCAGTTCTTTACCTTCTGTACCAAGAGGATGTGCATCTGCACACAGAGAAATATACTCCAGAAATGTCCTACGATTTGTTTTGGCTTTGGTGGAAAGTTAATTTTTTTACCTTTGTTTATATTCTTCTTGCCTTTGTATTTGGTTATGCTGAGTAAAAGCCAAAATGGAGGGACTAAGTGTGGTTTGTGAGAAAAATCTGGAACCACACTCCTGCTCTTCTGCTGTAACAGTCTGGTTTGCCAACCATATTATTACCATAGATATAGTGATGTGAAGAATAGGATTTATCTTTCATTGGAAACGCTGCTGTTGTAATTTATTCCCCTGGAGATTTTCCTTAACACTAGAAGGATTTGGAAGACTGGAAAAATTTCTGCAGGGCAGGTAGCTTGCTGCAGGAAAGAAATCTGCTAAGAAAAGTGAACTGATGGTTTTTGTTAAGGCTCAGTTTTGAAGACAAAGGACAGCTGGATTTTGGAGGGTGTTTGGTACTGCCTTCTGATTCTCTCTAGAGGGGATCTGACATGGTTTGAAGCTGCATAAGGCTGATCTAATTTCCCTTTGCTGTTAATCCTTCTGGATGGAGAGGCATGAGAGAATCAGTGATTTGAAGAAAATTTTCATGTACAAATATTTACTCTGAAGGCATTAGCCAGGCTTCAGGCTCTGTAAGCAATTGGTTTTTCAGGCTTCCCTCCTGCCACTGATGCCCTGGGGATGATTTCGCAGAATTTTCCGAGTCTCTGCTATAATACAATGACACAAATTTTGTTCATGGAGTTGTAGGGTTATTCTCATACAAGGTTTAGTGAGGTACTCTGTGTGGTAGATTTTTAAGGGTCAGGAATATCTTCTCTGAATTAGCTCCTAAGCAGTCAGCCAAGTAACAGATTCCATTTTCTTTTGTTTTTTTCCCCTGTGGTTTATGATATCAGGTGCTAGATGTATTAATTCATGAGTTCACATTTATTTTGGAGTCTTTGCATTGCTGCTGTGTCCACAGCTGCCTAAGGATGATACAAAAAGGGATTTATAAGAGCATTTACTAAGGTGGAATACAGGTATCTTCAGCTTCTCAAAAAACCAAATTGTAAACAAGTTTTTGTTTTTGTTTTTATTTTTGTTCTTTGTATTTAAAAGCATTGGACACACTCAAAAAGGTCTTCAACCCTGTTCTTAGGCAGATACTGTACATTTGTGACAGGAACAAGAATTATAATTGGATCAGACCAAAGTAATTGCCCACTCTGATAATTCACTGTAATCTGCTGAACTATTCTTTTAATCCTTTCAATGTGAACATGAATTTACAAAATCAGCAGTCCGTAGAATAGGGGTTGACACACAAGGTTAATTATTAGTAACCCTGTCCATGGACAGAAATACTTAAAGCAGATTAAATACAGTGATTTTTCCTTTTATCACTCTAGAGACCAGAAAGACATCTGGATTCCTTGCCTTTATTTTCTCTGTGTTTACAAAGTGCACTCATTTTGGAAAACATGGAAACACTAGAACCAAAGCATAGAAAGAAAACTTCTGGTTAATACAATGTGGAGAATGGAAATAAATTATTATGAAGTAAGTTTGTATGGGGTGCATCAAACCCATAATGTAAGCTACTTCTCATCTGTTGTTCCCTTATAAGCTATAAAGAGCCTTGGATAATAACTATGTTGGCTTTCCTCAGCTTGAGACTACAGGCAGCTTATGACTGGGATAACTTTCTATTTTTTTTTTTTTTTTTCAGGAACATTTTACATCTACAAAAAAAGGGGGATGATGAGGGTTTTTTTGTTTAGGAAGGACACAGTGTTGAACTGTTGAACTTCAGAGAGCTTTGGTCTAAGCTGAGTCAATATTTATTTCCAGAGCAGAATAAAGAATGTTTTCTCTTTCTTTTGCAGCATATACATGTAGCTTACTTTTGAACTTCAGGTTTTAGGATTCTGTCCTTCCATTTCTAGGGAAAAAATAATCTGCTGGTTAAATAATTCTACATAGCATGATTTTCTAACTTCTAAAACAAGACAATTTGGCAATAAGTTGAGAAAGGAATTATATGTAATTCAATTATAATTGTTCTAAAGAGAATTTTATTTTTTTCTTTCTTAGTCTGAAATTTTCTCACAGCTTTAACACCTGCTTGCTTTAGACCAAAATGTCATAAAGAAACACTTTCAAAGCCCGAGGAATTTCTGGTTATGGTATTTTTCTTGGCCTATTTATTCTTATTTTGAATTATTCATTTAATAACTCAGTTCAGTTCTTTCTTTCTCCTTTACCTATTTGTTACATTCTACTCTTGCTATGGAAGACTCAGGTAGAAGTCAGGAGGGGTTGGGTTTATTTCTTGGAGAAAGAAAAAACCTCGATATTTTGCAGGATATGGGGAATTTCAGTCCCCATATATATTGGATGCACAGCAACAACCACATAAAATCCTGTCTACTCCCCTATTTCACTTACCCCTCTTTTTTGCATTACAACTGGGTGAGACAAAACAGCTGGTGGCTCCAGGAGGACCAGAATTCCAGAGGAGAGGACATTTGGGTCTGTGGGGGGAGATAACGAGGCTGGCTCTGCTAATATGGCCAGCAGGCTGGTATTTGCATCAGGGAAAACCTACATGCCCACATTTGTGTTACGTTTAAAAATCACAGGGCTTTTCAGCTTTATCTATTTGCAGAAGACATTTTTTGAGAGAAATTTTTCACTTTACCTACTGTGTAGTTTTTTGAAAAGTTACAGAAGAGAACACTATCATCAGTGGCTCTGTGGGAGAAATAACACTTTTATGCTGTTTGCCAAAAAACTTGTTGAGTCCTCTGTTATACACCATGTTATTTCAGTGTGTTCTATTGTTAAACAGCTGTTGGAATGTAGTTGGGAAGATATTGTTACTAAACAGCAGGTTCATATTTTGGCCTTTCATGAGTCTGTAAACATTTAAAGTTTCACAGGGAAGATAGAAAATATTTGAAAACAAGATTACTAGCTCTAGCTAAAAACTCATGGCGAACTCGTTTGTTAGGAGATTCTTTTTCCTCACCTTTGACAAATATCTCTAGGAGAAACTTGCTTTAAAAGGTATAATTTTAGTCTATTATTGCTTTTCCTTATAAAAACTTAAACTGGCATCTGAATGGGTAGGGATAAAAAAACCCTCTTTTGCTATTTGCGTGTTCAGTAAACTGGAAAAACAACTGGAGCAACATGGAAATGTTGCCTTTTATTTCTAAATGAAACATATTCTCCACCCCACTCTAATTGTTTTGTTGGTTAGCCTTGTTTGCTTCACATTGTTCTAACCAATCCAAGTAATTACCAAACTCATTTGTGATTTAAACCTTTCTAAGTCAGTCATCATGGCAGGTGGGCCAAAGGAAGGAATTCTCAAATGTGGGAGTGTCATTCCTAATCAGTGGAATTTAGTCGTGCTCCTTAAGCTGCTTAACCATTTTCTTTCATATTTTCTGAGATTTAGTAATCTAATTTAGTTTCTGCAGAAAATACTGACCTCTGCCTCTGCTTTTTCATCCCTTGCTTTTCTTCAACTATTTAACCTATAAATTGCTAACATTTTGAGAGCCTGTATTGCACCCTGTGGTTTTGCAGAGAGCTTGTGATATTGTAGTCACTTAAAGTTCAATATGTGTCAAGCAAATCGAGCACACTTGATGCATATGCAGGCCAGCAGTCGCATATGTTGCTCTGCAATTAGGAAGTAATACATGTTTTCCCAACATTAGCAACACAGACTAAATATGCAGCTGCCTCATATTTGATGCCACTGCCCCTCTGAGAGACTTCTGGGGTCAGTTGGGATGACTTCCTTTCTGGAAGTGCCTTTGTCTCACTATAGAGGGGAAACCCAGAGAGTACCTTGGATTTAGTACTCAAATGTCACACAGTCTAAAGTTAGACGAGAATGCTGTTTCCAGCATCTTAAGTTACTTTCAGCTAAATAATTTACTGGTCTTTAAAGGCATTTCTGTCCTGCCTATGCTGAAATGTAACTTTAGTTACTAGTTAAACTACTTATGGTAACCAAAGTGTAGCTTTTCTATCATATTCCTTTGACATGACTGCAACTGGAATACTGTGTCACTTTCTGTAGTTGATAATGGTTGGATGAAATGTCCTTGTCTCAGTTTATATGATATGTTTAGGAATTAGTGGACATATTATTTTATATATAATTTTTATATATATTTTATATAGTTATACATGTTCCACAAGTGGTGTCATAGTTTACATTCAAGGCAGAGCTAAAGGAGTTAGTCAGCATTAGAGTGTTTATAGCAGAGTCAAAAGGACAAAATGCATTTCCATCTTGGAAGGTACTTTTTATATAGTAAACCTAAGCCTCTGGATGAATGTGACAGAACTTTTGGACCCTGACCAATTGTGCAGCATGTTTTGTACGAGGTAGCACTTTTTCAGTTATGCTTGCAGACTTCATATCCCAGTCAAACTTTATAAGCTTCAAGCCTCTTCACTTCTCCTAGTATCCACCCCTGTCTTCCTAAATGGCATGGCCAGATCTTGTCTGATACCCTTTTGTTTACCCCTCCACCGCCACCAACTCTCTGACTTTTGGGCTTGGTAGACCTCTGGATGTCAGCAAATATCACAATGTTGGCTTCTCCTAAGCAATGTAGACAGTGGCCTGGGTAAAAACTGGATTTGGTAAGGAGCTAGTGTACCAAAGCTGTCCTGGACTTCAGCTAAGACTGCAGACACAGAATGAAAGGTCTCTGCCCTCTAGACTTGGCCACAGTGTCACTTGAAAAGAGAACAACAGCTAGTGGGTTGTTGCTTCTGCCCAAAGCCTGGGACAGATAAGAGGAGGGAGCATTTCATGCTACATCTGCTTCTTACCATTATCCTGAGCAGTACAATTTAATTATTACTCTGACAAAGTTACATTTAAAACCTCAGAGAAAGTTACTTGTAAATTTACTCTTCTATCAAATATTATTTTACATACTTGGATGCTTTTCAGTACTGTATTGAGGGTCAAAGAGTCCTGTTGATGCTTCTGTGGCTAAATCCTTGAACTTAAATGAGTATTTCCTCTGAGATTTTGCATGGCAAAATTTTGGTAAGTTTAAGTCTCATAAGTATATAGTTGATAAATGGGATTTTTGCAAAAAACTTTGAATATGAAGTTTTAAAAAATCCAAGATGTACTTTGTTTATTCTTCTTTATTCCACACAGATTTAATTCTCTATGGAAGTCCTATGACATGTATTTAATAATAGATAACAAATTATTTAAAATTAATAACAATTTTTAAAAGTAATAAAGGGTTAATACAGTATATGATGTATATTACCTCTCAAGTGGTTCTAATTAGTGTTTCAATTATCTGGGCAACTAAGTGGGATGAAAATTATGTGGGATGTATTCTCATTTTTATTATTGTTCCACTCAATTGATGAACAGAAAATCAATAAGCCAGTAAAAACTCTCAGCATGCGAATTCATTCTGTAACTGTTTGTTTGTGAGAATTCTACAAAAGGATCAAGTCTTCCAAATTTCAGTGAATATGGAAACGATTCCGGACAACCTAAAGGAAGGTCAATTGTAAATCCTGTAATCTTACGTATATTACATTAAAGGGCTGAATATAATAGATCTGTTAGAAAGACGTTAATCACATATTCAGTGGTTCAGGCATTGATTTTCACAGATTTTTGTGGTAACCACAGCCTAGCACAGGAGCTGTGGAAGGGCTGCATCCTGGTGGTGTTCAGACTTGCAGTGCTGTGCTACCATTGCACACTTACCATTTTTCATGTGCCTTTTCCTAGAAGCACGGAATGTTTGCCAGCATGGATGCAAGCTGGTCTGTCTCAGGCCCCTACAACTAGGGTGGCTGCTTTCCCTCCTTAAGAGTTTCACCTCTAGGAAACGAACGGATTCTGAAGTGTCAGAAGCGCATGAAACCATACAGATTCTGGCAGTCTTTTTGTTAAAGCCAGTGCAGCATGCCTGTTGGTTGGTGGCTGGCCGGAAGCTATGCACTGTTACACAGAGGGCTGCTGTGTAAGAAAGGTAGGCTGGGGACGTGGCCACACGGCTTTCTGCTGTAATCACTGCCCGTAGTGACTTATGGCACAGAGGAACATTTCATCTGATCAAGAACTGACGTCAGAACCTGGACCAGCTATTACAGAAACTCTCCTATAGGCTGTGGGGAAAATGTAGGTGCTTCTAGGACGTGACTTACACTGCATTTTAAATGTTTACATGAGGACATTTCAAGATGCCTTTTTTTCTTTCAGAGTAAGCAGCTTACTGTATAACCTATCCTAGGGTCACTTCAGTCTGGTATAACTTGGAGGAAGCATTACAGTCTTTCTAGTTATGCCAGGGATGGGATTCCTCATTTTTTGGGCTCCAGTTCCTCTCTCACTTTCTAAAACACTCCTGCAGATCTTGCAGTGGTGGCCTATAGTTTGAGATAATCTATCCTTACAGACATAACGTCAATGTTTACAAGAAATAGTATGCATTTGTATTCTGGTCTTCTGTAAACTAACCTCCTTCTTTGCCTCCTTGGAAAAGCATTGTGTTTGACAAAGTGCCTGTGGTATGCATCTGACAAAAGATCTTTTACTGCATTTGAAATAAAATGGAAGTCTTTTCCTTGAATTTTGTATGACCAGCAGAACTTTTGATATGCTTAAGAGGTTTATTATAACATTTGAACTCTCTGAAGTTACTCTCTGAAGTACTGCTTTTGTTTCATCTCTGTATAGCAGTGACTGTTATGAAAATGACATGAGAAAACAAGTTCCTAATGGTGATCATAATTTTAGTCTTTGTCTTTCCTTCACTGTAAATGTAGCAGTAGTCCAGGTCAGAGATGTAGTTCAGAATTTTGTGATTAAACATAATTTTAATGCATTTTCTGGGTTGTAAGATGAAGGTCAGTTAGAGGACATTTTTCCTTTCTTTTTTTTTTTTTCCAACATAAAAAAGGTTCTAAAAATTATGCAAAGTGCTTTAAAGTAATAGGTATTTTAACACCATAGGATATTTTGAGGGAAATTAATTGAAAAGTCTGTTTATGTTTGGTTCTGTGATCTCTCCAGGATATCTAATTATTTCTTGAATTGTAAAGTTGGCTTTCCTAAGCTTGTGTGAGACGCTGTCATTGCATTTATGGCCTAGTATAAAAGGCCATGTCTGCCATCTCCTTTAATTTACTATGCCACAACGTTTCACAATATTGTTCTCGTTATGGAAAAAAATCCTGTATTTAAAATTATCCATTGCATACAACACTAGAATGCTAAGATCTACTTTTATCTAAGATGTTCTGTTATTGTATAATAGCTTATTAACTTGCAGAACTAATAACTTCAATTATTGACATTTTATGATATTAAATGTTATATCTTTCCTTTATTGCAAATAGCACTTAAATAGCCTCCCAGTGAATTTAAGAAGAGTTTCTCAAGTGAGACCTAGGCTTGTGTTGGGACATAGTTTGAATTTATCTGTGCAGGGATATGTCTTAACCTGTGAGAGTAAAGCTATAAAACTTATTGAGCTGTTCTGAAAAGTTTAATCATAAGAGAAAATCTTTTTGAGAAGGTACTTTAGTTCAAAAATTCAAATCTTTGCAAGTTTGGCTCAATGTCAGATTCACCCAGAGTATGTCTTCAAATGGCTACATTAAGAAATAAAGTTGTAACACTATGTTAATGTGATGATCTGAATGGATAAACATGTCTGAAGTGAAGATTAAAAGGTGTGGTAAAGCATGTATTTATGCTTATCACTATTATAAATGTTGATTTTTAAAAGCTACCCTTCCCTGTAACAATCTAGACTTTTTTTAAACCTGAACAAGTTTATTAAGCATTACTTCTGCATTCACTTTTCACATTTGTGCATTGGGATTAGGTGCTTTAAATATGTGGTCAGATAGGAGCTCAGGTGAAGAAACTAATTAAAAGCCTAAAGTTAACCTGCCAGGGTTGTCATAGGGAAGTGGATGTGTTTGTGACAGGTAACTCTCAGGTGTGATCCCATGAAGGGAACTTCATTTTGCTTAATCACTCACCAAAATTATTTGCTTGAATCTTTTAATGCCAAATACAGGTTATATGGCATTGTTAACTAAAAATGTTTACTCAGAAAGTATCACTGGTTTTAATGCATATGGAATTTTTGCACTATGAAAAAGAAGTTTCAATTAAACCCAATGGCTAAGTAGTGTCAATCACTTAGCACTAAGGAAAAAAAAATCATACTTTATTTCCAGATCACAGGAAGAATTCCAGGAAATAATGTTGTTCCCTCTATTTCTGCTTCTAGGGTAGCAGAGGGGAGACAGGTCCTGCAGGTCCTCCAGGTTTACCAGGGAAGTTGGTAAGCAGTTTATATCTATATTCAATGCTCATGCTTACTTTCAAGGAGCTATAGTATCACCTGGAACTATACTAACCCATTTATCCATGCAGGGAACCGAAAATAGCATTGAAATGAGTGGTGGTTCAGGTTTTTTTTGCAGTCTTCTGTTACTGTGCTAATATTAGAAAATGCTGTTTTAAATGACATGGAGGTGTGTGTGACTTTTTCTTCTACTTGATAAACCGTAAATCCTATGACATGCAAAGCTGAGTTGCACACTCCTGTGTGGGCTCCTGGGAACAGGAGCAGTGTGAGACTGGCTTTCTGCTGACAGCTACGTGAAGCTAATGAATGGAGCACAGTATGAATGCCACCTTTTACCAGAGCTCCAGCAGTATTTACACAGAATCGGTTAGAAGCATAGCTGGGGAGGTCTTGGCTGAAAGAGCTTACTGTTACAGAGGAATGTGCAAATCACAGAGTGCAAGATCTTGGGAAGTATTTTTCAGAGAACCAGTCTGTTGTTGAGGGACTGGAGGGTAGAATACTCTGTAAGTAATTTCTGTTGTGACTGTCAGCAATAAATTCATAACAAGATTCTGGTTAAAGTGCTATACTTTGGATCAGCCCAATTTGCATCAGATAATCCTCTTTCATCAAGCTAAGTCTGTTCTGGGAGTAAGGTTCTGCCCCATCTGCTTCAGGGAATGACCCTTAGCTATTCATTCTAAACAAGACTGGCTAAGTTTACATACTTGACTTATTTTCACAGGGTCCCCAGGGAAATATTGGACTTCCTGGACTGCCTGGTCCTCCAGGCCTTCCTGGTGGTAAAGGTGACCGGGTAAGCAATGCACTCCTACATGCAGTTTGATGTCAGGCATAAACACAACAGGTTGATGACTGTTTTCAATTTTTTCCACTAATTAATGTCTGTTTTCTTGTTTTGTATGTAGATATTTTAGCTGCTTGAAAGTGCTCCTTGTGCCTGTTAACTACTTATAGCTCATGAACATGTACAGGAAGAGTTGTGACAGTGTCACTTAAGGGACTGAAATATGATTACTGGTGTAAATATTCTTTTGGTTTTTTAAGTCTGAATTATTTAAAGACCTAAATCATACTGCAAATAACTGATACAGCTAGATATGAGATGGTTAGTCAGGGTCTGTGGTCACTGAAGAGCTTTGCAACTTCAGCCCTCACCTACAGTGGTAGTGATGCCTGTCACACATGTCTTGGGACCTGCTACGGAAATGCACATGCTAATGCAGCTATTGAAATGCCTATGGATGCATGCAGAATTACAGGATATAAATACTTCTAGTATTTTGTTGACAGGGAAGGATTGGGCCCCAGGGACTTCACATAACTGCAGAATATATATTGCTTTGTTCTAGAAATGTTAGTGAACACAGTATATAAAGCTGGAGATGTTTCTTATCTTCTCTTGGCTACAGAAGACTGCAAAGGATGGAATTCATTTGCCAAACTCCTGACATACTTGATATAAAAATATTAAGTTCTCTACTGTGTCTTCCTTACTTGAGGCGTGTCTACATCAGAATTAAATGAATTACACTTGTGAAGTGCCTCTTACATCCTCCTGACAACTATTTGCACTGTTAGTCAGACATAGGTATAACTACTGTAGAATGTCTTAGCTGAACAGAGGAATCCTGCCCTTGGTGTGCTCCCAGTGTACATCATAGGGTTTCTGGATAGGGTTTGCTGTTGTTTTTGGCAGCTTTTTAAAAAAGCTATTCAGATACTTAAAAGCAATCTTCTGAATCTTTGATGTTGTTGAGGTATTTTTTTTTCATGTTTGTTCGGTTTTCTTTTAATGCTGAGATCAGGACACAAGTTTCTAGTCAAATGTAAGTATTGACATAAAGGAGTCTTGTTTTATTAGATTGGTAATGATTTATATTTTAGACTTCTCTAGAGGGAGATTGAAGGTACTGAGGAAGCAAAGGCAGAAGGAAAATATCTAACATTTGTTGCAGTGCTGACAACCTCTCTCCAAAGGTGTTTGATTTTCCTCATGTGCCATATAAATGGTCTGGATCTCTAGGATAAAAAGTAGAATGTAGATGCTGTAAACAAAACTAGAGTGATTCAGTTTACAGCCAGGAGGTTTCTGAGTATTTAACTGGCAGATGACAGTAATTTATTCCTGGATCTGTTTTAAAAACCTGACGTCAGTTTAATGCTCTGTGCAAATACCTTAAAGTCCAAAGTGCTATGCTAGGAAATATTTCATTCTGTGACTGTTTTTAACTCTCCAATTGTATCCTTGGTTCATGTTTTATTTTCCAGTTGCATAGAGGTTGGAGTGAATTTTCTGGGGCAGGCTTAGCATGGCTGCAGCCTTGCCAGCAGCACTGACCTGCAGTATCTCTTCCAAGTCACAAGCCTGGAGAACATTGTGCCACTCTGTCCTTCCTCTTCCCTTCAGCTTTTGCAACTGCATCAGTCTTACACAAACAACCTTGTCAGGTTGGAAATGGGTGTCTCTGTAGCCTGTTAACCCCAGTCTTTGGTCAACCCCTTCTAGGAATAAGTTCTAGGCTGAAGTAACCTTTTTTCCTTTTCTGATTTCAAAACTTCATGGTTCATCCACAGGGATCCTATAAAGTTCTGTTGTGTATCTGTATCTGCATGATGAGAGTTGATGTAAATAGCAGCCAGGAGCCAGTAGAACACATGAACTTGATACATCAATAGTCATTCTTGATCCCAAAGCTGTTAAATATTGTGAACTATCTGTTAGCATCTTGTCTAAATGCAGGTGATGACCTGCATTTAAAGAATAAATCGCCTCCAAAGTTACCACCAGAATTATTTTTACTGAAGTAATATGTAAAAGTGAGAGCTGACAAAATTCAGTGGATATAATAATGACTGAATGTTACAAGTGTAAAATCATATGCTAACTGCAGGGTCAGCATTCCTGTTTCCAAGCCCACATGGACCGATCCTCACCATGTCACCTTGTTCCTGGGTGGGTTTTCAGGTTGGAAAAGGAGGTCACAGCCTAGGTCTTTGCCTCCTTTGGAGCCTGCACCAGATTTCCAGTAGTCTGGGTGAGGAGCTGTGTGCTTCAGGCACATCACCTGACTTATTTTCACAGATCATAGATCACCTGACGTGGTCTAGCAGAGAGAGCAGTGCAAGGCAATGTAAGAGCAATGGGTTATGCTTCAGTGAATCTTACCGGCTAGTTATACCCACACAACATGGATAATGGCCAAACCCCAGCACTCACCACTTAGGCAGTTTCTGATCCACATATTTTGGATTGGTTGCATACACTTGGGCTCTGTCTTAGTCACTTAAACAGCACCAAGCTAAGTTCCAGGCCTTGGCATTGCAATGTGATCCTTCGTACTGCTAAGTAGTTAAAGTAGCCCCTGGTACAGTTTTGGACCATGCTGACAGGCAGTTTTGCAAATAGTTCTTGAGTATAATTTGAGAGGGATTTTTGCAAAATACATAGGCAGTATGTCAAGAAAACTGAGTATTTTCATAATTTGACATCTTGCATTATTGCCTCCATTGCAGTTTTTGGAGTCAATGTAGAATTAGATGCCAACAGTTTCATTTGTGATTTTTATATTTGCTTATACAAACATTGCAGGACAAGGCTCACAGAAGAAATAGATTCTTCTGTGTCAGCTTTATCTATTGGCACTTTTATTGCTCTAAAGAAGAGTAAGGGGAGAAGAAGATCCCCCAAAACAGTATTAGGTTGGAAACCAATGTCTTTTTTGTGTAAGTGGGAAACCTTAACAAGGCACAAGGTTGAGGACACTTCAGACAAAATTGTTTCAGTTGTTTGATGAAGTTGGAATGCTAAATAGTTCTGTCATTTATACTGCTTATCTTTGTGGATAATTTAGTATTAGCTCTTCATCCTCAAGAACATGAGAACATGTCAGAATTCATTAAATTTGTAAAAGCTACACCAATCTGTGTGCCTATATCTTATGCGAATTAAATTGATCTCTGAAATGGGAGAGAAACTGCTGCGTGTCTGTCTGTTTTACAAAAACAGGATTATCATGCAGAGTTATAGTTTGTTTGGAATGCATATCTTTGAACATGCACAGACTGCAAAGAATATTTAAAGGATGCTGTGGCTGGTTTTCTGACAGAACACAAATGCAAAAAGATTTTCCTGAATGATATGCTGTTCTGAAAACTTATTTTGCTCTAGAAAAAATTATGTATGTTTGAAATTAATTGAGCCATTAATATATTTCTGTTTGTTTCCTGCCTGTCCACATGAGTGTGTTTTATTAGAGGATTCTAATATGGAGCATAACATATTAAAATGGAATATTAACTTTAAGATACAAGTCCTTCAGCTTTGACTACAATGATCAAAATTCTAGACACAAGTTTGCTAAAAGACATTGAGAATTAAACAGCACACAGGACAAGATTGCAGCTGTACTTGGATGTCTCTCTGCTTTTCCCACATTAGTAGGGCTAGTATAGCCTACAGCAATATAGAATATATAATAATGCTAGAAAAAGTGATGCACTTACTGAGTTTATTTGCTTGTAGCTTCTAAGCAATTCTCAGAGCAGACCTGTAGCAGCTGCAAGGACATTTGTCAGGTAAAGAGATGTACTGTTGGACAGTCAGAATCTGTACTGTACAGTGTGGTGGTGGATTATGTGTTCCATACTAGTGCTTGCCTTCACTCTGTCACATAAATTACGTGGCAAGATTCAAGTGCTTTCATTGTCATTCTTAAAAATTTGCAGCTTGAAAGGTCTCTTGCATGAATGCAAAATTTAGGATCAAATAACATTTAGTGTGCTTTAGAGCCTGAGCTTAAAAATTCTGAAGACTTGTTCTTAATTAATTATTTTTTTAAAAAAATATTTTTTATCTTTAATGTTTTAGGGCTCGGTGGGTGAACCAGGACCTAAGGGTGAACAAGTAAGTAATGTTAGAGATCATGGGACTTTAAAATCGCAGTGCCAAATATCACATAACGTTGACTACATCTGAAGGCTGACAGTGTATTTTCCTTTGGTATAGGGTGCACCTGGAGCAGAAGGAGATGGAGGAGAAAAGGGTGACTTAGTAAGGCGCTTTTTCTTTCTTTTACCTGATATAATATGCTGTTGTTGTAAACTAAAACTATAAATTATTGTTGGAGTGCTTCAAGTGTTATGTTTTCATCATTGAAAGGCACATTTCAGTTTTATACCAACTGGCCCTTGCAGAGCACAGTAATTCTATTTGCCTGATTACTCTGTTCCTGCTGTTTGAAAAGCACATTTGGAAATACACAAGTTCTGTTAGGTGTACAGTACAGACTGCCTTGAAGAAAAAGGAGGTGTCTGTGTTTGTATATAGATACACACACATATATATATATGTGTGTGTGTGTATATATATGAGTGTTTATATGGGAAAATATATATACATATGCATATGTAGGCACAGAAATTCTTGGTGTTTGAGGCAGTGAGGATGAGCAGCTAGTTTAATTTAGGTGAAACAGGAGGAGAATTAATAAATAACCTCAATGACTCACACTTAAAGGAAATATTTTGTATTGACTTTCTCTTTGGAAATACGATTTGCAACCGGCTGTTAGAGAGAGGGAAAATGGACGGGGAAGAGCCTGTGGCACTGTGATATTGCATATATCTACATCTGTCTGTATACTATGTTGTGAATTGACATGGGTAATGCCTGGGTCATGTGCCCTTGGGTAAAGGGGGTTTGCTTTCCTGCCAAAAGAGAAACTCCTTATTCTGGTGGCTGCCATGGGACCTCATCCAGCAAAGCCAGAACTGGTCTTTCTAAAGGAAGTAAACTGCTCATATTCAAAGAAAGTTAGCCAGGTTGTATGCTGGAAATGAGTGTTTTTTTACCCCACACCCTGCAATTTTGAGCTAGATGAGTGAGCTAGATGTCCAGTAACTGAGCATTGTAATCACTCTACAGATTCCCAGGAAGCAATATCATGGGTTAAGTGTGCTGCCAGCTAGTCCGGTTTTAAATGGATAACAGTTATTTCTATTTCAATTATGACATATTCACTAACAGGCAGGCCTTTGACTGGAAACCTGTTATTCCACCAATAACATTAGGAACTGGGAAAGTACAGTTTACAGAAATTACTCTAAGTTTCTTTGGTGTTTTCATGCTAATCTATTTCATAGTTGATGACAAGATTTTGAGAGGTTTGTTTTTTTAGGTTTTTTCCAGCTGAGAGGAAAATCTAAATTCCTGAATACTGGGATTGCTATTCTCAGTCAGGCGATTGAGGGATTTTGACATTGCTGAAGCCAGGAGAAAGATTGCTGGAAATAGGAACTTGTAGAGGTTTGGTTTCTTCACAGAACTTTAGGTAGTTTCTGTTTCAGTTTTTTCAGCACTAACATAGCACCGATACCCATAGTTCTGTCACTATGAAGAAACTAGAAAATCCTAGTTAAAAGAATGCTTCTTCTAAAGGTTTCCAAGAAATCTTCTATCTAAGATTGTCCTGTAGTGTAGCTGTGTTTGTGAGGTTAGAGCCATGTGTTTAATTCCAAGAGAAGCAATTCAAAACCCATTTTAACAGACATGCTTTCTCATTTGCACCTTACAGAAGAGTTTTTGAGAAAGGAATTGTACAAAACCCACTCCAAATGAAGGTTTTATTCTCAAAGGAATTTTAATTATTTGTGGTGTAATTTTGTATAAATCAACTAAATAAATGAAATTTACTTTATATTGAAAAAGCATTTACCACATTTGTAAAGCCTGTGTTAAGGAGACTCTCTCCTAATATAGTTTGTCTTCTTTTTAGGGTGACGTGGGATTACCAGGAGCAAAGGGAGCTGTGAGTATAATGAATAGCATTGTTACAGAAATACAGAGATCTAGTAGATTATATAGATGATTTTCTGACTTAAGGAAAGAAAAATGTGAATAACAAGCTGAGCTCTTTATTGTAGTTAAATGGAATGATTTTTAGCAGCTTTTCTTCTGTTTAAATTTTGAATACAGTTAATATTAAAATGAATTAGCTTTGAAAAAGAATTAGTTTCCTGGTTTCTAACTCCATAAAAGAGAAACATCATTCAGCAGCAGTTTTCTTGCCAAAAAAGTTTTTTTTTAAAAAAATGAATGCACCCTTTGTACAGTAGGTGTTGGATAGAAAGGAAGCTCAGTGCAGTGGCTGCATGCCACTGTTAAAAAGCTGGCAGTAGGATTGTGATGTCTGTGAAACCAGAAGTATTTATGACCCAGCTTCCTTCATTTTATTTCATTTTATTTTTATTGTGTTTTTGTCATTTTATTTTGTTTTGTTTAATTTTGTTTTGTTTTATTGCAAAATTATAACTTTGATATGGGAGGTGAGCAGAATCTTGTATGTCACATAAAAAAATAACTGGAGAGAGAGCTGGATTCATTCTTTTACTTCAGGATCACTGAAGAGGTGGTTTGTTAAAGCATCTGCCAGTATGAGCTGTGATGCTAAAATACCAAGTTCTTCTTATGGGGAACAGAGGCTGAGCATAACAAAAAATCCTGTGCTTGTGTTACTAGTGTTCTGGGTAATTTTTGGGCTAAGCAAATACAGGCTAAAGAGTGTTTACTGCTGATGAAGGTCCTACGAGAAGGACATGAGGAAGAGATTTTTCAAATCCTTTTGTCTTGACAAGAGCCTAGAGTGCTCGTCATCCCAGTGAGTACCCTCACAGGAATGAGTGATCTGTCTGGGAACCGGATACCTCACCAGCCTGGGGCAGAAAGGAGTGATGGCTTCCCGGTTGCATAGTCCATAAAAGCAGTTATTCTGTCTTCTTAATGTATCTATCGAGGCATGGTCCCTGGGGTTCGTTTTGATAGGGACAGCCAGCGGCTGTCTGGGATGCAGCACAGCTGGAACCGAAATGGTTCCACCTTGTGGATTTAACTGATACCACACCTGACGAATTTCTTCTTTAGCATCTCTTTCAGCAGGTCTGCTCTCTTTTATTTTTTTCCCCCCTATAGATTTGGGAAGTCATGAATATGTAGGATTTTAATTTTTTTTTCTTATTTTATGTGTTATTTTTCTTTGTTATTACTACTATTGATTAGTAGGAGTAAATTAACTTGTATTGAAAGCAACTGTGGTGGTTTCACCTTGGCTGGACATCAGGTGTACACCAAAGCCACACCGACACTCCCTTCCTCAACTGGCCAAGGAAGAGAAAATACAGCAAAAAGCTCATGAGTCCAGGTCAGGGGCCAGGGAGAGATCCCTCACCTGCTACAGTTACAGCCAAAACAGACTTGAGTAAATTAACTGATTTACTACTGATAAATAGTAGAGTAGGAATAGGATAATAGGAAGTAAAACAAAAAGGGACCACCACCTCCTCCTCTTTCTGCACTGATTTCAGTGTCTGCAGAGCTGTTCATTTCACATATTCTCATCCTGCTCTTTGTCTGCAATTAGTTCTGGGCAATAACTTTTTCCTCCTTAAATATGTTCTCCCAGAGGCTTCACTAACATCATGGATTGGCTTGGCATTGGCCAGCAGTTCTGTCTCAGAGCTGGCTGGTGTTGGCTCTGCTGGACATGGGGGAAGCTTTTGGCAGCTTCTTAGAGAAGCCACTTGTGTAGACCCCCTGCTACCACAACATTGCCACTCAAACCAAATAGAGTAATTCAGAGGTGCCTGCTGGCATAAGTCTCCCTCTGCATGATATTTAATATCTCTTAGTAAATTTACTGGAGCAGAAGCTATAGCTTTGTTTACAGTGTACCTAAGTGGACGTATTGACATAGTCCCATCAATCTTTTCATTCCACAGGGTCAGGAATAGCTTTCTACCCCTTCCCTGAGTGAAATAAGGTGGCACTGCATCTGTTCAGGCAGTTTGTCAATGTCAGTTGTTTGAGGATTTTTCTTTCCCTCTGCCAGCAAACTCCAGCATAGGCACTAGAACTAGCTCTGTCTCTAACAGAGTAAACAGAGCAAAAATGTGTATTCCCAAAAAGCCTGGGGCTACACAGTAGAGACTCACACTGTGGTACTATCTACAGAAGGACATGAAAAGCATTTAGAGCAAGAAGGGAGCTGGAATTTCCACACCCTAAGCTTAATGTCTAGAAATGTTCCATGTTGAGGGCAGAGAGCCATCTTAAGCATGTCACTATTAATTCTGATTTACCTATTTTGACAGACTAGATTGTTTTTCCACTTCCCCCCATAAGTGAAGAGTGCAGACCTCTTAAAAATGCAACTACTGACTCCAGTCGCTTATTTAAAAAAATAATCCTATTGAACAACTGCATTTCAGCACTCATTTCTTTGCATTTGTGAATAGCTCCTGTCACCATTATGATAGGTCAGAATGAGTCTGTCACTAGTACAGAAGCTCATTGAAATTCCTCTCTTTCTTTGTCAGGTTGGTAATCCTGGAGACCCCGGTTCCCGTGGGCCTGAGGGAAGTCGGGGACTGCCTGGCATGGAAGGGCCACGAGGCTTACCTGGACCACGAGGCTTGCAGGGTGAGCAGGGTGCCCCAGGCCTGCCTGGCAGTGAAGGTCCAGCTGTAAGTACTGTTTTCATGTCATTGGTATCTTCTGAACCTTCATCTCTCACTCACACCACTCCTTGTTTTGCATGTACACGTGCCAAACTGAAGTGCTGCAGCAGTCTGAAGCATGGTGTGCCTCTCATCAGACACAGGTGTACACCAGAGCAATCTTGGGCTGTACACAGCTGTGTCCTTGGGGCCCCATCTTTCAGCTCAGCTCTGTTTCCTTATTGCATTTAAGTGTGCATGAAACCAAACCATGTTTGATACAAAGGAACATCACTCACAGACTTTACCTAGATAGTTAAGTTGGCATCAGTTGGAATATTTGTGCTTGCAGGAGCTGGAACACCTTTTAGTGACTCATGGATTGTTTTTGGTTGGGATGCAGTTAAATTTCTTCACAGTGGTTTGTTTGGGGGTTATGTTTCGCATTTGTGCTGAAAATAATCTTTATAGCATGCTGATGGGAGCAGGAAAAAAGGGTAATGGTTTCAAAGTGAAAGTGCATAGTTTTAGATTAGATATTAGGAGGAAATTCTTCACTGCAAGAATGAAGAGGAACTAATAGATCACCCAGAGAAGCTTTGGATGCTCCATCCCTGGAAGGGTTCAAGGCCAGGTTAAAAGGGGTCCTGAGAAGGGGTTGGAACTAGATGGTTTCAAAGGTCCCTTTCAACCCAAGCCATTCTGTGATGTTTCAGTTGTGATCATTTCATAGAATCAAAGCCTCTCCTGCTCCTTACACTGTGCCATCAATGAGTAGGTTAGAGGTGCACAAAAATTTGGGAGGGGACACAGCTGGGAGAGTTGACTATAATTGACCAGAGTGATATCCCATACCATGCAGCATCATGCTCAGCCAGGGAAAACAGCTTTAATTTACAGGGAAAACTGCTTTAATTTATATCTCTTGCATTATCATTGTCTTTTTTGAATTTTATTTTCTTCTTTTTCCTCCTCTTCCCCCTTTTCCTACCCCTTCCTCTACTTCTTCTTACTTTCTATTTATTAAACTTCTTTTTTTTAACCCTGTCCCGTGGGTGTGGGCTTGAGCAGATGTGTGGTGTTTTGCCAGCTGGGGTTAAATGGTGACAACTGTTTATTGACAGCATTTTTTTTTTGCATCAGGCACATTCATAAAATGTGTGACATGAACTGTTTTATTAAAACTCTCTTTTTTTTTAATCCTAGGGAAAAGAACCTAGCGATCAGCACATTAAACAGGTTTGCATGAGAGTCATGCAAGGTAAATAGGCAAAAAAGTATTTGATGTTTCTCGTGCATTTAAATTGGGATCACCTATTTCTGTGGAGGCAACCAAGATTTTCCCCATGCCTACCCAGAACAAATTTCATGGCCTCAGCAAGGGAACCTGGTGGAAAATCTTTCCACATGTGAATGTGGAGACAGTATGAGGAAATCCCTTATTTATATATATTTTGTATCCTCATTGGACTTCCGCACACAAGTTGATTCCACACTACTGCTGTGGTAAGCAGGACATAGACCAGAGTAGTTGTGTGAAATACATAACAATTTTCTTTCAAATCACTTGCTATGTTTACATATATGAAAGTACAAGCTTCATTGAAAGCTTTTTATCTTTTTGTATTCACTATTAGATTTCAGTAAACAAACTGTGCAAAATAGGAATAAAGAAGAGGTTTCTGGAGATAATGTATCTTAAAATTAAAACAATACAGTGATACTCTAACCCTAATTTGTTGGGTTCTTGACACACACAGAAGTCTAAAGCTTTTTTAATATGGTTGGGTGCATGCAACTTACTGAGTTGAGAAATTTATACTGCACTGTAAACACAAAAACTGTAAACACTTGTCTTTTGGGTTATTATGCCTCTGTAATGTTAAGAGTTTACAGAATGAAATTGCTGCTCATGTTTTAAAAATTTTCAGTAGTTGTCACTGTTCTTGATACTGCCTAACAGGATATTTTAAAAATCCCAAACTATATATAGGTTAATATAAATTAAATTAATATAAATATCTTATTCTATAATAAGATAATACCTTCTAGGTAATAAACTTTGTAAAGAGCTATGTAGAAAAGGAAGGTGCTGTAGTGTAATCTGTCAGTTCCTGTAGCAGTGAACATACATCTTTCTTCAGTAATCATGGGAATCTCTTCATTCATGTTCACTTCATAACTCTGTCTTCCTGCTCTTTGCAGAACAATTAGCTCAGCTGGCAGCCAGCCTTAGGAGGCCAGAATTTGGTGCTCCAGGTCTTCCTGGCCGACCAGGGCCACCAGGTGCTCCAGGACCTGCTGGTGAAAATGGTTTCCCAGGACAGCTTGGCCCCCGTGGCCTGCCTGGCCTTAAAGGTCCCCCTGGTGAGATTGGTCGTAAAGGTCCTAAAGGTAAGAAATTCTCCAACTGGCTTGCACTTGGTGACTGCTTCAGTTTTGGTTTTTAGGGGTTTGTTCATTTGGGGTTTTTTTGGTCTTGTTGTTGTTGCCCCCTTCCTTGGTTTACAGGTTGTGGATGTACACTGGATACGTGTGAAATCCAAAAAGGATCCCGAGTTAGGAATGTAAGCTGTAACTTGTTAGGAATTTTTGCTGTAACTGTTGTGCCAATTACCACAGTGATTAAAGGGCTCATAGGCTGGGCTTTAGCAAGACTTGTTTAGAAATCTGCTTTTTACCACATAAAAACCACAAAACCTCAGAAGTCCATGAGAGTGAGAATCAATATTAGGACTCTGACTCAGCTGCTTCCTTCTAGTTCAGGGCAGATGCCTGCCCTTTCTCACACTGTAGAAGTCATTTAATGACAAACACCACATGTGATTCCAGCAGTGGGTCTCTGTCCTCCATTCATCCTGGCTCTTGACCTAACTTCTGCAAGATTCATGGTCCCAAGAGCTGATGTTATCAGTCAGATTACTTCACTAAAATCTAGTCTACTTTTCTAAGCATGCCCAGTTTCTCACATTACAAGGGACTGATAATAATCTACCTTTTTACTTGTGTATAGTACTTGACCCATTTAACATCATTTCACTGGGTCATAGAATCTATTGATTCTTTGGAAAGGACAGATCCATAATAAAATTGACTTATGTTTTACACAAAATCTTTGATCTAAGTTAATCTCTTCTGTTCTATTCTCCTCCAGAGGATTACAGGGTAGAATTTTCTGCAGTCTTATGACTAACATGTATGTATTACATTCTATTCAACAGTGGTTTTGATTTATTTTCCAAAAAGAAGGTCTTATTTAAAAATTTTTTCTGCACAAAGCTGGTCTGTTGCTGGAATAAGGTGTTAACTTTTGATTCAAGGTTTATTTGAAAATGAAGTTTGGAAAACCTTTGAGAGAAGGAATAGCATACAAACAAAGCAAAACTTAACAGCATCATTGCTGGAACTTTGTTATTGTTTTAATTCAATGTAATGTCATCTGAAGAAGAAACAAAAACCAGAAATACAAAGGTGATATATGGGATATGCAAAATTTGATTCAATGCACAGCAGGCTACACTGTGTTATTATTAAAAGAAAAAAAATGAACAGTATTAAAACACCATCAAAACAAGCAAAATACCATAACTAACAAAAAGCTATCATAACTTCCATCAAATTCCAAGTTACCTTAGAGTAAACCTTGCCAATGCCATTAGATATACAAGGGAAGTGGTGAATGGTCTTATGTGCAAGAGCTGTAATGTTGATACATGGCAGCCAGCCTGAAAACTCTCAGTGCTTCACTCTGACTTCCTGGTACTTACCAGAGTTCCACAGAAGTCACAGGGATCAACTGATTTTCACCATCCATTTGGAGAGTTGTCTGAGACTGGAGTGAGGGGAAAAGGGTACTTGGACATGTGAGAAAATGGAACAGGAAGAAGATGTTGAAAATGGTTTAAAAAAGGTCGTAATAAATAGGGGGTAGTAACACAGCAAAGTGTAACCATGAGGGGCAGCAAAAGATATAAAGGTGATTTTAACAGCAACAGCAATGGCAGAGTCAAAAAAAGTGCCTCAAGGAAGGAGATTTAGTTACATTAATGATCAGTCTGGGGTAGTGAAGGACTGTTTCTGTTCAGAAACAGAAATTAAAAAGTAGGGGACGTTTGGGATAGCAGGAGTAGACACAGTGTTAGGCAGCTGGAAGAAGCAGGAGTACATATGGGTAACCTGAACTGGGGCTTGCAGTAGCTGTATTTACAAAGAAAGGCTGGATCTCTATTTTGACTAGTTTGTCTGAAGCATGGAGATCAGATTCCTCCTTCAGTACCCTGTGTGCACCTTTTTTCAAAACCTGGACTTTTGTACTGACTCTTGTGTTCCTTTGCACAGCTTCCTTCTCTTCTGCTGTGCCATTTCTAGGCAAGCCAGAAACCCAGCAGTCTATTACAACTTTCCTCAGTACAAGGCAGTACAGAAGCATAAAATAAAACTCACTTAAATATTATTAGGCATAAACTTGTGACTTTTAACTTGCATGAAAAGAAGAAAAAAAAAAACAACGAAAAACCCCCCAAACAACATAAGGTATTCACTGGGAATATACATAATGTTATGGGATAGATAACAACGAACACAATTTGAACTTTACAACCCAAGCAACAAAAAAACCCTTCCTCTTACTAAGATGGTTCAAGCTGGAGCAAGATATGGGTTTGAAGAGACTCTGTGTGTCCACCAAAGGAAAGTCTCCATTATATTATTATATGAGAAAAAAAATATTTTGTGAAGGTGAAACAATGCCTTATGTGAATATCAACAGAATACTGTCACCTGTGCAGCCACCTTTTTTCTCCTCTGCACTGGCTGTCTCAAGCACCAACACTTGAGAATTTTTACTTCTTAGCTGAGCAGAAACCTCAGTCTGTATCCCAAATATCCTGAAATCCTGGGACTTTGGTTTATTCCTGTTATATAGGCTGTGATATGTTTCATGTGGTACTTACTGTCCAGCAGTAAGAAGCTGGTGGTTTCTTTCCCCCACCAACCTGTCTGCTTCTGAGTGTGACCCAAATGGGTGAAAAAACCCAATCAAATTCCAAACATTATACATGGATATGTGTCAGGACATCATTGAAAGATGCTGAGAATATATACAGCCAGCTGAATTCTCTGCTTATTAAATGTTCACTTCTGAAAGGGAATTTACTGCAAATGATACTCCAAGCAAACTGTAACCAATGTTTCATGAATTTGCTTTAGGTGAACAAGGAGAAAGAGGAGAAAGAGGATTTCCAGGCAGAGGACTGAAAGGTTATCCTGGACCAAGAGGTCTCCCAGGTAAATATAAGAGAGTAAGGATAAAGAAGATATATAGTAAAAATTTACTCAGAACTGATACTTCAAGCTGCCTTGAAAAGATAGGAGTTCATTATCAGTAAACTCCAAAATTACAGTGCTTTATAATTTTGCTTCCTAGGTGGTGATTCAGTCAGAAATCAGAATTAAAAACTAAAAAGCAAAAAGCTACCTCCTCATTTATCTCAGTGTAGAAAGATTAGGAAAAATGTAAAGAAAACATTAAAAAAAGGAGGCAATTGCACACACATGAATTAAAACTGCCTCTTTTAATATAACTTTTATATGTATTATATACACATTAATTATATATAAAAAATTAACAAAAAAAGGCCATAACTTCTAGATTATCTCACTGGCAGGCACAGCAGCCTTCAAAATCTCCAGTCATAATTTAGGATATTGTATTATTTCTGTGGTAATGAATTGCAGTATTAGATTACATGGCTTCAGGAGAGATTCCTGCTGATGGATGAAGCACAGCTGGCCTCTAGTGGCCAGCGAATGAACATAAACATGTTATTTCCATCAGTATTTCTGCAGTGTATTCCCGTGCTTATATAGCAAGACGAAGTATTCATATTTGTTCTCTTGTGAAAAAGAAAAAGTCTAGTATTTACTGTTCCCAAGGATGTCTGTGTAACTCGGAGGTGTTTTCTGTAGAAATCTATTGCTGGAAGAGGCTTCCTAAAATCACTGTTTTTCCTTTCTTCATTGAAGATTTAGAAGTAAAAAAATACTTTAGTGCTCAGCAGTTCCAATCTTTACATCTATTTCCCCAACCATCTGAGTGGGGAAAAAAAAAATAAATAAATTGGTATTTCTTTTTCCAGAGAGCTAATGAAATTCTGTGGTAACAAATAGCATCTACCTTGCCCTAGGCATTGGCTGAGCAGAGCACCCTGCAGAGCAGACCTGCACTAGTACAACTGAGAGCACTGGGACTGGAATGCCATTGCTGTAGCTGTGTAGTCGCAGTTGGGGTGTCAGGCAGAGGAAAATTGTCCCTATAAGTCGGAATCCCTCTTGGGAAAGCCCTGAGAGCAGTGAAAAACCATCTCCATACAGCTTTTAAGGACAGGATGCTAATTATGCTAAGCAAGTGGTGTGCTGCCCTGTGTTTAGACCTGCATCCACTTTTCCAGGTGAACCAGGCAAAGCCAGCTATGGCAGGGAAGGCCGTGACGGTGACCGAGGTCCCCCTGGGGTGGCCGGGCAGCCTGGGGTTCCTGGGCCCCCCGGCCCTCCCGGCCCTCCCGGCTACTGCGAGCCAGCGTCCTGCAGGATGCAGGCGGGACAGAGAGCAGGGAAGAACATGAAAGGGCCCTGAGAGTGCCACCCTGTGTCGGCATCCATTTACATCCTGCACAGACAGCTGAGGACAAAATAACCAGCCAAGGAGAAATGCAGACACGGACAAACCTTTCAACCAAGGCTTCAGTAAGGTATTTTTAACACAGTGGTTGTTCATTTTTCCAAAAGGGGTACTTAGCAACACAAGCTGGAACAATGGTGCTTACAGAAATACCCAGGTGCTGCCTTCTACCTTCTCCTATTGGAGGGGAATAAAAGGTACATGTCTGTTTTTATTTTTGATTTTGTTTAATAAAGAGTTTGTGTGATTTTTCCTCCTTCCTTACTTAATTTCTGTGTATGATGTGTACAGTGAAATAATGTCTTCAGCCACCAAATAAAAAAAGATAGTTTTATTTACTGCAGCTGTAGCTATTCTTTCATACTTATAAAATAAATTCTAGCATATACCCTTCATGCACAGTCATTTCATCGAATGTGTGTCTTGCACAGAATATACTAAACTTCCTTCAGCTCTTCAATTCCATCACAGAAACCCAAGTGGGAGGTTCCTATGAAGCCCTCCCAGCACTGTTTTTGCTGCCAATATCTGTAAAGGTACAATCACAAGGTTGTTGTGAATAACCCATGTGGCATAACCTCTTCATTTTTGACTCCACCTTGTGTTGCATTTGTAATTCCATATGAAGCCCGTTGCAGCTTGCCTTGTTATAAGTGACATTAAAATAAAAGGCTAGTAGCCACTGTCAACAGAATTTTAAGTCCTAGAAATATGTGTTTCCTATAAAAGATTAAAAAAACCCAAATTATTAAATAATTTTTTTAATGTATGGTTGCATTCAGTATTGATAGCCAGAACAGCCAGAAGGCAGCCATTAGATGGTCCAAGTTGCCTTTTTTAGATACTCCGTTTTTAGAGGAAAATGTGCAATGTGAATGTTCTGTTCCTCTCTTTCTGTATAAATTAAACTATTTGTGGTTTGACTTTACCTCTCTGAAGTTTATTCTCTCTCCAAGACAGACAAAAACCACCCTATGATGTTTCCTTTCTTTTCATTATTAGCTATCCAAATATTCCAATACAAGCTTTGGCACACTTGTGTTAAGCACTGATTTTTTCTCCTAGCCCTTTACTGTCTGATCATGTTCCAAACACTTGACTTGATGGCGTGTGAAAACACAGAGAAATAACAAGATCCATGGAGCTCTGCATTTTGCACATAACATGTAAGATAACAGTGAAGAGGAAATATACTGGTACAATGTATGCTCCAAAAGGAGTTATTGAAAAAAATAGTAGTTAAACCTTCCTCAGACCAAACCTGATCTCCTACATTAATACTACTAGAAGTCACCAAAATCGGCAAGTGCAAAGAATTTCATTATTGAGGGACAAATCCAGAAGATTCCACACTAGGTGAGCGTCTTTAGAACACAAAAAGGGGATTTCAAAAGTTTTTGAATTAGGTCAGTTTTTACTGACTTGGGGCACAGTCCTCAAATTACTCCTAAGATAGTGAAACAAATAAAACACTAATAAAAACCCTGTAGTTTCACCAGCAAACTTTTATTTTGACTATAAATTGTGTAAAACTGTTGAAAAGAAAAAAAAAAATCTCACCTGATAACAGAATGAAAATATTGTTTTCGGTATGTAATGCATAAACATATGAATCAAAAGAAGCAACCCCCCGCATATTTAAATACAATTGTGAAGTGCTTTAGAAAATAAAGTTTGAAAAATGCATAAAATTCCACAATAGAAGAAATCTCAGGTAGGAGCAAAAATACTCATATGCAAAACCCAAATAAGAATTATTACAATCAAACAAATTCAACACTGAGAGTCAATTCAATGCAGAATCTTTATAAGTGGACATTTTAAGATTGTGACAGATTTTCTGCCTTCAAGCTGACTCACAAGTTTTAACTTAAAGAGCTGAAGGAAAAATCCTCAAGCCCATTGAAAATCCTTATGGGATGCATAGGTTAATCTAATTCTCAATTCCAAATCTTACACAAGAATGGAAAAGAGATACTTGACAAATGGTAGACTGTGCACTATAACATAACAGAGTCAGGATTTTTAGTAACAGCACATTCAAGTAAAATAAAGATTTGGAAAATAAAGACAGGATTATGAATTTAAAATAAAAATGTATTGACTACTGTGGTACAGAAAACCAAAAATAAATTTAGAAGACACCGTGCAAAGAGTCTGAGAGGTTTCACAAGCTACTGTCAGCGTGCCACCAATTTTAACCAAATGCTCCTGAAATCTCAATGAAATCCCAAGTAAATATTTTCTCATCTCCTTCAGGTCCAGCATCATAAAATTCTGTGAGATTTATTGAACAGAAGACTAATGAGAGTCTTTTACCCATCATGATCTCTGTAACCACTTCTAGTTCTGGAGGTTTAATTGCAGTGTGATAAATACATATTTTAGTTCCTCAGTTGCTTCAGTATAGGCAGGAACCCAGAGAAAATCATAACGATAACCAGTTTATAGACTTTTTAAGGTTGGACAAGAACATTAAGATCATTGAGTCTGACTGTTAACCTGGCACTGCCAACAAATTTGGTGGCCTTCTGACAAGGTTATAGCGGTGATGGACGAAGGAAGAGGGAATGACATCATCTACCTGGACAAAGAATTTGACACTGTCCTGCACAACATCCTTGTCTGTAAACTGGAGAGACTTGGATTTGACAGACAGACCTGGGTGGCCACACTAAAAGAGTTGGGATCGCTGTCTCAATGTCCACATGGAGACTAGTTTCTCAAAGGTCCATGTTGGTACTGGCAATGTTTAATGTCTTTGCTGGTGGCATGGACCATGGGATCGAGTGCGCCCTCAGCAAGTTTGCCAACAACACCAAGCTGTGTGGTGCAGTCAACACACTGGAGGGAAGGGATGCCATCCAGAGGGACATGGACAGGCTTGAGAAGTGAGTCCATGGGAACCTCATGAGGTTCAGCAAGGCCAAGGCCAAGATCCTACACTTGGGTTGGGGCAATCCTCAGCATCCATCAATCCAGCCTGTCCAGATTCCCCAGTTTACAGAGCCCTCCTGTTCTCCAGCAGATCAACAATCTCACCAAGCTTGGTGCCAAACTGAGGGTGCCCTCAATCCCCTCACCCAGGTCACTGATAAAGGCATTGAACAGGGCCAACCCAAATTCTGAGCCTTGGGGCCAGCTGCTTTAACACCATTCACCATCACTCAATTAGCAAGTATTCATAACACTGCTGCCGAATACTGAGCTAAGAGATGGATGTATTGTACATCTACGGATTACATAAACATAGAGTTAATATATGAGTTTATATTTTCCTGTCTCAGCCATCACTGGGTTCAAGTAACTTAGCTGCTACCAAAAAATCTTGAATGTTTCACAAAGGCCCAAGTCTCTGTAGCCAAAGAAGCTCTAGAGCAATATTTGGAGCTCCTAAAGGATGTATGAAACCAAGGCTAGGGAGGATTGCACTACAGTTTGTGTCCTTGAATACCTTAGTCATGATCTGAGCTCACCCAGAGCCAAGCACAGATCTACAACAAAATTTGTTTTCCTTCAAATATGAAAAGTGTCAACAGATGGTATTTTGAAGGTTACTTGAAGGACAGAAGGAGCAAGAAACCAAGTTTCCCAAGAAACACTTGTTTCAGAGACAGCAGTGTTAATTTATCCTGGCAGAACATAGCAGTTGTGCTCCGTGTACAAATGCCGCATTTTTGCAAATGTTGTTAAATTGCTTGGATAACTGGGTGAAATGTGTCTGCTTGACCTGCTCATCACTGTATTCTTTTTTGGCAAAGTAACCTCTACTTCCATTATACTTAAAAAAATGCATCTCCTCTGCTCATGGGTCACAGGTAGAGAAGAAATATCAATATTTTGTAGGGCAAGTTACTCCTGTGTGATTTGCTACAGCTTGTTTTATTTCCTCCCTTCAATTTTTTGTTGTTCCTGTTCTGTTTTGCTTGCTGGCTGTGCATTCAAAAGGATGAGTAAACCTGGAAGCTTCAGACAATTAGCAAAACAGACTTTCTGAAGCCTCTATGAAAACGGAAGAAAGAAAATCAAGTTAATGGTGAAATTATTACCTAGAGTCCTTTGAAATGCCATTGTAATTTTTCTTCCTGGGAGAGTTAGGCAGCAAGAGAAAAAGTGAAAATTCCTGAAGTTCCCTGAAATTCAGTTTCTTGAATAAAAGTGATTATCTCCTACTTGGGCAGGAAGTTTATCTGCATTCAGAGAATGTAATAATTTCTGTAAATTATGTGCATATTAAGGCCAAGATTTTGCATTTAGTTGATCTGTTTGTTTGTTTGTTTTGTAATCCAGATTGTAGAGCCCTAAGTTTCATCAGATCTGACTTCAGTGGGGGTCAAAATCCAACCCCCCCAAAATTATCCAACCTGCCCTGACTTCTCCCCAGAGCTCACTGCAGTGGCTTTGTGCCTCTCCTTTTTCCTGCTTGCAGTTGCATCCTCCCTCTCATGATTTAACACAGAAGGAAAGGCTGACATTTTTGACAGAGCCACGAACAGAAAGCATGTGAAATATTTCCATTTCCATCCAGCATCATGTTTCAGAGGTACATGGCCACATAGTAATGTAAAAAAGTTATTTTTCATCCACTTAATACATTTCCATTGAACTGAATCTGAAATGCTGCAAACCAAAAATATAAGGAAGGAAGGAAGCAACCAGTCATCATGTTCTATGATTCATTCAGTAACAGCTGCATATAATTCAGAAATGAAAAAATACAAAAAAACAAGGTGTGTCATTGAGAATCCTTCAAACTTTCTGACTGGAGACAGAATATATTTACATTAAAACTGCAAAAAGTAATTAAATGCATTCATGTTTATAGAATAGCAGACTAAGAAGGAAAACTGCTAAAAGACATGTAGACTCCAATCTTTTCAGCTACAAACTTATTTTGGTCTAGAATCTGTAATGTTTGTTATCAATTAATATTCAAAAACCACATTTCCTACAGTATCCTGAAAGCTTGAATTTTCCACTTAAATACCAAACACTAAAAGGTCAGGGGTAAACTTGTTCTCCATGGCCTACACTCACCTAAGTGCATGGAGGTGATTTAAACATCCATCCAGTACAATAGAATTGTAGTGGACATATCAGATTTCAGGAAAATTTTGTATTACTTGGTGCATCCAGAAACCATTAAAAACTCAATAAAAACACACCCCAAACCAGCAATGTTTTGATTTCTGTGTTACTTTTCTTGTTCTAACATATCATATTAGAGCAGCAGTTTGACTGCATTGGTAAAATGTAAGATTAGGGACTGATTTTAGGAAGTCTGTTTGAAGAAACAAGTTTATAAAATGCTAATTTAGACAGTGGAGTTTTTACAATATTTTCATATAAACATTTTAGAAAAAAAAAAAAGAAAATAATTGAGTATACATAGACATGAAAAGTAACATTTCATCCTTGTGAAAAAGAAGAAAATCCAAAATATTTTGTGTGATTATCCATTAATTAAAACCCCCACTTATTTAACAAAGCTGTGTGTATCTAACATCATAACCCACAGACATAACACGTAAGGGAAGGATAATCAATTTCTGTATCACAGTGCTCTTTTAACATTGAAACCAAATTCAGTTTAAGGTAAGAATATTGGTTCTCAAAACATTGCCAGGCTGCACTGCTGCCCAATAGTACACTGGATGTTGTTGAAGCTTTTACTAACCACAGGTGAGTCCCTCCTCCCCTGGAGACAAACATCACTGCAGGGGACATAAGTGATGCCTGAAAGTGAGATGTCCCACCACAACATATTCTTTTGTAACATAGATAAAACATAATACAATAATAAACACAAATAAAATCTTAACAATATTATCTGACAATAATAATCCAAGAAAGGCAGTATTTCTGCAAATACTCCCATGCAGAACTAAAGAAATTTGAAGAAAGAAAGTAGAAAAAAGTCATTCTCAAGAACAAAATCAGAAACACTGACTGTTGTGCTGTGAGAATACACGTGGCTGGGTCAGCTCTTGTACTGCTGGGCGAGTTATGCCTGGGCTGTAATCTTTGTACTGAAAGGATGTTTTGCACTCCACCATGTGGACAGCAGGAGTCTGCTGCAGCCTTGGGAAAGCTTCCCTCCTAGCAAGTTTCTGTACATTTTTTAGGCAAACTGAGTTGTTCTGTACATAGCTATTTAAAGAAAATCCCAACACTTAATAGGTTCTTAATAGATGATTAAAGCAACTTGCCATAAAATATAATACTCTGACCCTGAACTAGGCTAAAGCTTAAAGAGCTTTTAAGAAATGTTTAAAACATTTTGTCAAAGTTATTTCACTTCTGAGTCTTGTTGCATGTAAACAAACCCAAAGTTGAATAAAAGACCTTAAGCTACTGGAAAAAAAAAAATCCCTCGTGTTTATTTCCTTGCAGTGCTTACTGCAGCATGAGCTGCTCAAAACAGATACAAAACAGTTAAAGCAAATTGCAAAATAAATTAGAATCCCCTCTTCCCTGTATGGCCTCCTGCCCAAAAACTAAGACATCAGTCTGAAACTGCAAAGAAATTTCAGGGGCCAAATCTGAAAACCATGCAGACACACGTTTCCAGCTATATTCCACTTTCAATTCTATAAATGCAAAGTAGGAGCAAGCCAGTGTGAAGTACAGTTAAGCTGGGATTAACTCTGTTCTACCTCAGTGAAGAATGTGGCATCTTAAAATAGGTATTGAGATAGCCCATATAAAAAAATACCCGTTTTCTCACATGAGAAAATAAAGTGGGCTTTTAGCAAAATAAAAATAATGCAACAAGATAATTACCAAAGTTACCTGCAAATCAACTGAAAGCATTCAAATACATTTTAGAAAGGCCTTTTTCTTTGAGCCTATAAAAAGAAAAAGGCATCAGTAGGAAACATAGATGAAAAAATAAAACTTCTCCAAATATAAAAAGTGTTCTGCTTTCCAATAAGTTCAAGTAAATTAAAATACAGCCATTGCATCTGGCAGATAACAGATGCTGGGTTTCAGCAAGCTAAAAGCCCCAAAATATACAGATACCACCAACGCGGCGCAATGGTCTATGTACAGCCTCCCAGAGTGGGGCTGCTTGGGAACCTCCAAGTCACACAAGTACTACCACAAGACAGCACCCTTTTCAACACTATCACGGAAAATGAAGTTCAGAATTAACTTACAAAGTAAAAAAAATGTTTAGATTATTACAAATATTGGAATTACTAAAGAAGTAACAGGAAAAAAGAAAAAAAAAAGAGAAAATGTTCATGGAAGATACCTGACCAGCAGTTCCTTTCAGAGAAAGGACAGCAGTATGTGGGGCTGTTCCTCCTCTGTGTCCATGTTTAGACACCCAGATGTGTTGGTGCAAGGCTGTACTCTCTGGTTGGGCAGATCTGTGGCCCGCACAGTGGTCGGTGACTCAGTGCTCGGTTTCCAGCTGCCTCACCATTCCCAGCACTCCCACAGCCCTGGAGCTCTGAGGACCAGAACTGGAAGGGTTATCAGTTCCACAGAGCAAACCAAAACACGCTCCATGGGCCCAGCAGTTCTGGAGTGGGAGCAGCTTGTGCTCAGCTAAGCTCAGGCAGGACCACTTGTCCCAAACGCACCTTTGCCCCAGCAGGACAGGCACCGCTGCCCTCGGATCAGAAGATGTGCTGGCCTGGAGAAGGGACAGCTGTCGCCTCCCGAGGAATGAGGGGGGTGAGAACAACAGGAGGTGTGAGGACTGGGTTTGCCTGTGGGCTTTTGACCCCGTTCTCACAAGGAACAGATAAAGCACCCTGACTCCCCAGGGTGTCCCCAGCTGCAGGGTGTATTGCAGGTCTTTCAAAAGATAATTTCATGGTGTGCCACAGGTTTTCTGCCATCCTCATTCCTGCTGCCCTCTCCTGCCCCAGGTATTTACTCTCAGCCTTCCATCCCCGTGTTTCCTTTAACATCCTTTTGTAGAAAGCACCTTCCCTCCTCCAAACATCTAACCAATGAGCATGGCAGGGATGTTTGCTTTCCCTCTCAGAAAGTGTCCTGAGTGCCCCAGCTGCTGCCTGAATTAATTCTGTCACCTCTTGCTCTCATCTTGCTCCTCTGCTCTGGGTGCAAGTGCTAGGAACTCTATTCAGAACAAATGCCAATGTGCATCTTTTGCTAATGACTCCCACCAGTCATTCTTTAACTTCTTTTAAGCAAAACCCAGAAGTCAGCCGGATTAATGTATCACAACAGCTTTTCTGGAAGTCAGCACTTCCAATTTGAGAATATTTCCCTGCTAGCTCAGTACTGCTCAAGCACACAGTTACCAAAACTTTCTCTGCCTGATGTGGGAGAGTGACTAATTTCCAAATGATGGGATAAGAACCCTCAGTATGGCTTTGTATCACCTACAGGTGCATTTTGAGGTTGTAGGTTATAGATGTTTGTGTTCTCTAAATAGCACCTTCACTTTCTATTGCACTGTGCAAAATTCCACAGGACTAATTTAGGATCATGTCTTTCCTAATAATCAGAAGTGAAATTTTAGCCACCCCTACTCACTCCTTTTCAGGGTCACCTGTGTGATTGATTTTCTTCAGCTTTTCTTTTGCTCAACCCTTTGAACTCTATGGGATTTACACATTGTTCAGTTTTGTTCATCACTGACATTTTCTGTTCCTGTAGCCTTTACTAAATGCCTGAAAACTGGATGCTGTTGCTCTCAGTAGTACACCTTTCTAGGAGGGTTTTGTATTTTTTTCCAGATTTCTCTTGAACTCAAGAAATTTTCTGTCACCAGTTAAAAGAACCTGTGAGTTCTGCACTCTACAGATTCCATGTTCTTCTCAAGCTTATTTCAGCTTGTGAATATTGCAGGAGGAACAGGAAAACAGTGCCATCACCATGATTAGAGGCTTGTGAAGTTCCATTCTCGGACTATGTAGTCACCACCCTCTGCTCTAAAGCAGGAGGTCACCTTGGCTGTAGCCAGATTTAATGGCAGAGTAGCTTGATTACCAGCCTTAGTGCCCTTTCTCAGTCCATGTACTGGTTAGAAGGTGTGCCAGTTCTCAGTCCAGAACACCACCAGCAGCCTCTTGCTGGGGTATGTGTAACCACGACTAAAGGAACATACAAACCCCCAGCTGGGACAAAATCCGGTCAGGAGAGACATTTCCTGGAGCTACACCTGGTGATTTTCCAGTCAGTCAGAAGCTCGTCGTTGGATGGGATAAGAAGATCATAAACACATCTTTGTTTCCTTCTTTGCCATCTTGGATGTGACTGAAATGGTGGGCAGCACTCCTGGTGCACAGCAGACCCTTTTCAGAAGGTGTGCTGGAGCCTCCTTGAGGGACATGAATGTTTAGTCTAAACAGAGTTCCCAGTGCTCCAGCTCAGATCCTCCATTTGCCATGAATGAGCATGCTTTGCAACTTCAGAAATGTATTTTTTTCCATTTCAAATTCACCACCAGCAAGAAAAATAAAGCCAGCTTACATATAGAGGCATACATAATGTCTTAAGTTATAGTAAAATATTTTTGTTTGAAGAAAGAAGTTTATGAAAATTATTTGGGCCTATTTTCTGTTCTAAGCAAAATAAATATGAGAAACAACACATGGAATGCACTCTGGAAAATATATGACATCATGTCATCATTATGACACTGCAAATAACATAGAAAAAGGCTCAATTTTGTGCCTCACAAATTATCCATATACCATGCAGTGTCAAGAGTAAAAAAAAAAAATGCACCAAATAGTTCAAAAATTAAATTAACTTATTGGAAAGAGTGAAAAGTGACCGTGATCCCAAGTGTCTGGGGGAGAGGGTTTTTATTTCCTGCTGGTGCGTGAGCGAGTCTGTGATACGTGGTAGTAGCAATCTGCGGGATTGCATCTCCCGTTGGGTCCGGGCGGCCCCTGCGGTCCTGGTGAGCCTGATGTTCCTGGTGGGCCTGGCAGGCCAGCAGCTGGCAAAACAAAGCTAGAATTAGCAGAGCCCTCAGCAGAGCATGTGCAGTGCCCTGCATTCCACCACTGACATCCGCTGCACTCCAGCACATCCACGAGAAGGCAGCTGCGGCTGACCTCACGCTACGACCCAGCTCGGGAGGAAAAGCAGGAGTGTAAAACCAGTGTTAAAAACAGGAGAAAGGCCTGTTAGTTTATAAATAACAATAGCAGAAATAAATCTGTAGACTTGTACCTGCAGGGCCAGGTGGTCCAGGGTTACCAGGCAGTCCAATTCCAGGCTCGCCTCTTTCCCCTTTCTGTCCTCTATAACCTACACAGAATAAAGATATGCAAATAAGAGCACCCTCTTATTTTAGGTAGTGATTTTCTGTATATCTCATTGTCACAAAATTACCAAGACCAATATAGTTGGGAAAGCACATGCTTAGGTCTCTTTTTCAGAATACATGTGGTTTTTTTTCTTTCTTGAGACAGCTCTCAAGTTTATAAGTTCCTTCTGGAAAATATGAGCATTTTTAGCAGTAACTATTACATCATCTGTCAAAGGGCTCTTGCATTTTTCACTAGCGGAACCTTTCCCTGAGTCTTTAATTTACCTGAAATTCCTCCAATAAAGAGCCAAAAGTGGACTTTACTCCCTCTATTCTGCATAAATCCTTACACTTGCACTTTTTAGACTGTAAACTGGTAGTTTTATGATTAGACATTCCCCTGTAGGTGAGAGAAGACCCACTCCACTCCCTGGTAAATGTTGCCCAGCTGCCCTCACATGGAATGGGGCATCTTTAGAGCTTGTGCAGATTTTAGGTTTGAAGTTTACTTTGACCCAAATAGCTGCATATCATTAACAAGATGTGATTACTAATTATGTCTTGAATACCTGAGTCCTTTATCTTCACAGACCATAGTTTTATATTTATCTAAATGGCTTCCACCTTAGGTGCTGCAACCCATCCCCAACCCCTGCTTCTTTTTCCTTCAACTGTTTTTAAAAAGTTTTATTAGTTGGAAACACTCTGGCTGCTTTAGAGCAGAGGACTTGTTGCTATCAGTAAAATGTTTTCCTTATTATTTCAGGTTAAGAATGTACATTTATTATACAGGAGAAAGGATGAAAGCATTTTTAAAGGCGACACCTGCTACAAACCCTTACTTCAAAAGGGCTTACAAGGAAACCCTCTTCTGTATCCAGCACTTCAGATGCTGGCATGTAAGGTGACAAAAGTTTAAGACTGATTTCCTGATTTCTGGCCACATTTGGAATTAAAATCTTCCTGCTTCAGGGACCAGTATATTTTTAGCATCACCTATGCCGTACAATAAAGTATTGAGTTCTTCCTCTTGTGGAGAATTGCAACTTAGTTTGAATTAAAAGAGAAGAGCACAGCCGTGTCAATCCAACTGATTACTCCTGAAGATTAGTTGGCCCTGACAGGTGGATGGCAAAGGCTGTTTTGTCAGTGTGCTCTGGTCCATGCAACACTGCTACCTTACAGGATATTCCAGAAGGAAATTACTTTGAGGGCTGTGGGTACCAATTCAGCGCTGTTATGACAGACATAATGCAGTAGGAATGGTATGCAGAGCATTCAAGCTTTCTGTTACACACAAGCTCATTATACACTTCTGTAGAAAGTCTGTTATCTGTTGCAATCATTCCATCTTTCAAAACAGAGCATCAATCATTTTACTCCTCTCAGCACTACAACAAGGAAATTGGAGTGAGGAAAAAAGGTTACAAAATGCATGCAGAGTGCCATACATAACTAAAGGAAACCAACAGTTTAGAACCTCACAGAAACCCAAAATTCAAATTAAACATGCATTCTGGTCACTGACTTACGTTAAGCAAAATTTTACAAGGCATATACACACACAAGCTATAAAGACTAAGATGTAGATATTTGTATTGGATTTTGAATCTTGGATTTACTCTCTGGTGACCACAGTGGTATTTTTAACTACATCAAATTGTTTTGCTCTGAAAAATCTTGTGCAACATGTAGTATCACTGCGTTGTTTAAAAGCTCAGTCATAGAACCACAGGATCCATTTACAAGTCCAATTTTTTTATATTTCTCAATGTTTTTAAGTTTACAGTCAACGGTTACAATGCATTTCCCACTACAAGCTCAGTTAACTCTAATTTTACAATGAGGTTCTGCCACTAATCATTTGTTTTGCATTTCTTTAGTTATGGAGAAGAGAGAGAAATCAAAGGTACCATATGTCACATTTACAATCTCCAAGATAAGCATTCCTGCAGGTCTCTGACACACTGTAATTGAAAACGACTGAGATAGACTGAATGACTCTGTAAACATCACTGGAATACGAGAAAATAAGGAAAAAAACCCCAAAACACAATAAGACAAAAAGCAGTCTGCCAATGCAGATACATAGTCCAGGCTGGTGGTAAACCATTACTGGCTGTATCCAAATACACATGCAAGAGTGTAGTTTTTATGTGGTGGCAGGTAAGTTCTGCTAGCATTGAAGTTTGATACAAAAATTCACAAATACCTTGTCTAACAATAAGGCTTTGATAGAATGCAAGAATATTAATAAACAGACTTAAATGTAAACAATGTGAACAATGTAATGTGTAATTCTGGCAGAAAAATATTTGATTTTTAATGAGGTATATTTTGCTCAGAAGCAGAGCCATGATTACACCTCTACAGGATAATACCGTCTTCTGAGCTTAGACTGACAAACTCATACACAGTCAAAGGAAAATATTACCATACACATAAAACAGATTTTGATTTATTGTTTTTAATGTAAAGGCACATGTAAGATGCTATCTACTTTTCCTGGTAGAATTACAATTCCAGTAAGAGGCACCTTCTTAATTCAAAAGGTAACTGTTTTAGCAGAGCCCTTCACTCAGGCTCCAGAAGCTGTGTTGTGATTTCTGCAAGCCCGAAGTTCTGTTATTATAAACATTTACCCAACATGGGCAGTATGGTAAACACTTGGCAGCAGTATGTAGCAAGTTTGTGTTCATACAGATAAGCTTTTGTTCATAGATGAATAGTAACAGCTGGAATTCAGCTTTCAGTTTGGTGCTCCCCACAAACATCATGGTGTCACTACTACTGTCAAAAGTGTCACTACTGCTTCACCCTCAGCTCTACATGGAGATGACACAAGTTCATGTCCATGAATTTGGAGGTAAAAGGTATTTAAACTGCTCCAGAATGTATTCCACCTAAATCATGGAGACCCTCTTCCATCAGCATGGACAATGCAGCCCCCGCATGAAACTAACATGTCAAGCATCTAGAAAAATCTGAGGTTCTTTAATACAAATAAGAGGCAGAGATATTATCAAAACAGGGAGCGAGAAGATCAAAGTATCCACTGTGTTTTACTGTGCAGTCAATGTTCTTAAAAAGACTGCAAAGCAACAGAGAGGGTGCTAGAGTTGAAGTCCTCTCATCCAGCCACCAATACATGTTCTGAATTCCTTCTGTGTGTTACAGCTCTCTCAGCTGAGAGGGAGCAGATGGGTTTCAGATGAAAGTAAAACAGGTTAACTTTGACCTCCTCAGCAGAGAACATTTTGCAGGAGGTACCTCTTGAAACCACTGCAGCTGTTTCAGAAAAGTGACTGTGTCTAGATAACATCCACTACAATGGGTTCCTGATGTCAGCCAAAGTTTCTACATGCTTCCACCATGCAAATTAATAATTATAATAAGAGACATAAACTTTACAACAGAGATTACCAATAAAAATAAGGAGCTTTTGCTACTCATTGCATAGGATTTTTATTTTCTGAGATGAGTTATTTTTTCTTTTTGATTTCTTGAGGCTACCAAAAGTTACGAGGACCTATAAAAAACTAATTTCCTTAATTTGATAGAGAGAATTTTAATTAGGATGCAATCTTTTCTCTATTGAGAAAAGAATCATGTCATAACATAGAGTATCTCTGAATCGCTAAATTATCCCAAGGTGCATTTCATCTAATGGACCAAAATTCACTTACTATTACAATTTTAAAAATTCACTGAAGTCAGTGGAGTTAATTGAGCTAGATCCTCTAACCCATGACAACCTGACTTGACTGTTTGCAGATGGATAACATTGATAGATCTTGTTTGTAAAATCTTGAATAAACTTTCTAATTCTCTAGGAGATATTAACCTACCTTAAAGCTCATACAGAGTAAAGTCCCTCTCTTCTCCCTTAAGCAGGTGCTGTACATTTTAACATTAGTCATGCCTCAGAGCATCACCTTACAGATGCATATGCCATAGGTTATTTTTGAAATGAATATATATATATGTCTATATATATTTGCTATTTGAATACCAATTATGTGTTTCATAATTTAAGTTTAAATTCTTCATTATATTTTGCTTGCATGCTATATTTCTAATGAGACCATCCATTAAATTATATCTACCTGAACCACAGGGAAGGATCTGAGGAACTCTACAATCAACTTTGCTGAAGGCCAGCAGGTAAAAATTCTGGACTTCCTTAGAAGGGGATGACTCTACGCATAAGAGTCCAGAAATTCTTTACATATACTTTTTGAAAACCATGCCTACACTTCCAAAAGTTAGTGTCTCTCCTTTTTGCTTCTGGGACTAAACCCCTACCTATTTTCTGTTCAGAAAGAGATTCTGTCAGAATCTGTCAAAATAGTTCCTGACCAGTTTCCAGGGGAACCAGCACCACACTCAAGGTGTATGGAGGGGCCCCTGTGAACCCACAAATGAAGTTAAACACCTCTCCAGACACACAGTAGCATCTGCCTTTCCAGCTGGCTGGCTCTAGCAGGCTCTGCATGCTAGACAAATTCATGCAGGACATATTCACAGAGGTCCTGTTAATTGCTTGCTGAAAGCATCTACTTCTTCTCACTGCTTGTGTGGGACAAGTGACTCTGCCAGCCCAGACACATATTACTGCACACAGCAAGTCCCTGAAGTCAGCAATCTGGGCTACACCCAAGTGAGAAATATAATAAAAAGTGTCTGTCAGTCAATACCAAGTCTGTATTAGGACTTGTGCACACAGCATGCTACCTTAAAGGGCTCAGCCACACACGCACGTAATGTGCTTCACCAAGAATCCTTGTTTGCTATGTATTTTATGGCTGAAGACAAGCTGGAATATAAAAGGATAGTTTTCAATTTGCTCAGAGATTTGAATTTCTTTTTACTCTTGGCACAAAGCAGTAACATGAGCAGGAACAGCTGAGGAAGGCATGAAGGGTATGCATAAGTGTGCTCCTCTTACAGTACATTCTCTTACTCGCAGTACAAAAAAGAGGCAAGGTAAACTTTTGGTTTTCTTTCCTTGGAAGTGTAATTTTGTATATATTTTGATGTATCAGAGAATTTAAGCCTTCTCACTTAGCTTACCTTTTACTAATTGAAATCAAGTATTGAGCATATTGGTAAAACAAATGGAAATCCTGTGTACATGGGGCACTATTTTACCCAAGTATAAGGTATGGAAAAGTATGGAAAAGCAGCTTCTTTTTGTTTTGTTTTTTTCAAGCATAAGTATCACCTTTTAGTCTTAATGTTCACTAGCTGGAAATGAAACCTGGTGCAACGTTTCACTTCCCTGAAGCATTTGAGACTATCCAGTACATACATCATCATTGAACAATCTGGCACTGACATTGAAGGTGACTATTTGCAGTGATCTGAATATTTAGGTAACGATGAAGTCAGTGTTGTAAGATTCTAAGCCTTTTATTGTTTTTCTTGATCCTTTATTCTTGTTCTTCTCATTCTGAGCTCATCACATTTTTCAAGCTTCTGTCAGGGGTATGCGCTTATCAATGTTAGTAAGTCCTTATTCTTCTGATAGCTTTAGGATCCACACATCTTCAGCTTTGTTGGCATGTTCTTCATTCCAGTCTGACTTGCTCTGACTCCAGAGCAGACCAAACTAACAAAAGATAATAAAGAACTACCTACAGATAAACTGCAAATTACATGTTACCCACCCACAAAAATATTATTAGTCTATAAAATATTTTTTTCCTTCTAGTCTGTTCTCTTCCTTTTAATCTCTGAAAGGCTGACTCTACGGTAGAGCACAACTACAATGAACTTGAATCCTCTAAACCTGATTTTGCAGTAAAAGACAGTTCACAGAAATAAGAATCCTATACTGTCCAAGTGCACTGAAATGCACAAATTACTCTTTGGGGTATAGTGAAAAATTGATTACTCTGATTTTTTTTTTTTTTATGACAATAGATTCTTTCACTGTAAGAAGAATTCATTTAGCAATACTCCAGTTTTCACTGCTACTTAAAGAAGAATATTTTTCTTCAGTTTTTCCTGCCCTGTATTTTCCCAGGATCAAAGCTGAGAGCAATCAGACTAGGAGATCAAATTTTCTTTCTTAATTAAGAGGGTATATCAATATAAAGCTGAATCTAAATAGCAAGAGTGTTGGAATTGTTTTTCTTCCTTATTCAAGTATTTCATAGAAAAAACCATAGTAGTTCTGTCAGACTTAGATATTCGTCAGTTATTAACTTTATAACTGATTAGAATAAAATGCACTGATTAGGAGTTTTTAATCAGTAAAATCCACACATTTACTATGGGTTAATATTTAGATGTGGTCTGGAAAAACATAAGTACATAAGTTTAAAAGTTAATCATTAGAAAGCTAGATGGGTAATCCTGGCGTATTTAATAAACATTAGCAAGTGTATAAGGAAGGATTTCAAGATACAAGGAACTAAAAGGAACATTTTTTGGAATTCCTACCTTGAATTCCACGTTCTCCTGGTGGCCCTGGCAAACCATCCTTTCCTGGTGGCCCTGGAGACCCATCTTTTCCTGGCGGCCCTGGTTTTCCATGAGCTTGGGAGGCAAGCATTGCAGCAGGTAGCTTCATCTGGGATACAAATTGAGCCATCCTTTCTTCATTAATCAAAGACAGAAGAAAATATTGATAAGAAATCTGCCAGCAAAAGAGAGGGAAAAAAATCCCAAAGCCCCAGCTAAATTTTCTGTAAGTAGGGTGTTTAACTCTTCTTAATGTTAAGGTATTAAAATGCTCCAATAGGTACTAAGACCTTCAGTTTCAACTCAGATTCATGTCTGAGTCTTTACCCTTTGAAATAATCAGAATGAATTTGTTTTAAAGTTTCTATTACTACTCTCTATTACTAAAACATTCCAATATTTCAAATTACTTCAGATTCCTGTTCATGAATATATTTAAAACACACAGACAGAATAATTAGTACTTAACACATTGATGGAGGGCTACCTCATATGTTTGAAATTCATATTAAGCTGCAAAGCAGAGATTAAATACTGTGAACAATTCTTGGAATGTGCTGGAACCCTGAAAACAGTTGTAAAAAACATGAAAGTGGTCAGCAAAGATTAATTGTAGATATTTCAGAACAGAAATGTTCATGCTGGTGGGATAAAGCACCCTTGGTAATATTTTAGTGTTCCATAGAGTTAGATAAAATAGGTCTGACTGTCTCATTTATACCAGATTAAACCCCTAAACATTCCACAATTTAGCACATATTTGCTATGGTGGAGTTTTAAGATTTAAGAAAAAAAAATTAGAGACAGGGCATCAAACAAAAAAGGAGGAAGGTGATAGAAAGTAAACAAAAGAAAACAATGCCAAAACTGGAAGATCTGTGGGAACAGTAGCAAGGTACAGGAAATGGAATAGCTCTAAAGACAAAACTCCTTTATGCCCTGTGGGCAGGGCACCTTCTAATGCTTTCTTTTTGTGAATAAATACTTTGTTGCCATTCTGTCTGAATGGGAAAAGGAAGTGACTTCACTCAACAAACTGCTGTTGAAATACATAGTAGTTTGAACTCTGAGGGGGTAGCATCCTGGGGAAAGGTGATAATACACAAAACCATAGCCTTGTTATAAAGTGAAAAACTGCCTGAACAGGTTAAGAAGTCTCAAGCTTTATATAATTTCGTTTATCCCTAAAATATGGTTTCCATTCACAAATATTAATGACAGAATAACAAGTCATATTGAAGATGAAAGAAATGCATTTTTGCAGCGGAAGAGAAGCTACTGTTAAGGGGTATTCAAGAAGAATCTTGTTTTAGAAACCTGAGTCACAGCTTTTCTACTGTGACTAAAGGAATGCTGGGGAAGAAAAGTATTTCCTCTTCAGAGTAAGGACTCATGTAAGAAACCTTACATAATATAAAGGCCTTGGCTGGATCTGGTACTTGCCTAAAACTGTGCCAGAAGATGGTGGGAATTCTGGGGGAATTCTGGAACTCAGCAGGGATACTTGCTGAGAAAACTGCACAGCAGTTTAGAGCTATGTGGCTGGAAGCTGTCGAGCCTTTCTCTGATTTAGATGGTCAGCCACTAAGTAGGCAAAATAATTAGGTGTATAGATGGTCTCTGCTTCAGTAACACTTCAATACCTTAATGGCACGTTGTAGATAAACAGTGTCTGCAGTAATATATGATACATGTATGTATCTACAGTGACACATACTTATGTTTGCTATTATGATTTGGAGCAGACTATCATTCAGTGCTAGTCTTAAGGAATATATAACATAAGGAAATACTCTGTTTAACAGATACTCTACCTTCTCATTGTTTGAACAGAATCATGTAGACTTCTAAAGCACAGCTATAGCAATAAGGTAACTGCTAGGTCCAATGTAAGTTAGACAACATGTAAAGAAATTTAGAGCAGAATTTCAGATTTAGCTGTATAATACTTCCTTTTATTACCTTCAAACACCTTAAGAACCTCTTGTTTGATATATCTTTTTATTTCTTCAAGTGAAATTGCATCAGCCTGATGAGGAAAAAGAAAGGTGATATGTATCAGAAGGAATATACAGAGGACATTTTGTGATGATACAGAAGTAAGAAATGCTCAAATTAGCATTAAAAATATGAACCCTTCACAAACAGATAAGTGTTTTAATATATTTGTGTTATTTATTTTACTGGAAAGGCCACTTTACTGCAAATACATTATAATATTGTAAAGACACTGGTGGCATGAAGTGAGAGAAGCACCCCCAGCTGCCAAGATGACCTGGATGTGATGCGTATGGAAGTTAACTTGCACAAGACAGTAAGGATGTCCAGTGACAACACTCTGCTTTACTTTTGCATAGCATCTGCCAACTTCTCACCTGCCCTGGAGACTACTTGCTTTGATGCACTGCTGACCAGAACCAAGCCACAGGACCAGTAACTTCAATGGAAAAGTGTTTTAGAGCTTTATATTTTCTGAGTGAGGTGAAAAAGAACCCATAACATGGATGTGTACGCCTGTGTGCTCTTGCAGACAAATCAAGATATCTACAACTGGTAAGCAAGCATTTCATTGTCTTTTTAAATGCTAACTTCTCTTCTACTGAAAATCAGTTTTGTCCTCCTTTTCTTTCCCAGTTGCAAAATCTCAGACTTTAGCTCTTAATCTTATGGAAAATGTGAAAATTAACTGTACTGAGTAGCCATATTGATATGCAGGAACTAAAGAAATAAGGTTTATCCATAGCAGATGTTTTAAAAAATAATTAAAAATAACTTCCTGATCATGTGGGCATATTTTTTTCCACCTTAACTGAACATTGAAATTATCTGAGAAAAGTCCTTAGTTTTCCTAATACTGTGCTACTCCTCAGTTGATTTCCACTGCTCAGCCCATGCTACCTTCATAACTGTCTGAATTCACAAGCAACCAAGATAAACTTTCATTTACTTACAGAAAACCCTGGGGGTCCTGGTGAACCTGGGGGGCCTTGATGACCTGGTGATCCTGGATAGCCTCTGTCTCCTGGAGGGCCAACAGGACCCACATCCCCCTTTTCTCCAGATGGGCCAGGTTTCCCTCGTTCACCCTGTGGACCTCTGTCTCCTGGAATACCCTGATCTCCCTGTGTAAAATAAAAGCAGAAAGAAAACCACTGCACACAGTGGAACTAAACCTGGAAAGTCACTCGAGAATGCTAAAGAGAAAATTCTTGCCTGCTCAGAAACAGACTGAGTCATGCAGGGAAGATGATTTTACAGGCTCAACCTTGTCTCTGAAAATACATTTTGTTTTCTTGCACTTTTGATGTTGAATTACAAAAAGAATATCTTGTCTCTGTAACCCACTTTTCAAGGACAGAACTTGAGTATAGAAAGTTTTTAGCCCTTATACAAGGATGTAGAAATGTCAATTATGGCATAGGTATAATTTAGGTGCTCAAATTCACAAAGGCAAAAGACACCAGGATGTTTCCTGTAACTTTCCTTAGAAGCCTACTATTTTAGGTCTTCATTCACACAAAATTATAGTTAATTAAGTTATTTCCAGTACCCAAAGGGGGCCTAGGAGGAAGCTGGAGAGGAATTTTTAACAAGGACATGTAGTGACAGGACAAGGGGGTAATGGCTTCATACTGAAAGAGAATAGGTTTAGACCAGATATTAGGAAGAAATTCTTTACTGTGAGGATTACTGGAACAAATTGTCCAGAGAAGCTTTGGATGCTCCAAGTCTGGAAATATATTAAAGCCAGGTTGGATAGGGCTTACAGCAACCTGGTCTGATGAAAGGCCCATGGCAGGGTGGCTGGGACTTGATGCACTTTAAAGGTACCTTCCAGCCCAGGCCTTTTTATGATTCTGTGATATATAAGTTCTCAGGTTTATAACCCTGCAGAGTAGGTATAGATAGCTCTACTATCAGATATAAAGAAAAAGGCAGGTTTCTCTAGAATCATGGTGCTATGGCAGTGTGAAGCTGATCCTTTTCTCCTAAACAATCCATGTTTTACAGGCAGCCAGCGTGTAGGAGGAAAATCAAATACTGCAACTTTTCAAACAAGCATTTTTTAACTGCCTCCAGTGTTTTCTTTGTGCTTTGGAAAAGATCCTTGTAAAAATTCATAAACTAGGTCATCTATTCCTCCAGATTCCTCTTTAAACTCTCTACTATGAATTGTACAAGATTCAGGACATTTGTTTTGTGTGATCTCTGCCTAAGGTGCTGTTTTATTCAGCCTTTCTCCTTTCTAGCATTCTCCTATCTCTTGTATTTTATCTTGTATCAAATTCTGTGCAGAAGGAACTTCTGTTTTTCCTGTGTTTCTACCTGCTCTACTCCATCAGGTAGATCACAACCTAGGATCAAGGTGTGCAGATAACAGCAAAGAATGAGCAAGCCATTAGCACTTGTATCTCTTGAAATTACTAGAAAACTGGTATAAAACATGTTTTCAACTAGTTTGTCACTAGTTTATAAAGTAGTAATAACAGCAGTGTTTAGTCACTCAAAGGATATATAAAATTATTTCAGCAAAATTATTGTTGTATTCTTAAAATACAATTCCTTCTTAAAATGGATTCTATTACAATGTTCTTATATTAGACAAGAAAACCTCAAAAGTTTTATTCTGCCCTTCCAATTTTGCTGCTTCTATTTTCTGTAACTACTACAGCAGGTCTCAAACTGAAGGAGCATGCTGTACAGCAGTAATAATAAAGGCTGCAAGAAAACCTTGACTTTATTTTCTGTAATCATTGCAATCTCTCTCACAGATTCAGGCTTGTGTCCTTAAAGGAAAAACCAGAACATTGTAAACAGTTAATTTTTTCAGGGATAATTGTAATACTTGTTAAACCCCTATGTCTCTTCAGTGTAATAAAACAGCATTTCCTTTTCCAGATTAAACAAGAAGATACTTCTCTGAGTCATCAAATAAATGTGGTAGCCATTTGATCAGGACATCAGGACTTTAGCAATGTTATAAGAAGACCATCTTTTATATTTATATGTTTATATAGATACAAACTCATCCCTCACCTCCCATAATCATTCCTGCCCACCATGACCTTGTTACCATGAACAGACCTGTCTGAAGAGTTTGGGAAGCTGTCAGATATTGCACTGGCATTCCTGATGCCTAAGCATGACAAGCTTATTTTATATAAAACATTATTTGTGCTTGTGCCATAGAAAGGATGACAACAGGGCAAGTTCATAGCTTTTGCAAAGTCTGACAACAGCACAACTGGATTATCAGCTTTCCAATTTTCAGCCTATTGATCAATTTAAACTATCCAGGCCAACTGTGTTTAAAGTCTATAAAATGTATTTTTCCTATAAATGCAGAAGCCAAATCAGCTCTAATTCCTTGAAGTGGTGTCTAGGATTAAACCTCTTAGATGTCTAGATGACTGCTTGAAGTTCACAGAGAATTAATTTCTTGATTTTGCCTGTAAGATATTTGATGATGAGGTGTTTATATGCTCAGTAAAAAAGGAAAAAAAATATCATAATAGGCACTTACACGTTCTCCTTTGGGTCCTCTGTCTCCTGGTCTTCCCACAGCACCCTGAAAAATGGTTTTTGAAAAAAGATAAACTTATCAATTAAAGGCTTTGTTGTGTATTCATGTGTTAGCAGAGCAGAAAGAAATTGCCTAGGATTAATAGCTGTGGTTTCTGTGAGGAATAAAATACACAAAAGCATGTTTTCTTACCGGAGGACCTGGCAATCCATCTTTTCCATTGATTCCCTGAGAAAAAAAAAAAAATAATATGTTTATTTGCTTTAAAAATTAAAAGGGTAAAGCTCAGTGTTTGGTGCCATATCAGTAAATGTTCTGAAGCAGCAGTTTGTGTGACTATAATAGAGAAATACAAAGAGCATCAAAATGTGCACCAAATCTAATGATCATCCAACTTTAAATGAAAAATTATAGGGAAATTTTGCAAATGTGGAATATTTGTGGACATGTACATGCACTTTTTCAGTCCCAGCTAGTCCTAATACAATCATGGGAGAGATTTCTTTTATTCTAGATATTAGCCTTGGCACCAAATTACCCTTCTGCTCTTACAGAGACTGTGCCTTACTATTATATGTTCAGATCCATTCTTTGATCCTTAGAACTTGCAGCATGGCACAGTTTTGGTCTCCTGGGTTAAAGCTATTTCCTTCCCCAAACAGAGTGATTGCATTCATAGCACCTGCTAGAAACTGTTTCAGGCCCACATTATCCTCCAGACTGGAATGTGGCATGTTCTCAGAGTCCTAGCTGGTATGGGCCAAAATAATGTCAGAGAGTATATTAACAATTGCACAATGCCAGATAATTGCAAGATAAATGCTCTGGCAGTGTTTAATTTAGTGGGATATTTATGGATCTGCACATGTAGCAAACTCACAGCTGTTTCATTGAGAAAGGACAACTTGTATGAGCAGAGACATCAGGAATTCTTTCTTTCTCTTGAATTTCTTTAATTTCTTTCTCTTCATATACTGTGGAGTTTTGCACAGATTAGGCACCTTGGGCTAATTTGATGCAGTAACTACAGAAATTGTCTCTTCTTCCAAGGCAGCGGTGTAATGTGGAGATGTGCTGACAAGCTGCAAAGGTCTGCTGCTCATGTTCATCCCCAAACCAGCAAGATTCAGGGGAGATAATGAGTCTTGCACCACCCTTACTGAACCCCTTCTAGAATATAAACCAGGTTTTTAAAACCAGCTCAGACAGTGCTGACTACACTGCTGTCACACTTTTATTACCTAAAGGAAGCAGATTAGACATCTCCTAAGTGAACACAAAATGCCTCAGCTGCAGTGTTGCACCCCCTGTATATAGAAGAGTCTCAAAGTTTATTCAGTCATGAAGTACACGGTTCTTTATCTAAACTGAAACTGAGAACCTATTCTGTCACCCCATCTTTTACCGACTGTGCTGAGTATCTGGGTTCATATTCTACCCCTGGAAAAAGTACAAGAGGGGACTTTATGTCAACAAGATCCAAATGACCTACATAAGACCTTTAAAGGCAACACCTCAGGAACATTAACTACTAAAACACCACAATAACAGAAATTCTTTTTTTGATGGTTAATATTGAGCAGTGCAGCTCTGTGTGTTCTTCATATGTTACCTACTCTAACACAAAGCAAGATATAATGTCCTTTCTTTTGTAACTTCTGATAAACTAAAACACAAAATATATATTCAGTATAGAATTGCTTACTGGTTTTCCTTGTGGCCCTTCTGGACCAGGGAAGCCTATATCTCCTATAGGTCCTCTTTCACCCTAAGAAAGAAGAAAACACACATATAAATCTGCATGAGAAATCTTGCATTAGGTGTCTGAAATATTTGTTTGCTATTGTAAAAATCCAGAACTCAAATCTGTACTTACAGGTTCTCCTGGCAACCCTGGGGACCCAGGGGATCCTGGCTTTCCCTGCAAAAAGAGAATATTACAGATTCAAACTATTAGGAAGCCAAATACAATTTTTTTCTATATCAGAAATTAGAGCGTATATATATATATATATATATATATATGTATATATGAGAGAAATATTCATGGTATTGTTCATTAATGCTTTAAGAAAGGAAAAAGAAATATTTTACCAGATTTCTGTCATATTTAATGAACAGGCTCTTGTATTATCTTGTCATATTTAATGATCAGGCTCTGTTAACAGGCTCTGTTTACTCAGTAGTTTGGTTTTGTTTACCCTTTCTGAATACTGAGCTGCTTTTATGAAATTTTCTTTTAAAACACCATGATTTCCACCTTGAGAAGTCATAGTCAGATCCAAGTTTTTCAGTGTATATATAAAATCAAAATTTTTTCTTCAGGTAATTTCTAGTCCTGACTTTTTTTAATTTTTTTTTTTTTTTTGTGTGACTTCACTATTGACTTAATGCCTTTTGCAAATTTTCTTCATGATAGTTTTTGGCCACTTTTATTGTAATTTTATGTTCAGCTGCCAGAATTACCAATCTTATGACATCATTTAAATGCTGATTTTAAATGTCTCTTTTTTGTAGGATACCCTTCTTCTAAGAACTTGAATCTACATATCCTGAGAGTATCCTTGGCCCTCAGGTGACTTGTACAAGCGAGAGATCAAACCCATCAGCACCAGGGACAACTCTGGGAGCAGCAGGACTGAGCATTCATGTTGAAATAGGCATTGGTGACAAGGCCTGCAGGATCTCAGTCCAAGCTTCCCTGACAATCAAAACAATCTCAGCAAAATGCCAAAGTGAAAATAAGACGTTTGTATTCCCAGATGGGAAAAAGGGTCTACTATTCAATCTAGGGAATGATGACAGGTAAGGAAGACAAGTTCTTTTCCAGCAAGATATGTGGCTATGTCTCAAAATCCTCCTAGACTACTGAAAAAAATTTGTCTCACATGTCCACTGTTTTGTTGATTAAAACTCCTTAGCATAAAATGTGAAAGCGAACAATTTTTTTCAGAAGGAAATGTTTTATTTTAGTGGATTTTGTTAGAACTAAATATAGTCAACAGAATGTAACTCCTTCAGTAAAGAAGGGAGCTCATTAAATATTTCATATCCAACTTGAATAGAGAACCTCCAATATCTTGGGACATATCCAGTGGGAAATTCATAGGAAATGCACAACTGTGACCTTTCTAACCATTTACAGGGTTATTATTAACAGTGTAAAATCTGTTTCAGAACAAGCTTTGAAATTCTTACATCTGCTATAAAACTCAGAGAAATATTTTTCCCCTTAAATGTGCGATTCTTTTAGGAAAACCCCATGAAATTAGGCTATTTAAGATGATGTTCTCTCTTGGAACTCACAGTATATAGACTAAATCAGTGGCTTATAGACTAAATCAGTGGCTAATGGAAATGGGAGTGTGTAGACACATACTCTTCTTTATTTCATGAAACACATATTTATAATTTAAACAGCTCCTGAATGTATTGGTAGCTGCCAAAATTTAATAATAAATCTATTTGCATATAAATAACTCTATATTGCCTCCTGAAAGATGGATAAAATTTTTTATTAAACTGTGAATGCAATCTAATATCTTCATTTCCTTTAGGAACACAAACGAATAATTATAATTTCAATTTATTATTAGCTACTTTTACTTTCACCTACAACAAAGTTCCTCTATGACTTTCAGAAACTTCTCTGAATACCACATGTAAATAGATGACAAAGCATTCCCCTAAAGCAAATGTCTGATCGACTTGATATGCAGAGCCTTGTGGGTTGAAATAACTAATATTCATGATTTTTCTTTGTGATAGAAAGATGCTCAGACATGAGCATGCTCAGGAACACAAAAACCAACTTTATCTATGTTAAACAGAGGCAATGAGAAGAATTTCACATTTCTTAACTAAGCATATGCAGCTTTGAATTCCAGCTTAATCATGCATTCACCCCACTCACTCTTGACAATTTAATAAAAATATGAACCTTGCTGCCATTAAAACTCTAATTTCTCTAGGGAAAACTCATAATCCTCACACCTACATATAAAGCATAAGCCAATCACTGGTGTTCCTCAGTGACTGAGATTACAGATCAGCACCTTGCTTGACCTATTTTTTCAGCTTCTACAAACCTGAGTTTTCTTTAAAGAAGATACATACCGGTGTCCCTGACACTCCTGGTGCTCCAGCTGGTCCACGGTCACCCTGAAGAAAATATAAACCTATGTTTAAACTACAACAATCAAACCAAAAGTTTCTTTGCTGGATTCCCATTAAAACACAAGGAAGTGAACTGAAAATGAGGACAAGAGCCAGGCTAAATGCCTAAATATTTATCTGTGCCACTGGCTCATTATACAGACTTGAACAAGTAACCACAGTCCTTTGTTTAGTTCTCTCACATAATGTTTTCCTTTGACTCTGTGTGAGGCCTCCCTTGAAAAGAGATGGAAAGTCCCTGATTTACCTGTAGTTCTCCAAATAATTATAATTTGTGGTCATGACAATGACCAAAATTTATCCAGGGTAATTCACTTTCATATCAACATCCCCATATTTAAGATGTACCTTTCAAAGAGGTTTTTTCTTTCCTGCTACCCAGTCATCCATTTACTACAAGCCAATGTCCTCTGCTTGTGCCATGGCCTTCTCAGGGCAAAGACTCTCATTTTAGCACACAGTTAGCTTCATCTATGCTTTAAGCTAGGACAGTGTTTTTTTTTGGCTGGAAGTGATGAGTTACAGGCACAAATTCATCTTTCTCGACAGGACTGTAATCCAAATCTGACAGACAGAGCTCATCAAGTGGTCAAACTCTACCCAGAGGTATTTACCCACTGCTGACATGTTGGTGTACAATGCTATGCTCTGCTACTGTAAGGCTGGTTAAGTTTCTAAATTTGTGTCAGAAAACCCTTGGCACTGTTGAAGCCATACTAACAGGAGAGTATTTTTCTGAGATGGGTTTATGTTACCTGGAGCAGATGTACTAAAGCTCTGTAAGCATAGCTACAGCCATGTTGTGTTCTGTATGAGGGGCCCAGGAAGTTTTGGGATTTTTGGTTTCTGTTCTTACAAGCAATGGTGGTTTGTCTCATCATTTTGTTCAGGTGCACAATGATCTTGCTGTTGATTAGAAACACTTCACTCCCTCACACAAAGTGTAAGAGATGACAAGTTCCATGTCTGACCTCGTGTTTGGAGGAAGGATCTTACAGGACACAGCTCAGCCTGTCCTGCTCTGGAGGCTGGCAGTAGTCACCCCGTGAGGAATACAACCTGCACCCCTGGAACACTGAGTGGGGAGCACTGAGTGCCTGCAGCAGGCAGGGCAACGTTCTCTGGAGCTCTGCACTCTGCCCCAGTGGTTATTCCAGACCCAGAAGTTGTGGTTTTTTTCCCTATATGCTGGCTATGATAGTGAAACTAAAAATGCCTAACACCTCCCTTGCAACAATTTGTTTCTTTCTTTTCAGGGTTATTCTGGTCCTTTCAGCAGTGTGGCTTGCAGCACAGCTGCACCAGCCACTGTCAGCACATTTTATCCAGAGGACATGAGGCTTTTAAGGCAGTTCATGAAATTGTCATGAAATTACAGCCAGTGTTGTCTGTAGAAGATGACATTCTACTACACAGAGAAGCATCATGGCTCTAAATTAAAATCCAGCATGCACTATACTGTTGGGACTGGCAGGCTCTGAGATTTTGTTCACTTATTTGCACCACAAATGTGAAATTTTGACCTAATTTAGTTAAGGAAACGATATATTTTGCTTTGGGAGAAGGCCAAACACTGAGCTGGTTTATATGATATGATCCATTGCTTATTCCCTTTATTTAATTCCTGTCTCCACTTTGTCTCAGTTAGACCTGTAATGTCTCCCTGTGTTTGTTCATTTTGAAATTAGACTAGTCTTTAATTGCTTGTAAATTGTAGAACTCCAGAGCAAGAACCATCTCATGTAATTTAAGCATCTAGTATAGATACCTATCTTAGATCTTCTCACTGACTGAACAAGTAGGAGGACTGTACAGTGATATTGTGAGGGAAACTTGTAATTTACATTTCCTTGTGATGGAAAACAAGTTTCAGTAAAGTACTTTTGCATCAAATCATTTAATAGCATAATTCAAAAAGCTGAAAAACATTTCAATTTTAAAAATTTTACTCTTTTTTCTTCCTAAATTAGAAGATATGGGGAAAATCAAACTGGTTTTGCTGACAGAAAACATATTTACAGATTTTTTTTTATTCTCTGCTAAATGATTTGTATTTTGTAATATTTAGAAGTGAATACCAAAATCTTGACTTCTTTAGCCTTAAATGAAAAGCTTTTCTCTAAATTTGTAATCAGCCTCCACAATTAGAAAGCAAAAAGCTGAGAGCAAGACAGATGGACTGTAAACACAAGATGATGTTCAGGAGAGAACAAGAACCATACATAGGAAAATATTAGCTATATTACTGTCCAGTACAGTAGTGTTCTACCAAGAATATTACAACGCCTCCTACACACAATTTTCCATTTGCAGAAAATGAAATTTTATGTTCGGTGAGTATATTATTTGCTACCATGCTAAAGCAAAAAAGGAAAATATAAATAAGTATGCAAAGATTTTTCTCACAGAAACACTAACTTACAAAAAATAAACCAGACAAGGCTTCTGAAGACATTTAGTTGCAGATAGTGGCCACTAAGAAATCGTGCCTTCTTTTTAAGAGTCCTACCTTTTCCCCTGGGAGTCCTTCCAGTCCTGGTAGTCCCATTGGTCCTGGGTCTCCCTGTTTTTTTATTTTTTTAATTAAAAGATTGCATACATTAGAATTTTTTTACTCAACATTGGAAATGTTGAACAGCAAGCAACAGCAGATGATTTAACTTGGGATCACTAAAACAGCTAAACAGGTAAACAGATTTTGCCATGACTCATTTTACTGATTTGCAAATTAAGCTTTTCCCAGGGGTTCTGTGTATTTGGCTCAATGGTTTAATTTTGTTGAAAGATGTAATACAGAAGACTCTGCTCCAGGGCTCATGCAAGCCAAGGTCACCTCTGAAGCACCTGCAGGCAGTGCAGTCCTGGGGTGTAAGCAAACACCGTCAGCCAGAGAACCAACCTCAAGCAATTCTGTGCTTGTTTCCCTAAACAAAGGTTACTCTGCAGCAAGGGACACACAGGCTGCATCCCTGGGTAGTCTTCAAGGTTTGAAAGAAAACTGTAAACATGCTCCAACGGAGATATCAGTTTAACATTTAGAGTAGAGTGGGGAGGTCCTTTTAATTATTGTTTGAAAGAAAATGGATAATTTACCATGGACATTTAACCTACAGCTAACGATTCCAGTATTTCAAGCAATTCTTAGTTAAATCAAAAGCCATGGGAAATTGCTGTCTGGATTTCCTGAAATCTCTGACAGATTTCACAATTCCCACCTAAACCCTGGTACTTGGTGTTTTCTGAGTAGAAAGTGGGTGCTGGTGCAGAAAGATATTTTCAGCTTCCAGGCGTTGTAGTGAAACAAAAAAAAAAAAAAGAGGCTTTGTGAATTCTTTTGAAGACAAATTATTAAACTGTTTTAGAAAACTGTCTCACAGCTCCATGTTTTGCTGTCACTGCTAAGAGGTTTTGGTTTGAGTTTCTTATAGTCCTTTGGAAGTACCATGTGTCAAACTACTTGGGGAATTCTCTATCAAAACCAAAAAATTCATACATACCACTGTTCCAGGATCCCCTTTTGGACCCTGTAAAAAACCCAAACAAACCAAGCAACATTTAAAGAAGAACAGTTACACAAAAAGATGCTTTTTTTTAAATGACTGCATTATGAGTATACTTTGCTAATGCAGTGCATTTAGAATCATTATTAATTCCAGCTCTCTCAGCTGATTAATTTAGCACAAAATCTTAGTAGTATTTTGGGTCTTGTTTTGCTGTTCCAGGATACAGAGAAAGACAGCTCTGTTGTTTGGTGCCAGCCCATAACTGTGGTTACCAAAGAGACAATCATCTCAAAACAGAGCTTGCCTATGATGCTAAAAATGAGGAGAATGAAAATAAGCGCACAGCAGCTTTAGTTCCATGGAACCAAAGCCACAGGTGTTGCAAATGAACAAAGATACAAAGTGCTGCATCTGCAGTGTGAAAGACACCAGCCTGTATTACTTCCACAACATAATTCTTAGTTTTACATATCTTCCTGCACTGTAGCTACGTGTAGTGAATTAGTGACAGAACTCAGAACTCAGATCAGAACTCATGATCTTCTCATTCCTGGCACCAAATTCATGGCACAAACCATGTCTTCATGAACTATAAGTACAAAACTACACATTTTTAGTATAAGAATACTTTCACTAGAGAGTCCAATACCAAATTATGTACCATTTCTGCAGCCTTTACTTGCTAGGACAAAACGATTTAATCAAAATAAACCACTCTCCAAAATGGCTAAAATGCTTGGCAAATCACAGACTGCTACATACCATTCATATCCTTATTTTTTTAATCTTTCACAAATAAAATCAAATTTCATGCAACTAACCCTCCTCTGTTTCTCTGTCAGTTAGCTACCAGAAATTAGGTTTCAGGTAACACTTACCGGAGGTCCTGGTGGACCTGGATAACTTGCAACACTCACACCTCCCTGTAACAGCAAGTTTAAATGTTAAGTTGGGCTAAAATTGGGTGGGGATTGAAAAAAAAAGCAATTAACATTAAAGAGAAATACCTGCAGTTTATATAAGCTGCTCATTCCATTTCTTTCATTGTAAGGCATACCCTTTAAAGCATAAAAACCAAGTAAGTATCACTTATGAATTATGAAGGCAGAACTATTGCCCTGTTCAAGTCCTGTAGTTCAGCAAAGGTCTGGTATCCTTTTTGTTCTCAATTTGTCAAAGATTCCAGATTTCAGCAGAACATAAGGTACACAGCAACACAGCTTGTGACTTTTTCTTTTAATTGTAAACCAAGAAACCTGTAAATCAGTGTACATCATATTTTGATTTTTATTATTATAATTCTCCAGAATAAATTTTGTGTTAGGTACTATTCCACTTCATTTAGAGTCCAGTGAACTCCACAGACTTCCCCTATATTGCCTGGGTTCTCTGATCTCAGGTATCCAAGCTGTCAATTTTACTCTAATAATACAAAGGTTAATTAATTTGAGCAGGTTTCTTAGAGGCTTTTAGTGATCTGAACTTACTCAGTGATGAATTGCGAGGAAAAAAAAGGAATATGGAAACCTTTTGAAAAAAAGACACCATTACCTTCCTGCAATATTATTTCTCATTACATAAACACTCAGTACTTTAGATTACAATACATTTTACCCACAAGTATATTGTTCCTAATACATATTCAAGATATCAAACAAAATGTCTCACCGGAGGCCCAGGTGGTCCAGGTTTCCCAGGAGAACCTTCACTACCCTAGTACAGCAAGAGATTGATGTAACTCATTTACTCTAACTGGTCACATCCATTCCACACTCAAGCTATGATGACCATAATGACAATAAACAAGAGATACAGTCAATAAGAGCAGGTAATATCAAGAATAAATTCTCCTGCAATGTTCCTGCTTTAGCTTTAGGGAAGGCATGAATCATTACTCTGTACTACCTTTTATTTTGTTAGTTACTTGCTGCTTTATGTGTAGTAACTTATGGAAAAATAACAGTGGTAACCTGGGTTGGGAAACATTTCATATGTACCAGGAGGGAGAGGAAGACAAAGAAAAAAAAAAAAAAATCTGAGTTATGTTAATATGAATTTCTAAGCAACTGGCAGATAACTTAGTATGCATTTTATGCTTTGTATATTATTTTGCAAAAGCCAATCCTCAGTTGATCATTCATATGTAAATCAAGATGTACAGTTTCAGAAATTCAGTTTGCTTAGAAACATATTGAATATAAATTAAGATTTAAAAAAAAAATACTCTTCCTTATTAAGAGATATAATGAATGTATTTTTGGTTTTTACTGTAAAATATTCATCTGTTGTTACCTGTATCACTGGCCTGTTCTGCTGCTGTGTACTGAATTGACTATATTATAAAAAGCATAGCTGCTGGGATTTTTGCCCAACACAATCATGGGGTCTGGGAATAGTAGAGAGCTGCAAAAATTTCAGCATAAAATTTCCCAAACAATCTTTTCAAAATCTCATCACTACAATTCAGATAAATACACTGTATAATTTGGAACAAGTCTATCAGAATTATTCACTGTCTTTGTTGGATCTTACTAAATATATGTGAGGCACTTAAGTTGCAAATTTAAAATTACTAAGGTGGCAAAAATCAAGCTAAGTGCTCTATGCCAACAATTATCTCAGCAGAAAAATATAATTCTTACTAAACGTTTATACTAGGATAATTTCCAAATGGCCCTGCTAATTGTTAGAAACTGCCAGCCTCTCAAGAGTGGTTTGAAGAGCTTCACGGGGAATTAAAATCCCATTATTTTAGAAAGCACATTATGTGATCAATTCTCAAGTGTGTCCCAGATGAAGGACAGAGGAGAAATTTACTGGGGCTTTATTTCATTTTACTTCATTACTCCTCAGCCATCTGACTTTTGCACTTTTAGAATTATGAGACACGAGCTGTAGAGCAGGGGCTTCTCAATCCCACCTTTGTGTGAATTGTGAACAAGGAACTGTCAAATACTTGTGTTTTGTGTTCAGTTAGATAAAAAGGAAATAAGTGGGGTAAATTTTTGTTACTGTGAGCTGCAAGGAGACAACTCTCATTCAAATGTTATACTGAAATAATTTCAGAGATTTACAAAATAGTTTTCTTTCTTACTCATACCAAAGTTCTGTAGGGAATTAGGATCCCCACATATGGATGTGGCAGAGCTACGCCTGCAAAATTCCAGAGTACTACTGAAAGAAAAGTTGTATTCATCCACAAAATGTACAACTTCTCCCAGAAGGTATTTTGCAGCAAAGTTTGTCTGTGCTGTATTGCACTGATCTGAGGTACTCAAGAAATGAATTTGACCTCTTAGTTATAATGGATAATATCAAGTTCCTGATAAAAGAACATATAAAATTTTGAAAAAAAGGCATTGCTAAGAGAGTGTAAATTAAGTATAAAGGAAACTTGCATATTTTTTCAGAATAACTAACACCCAATAACTTTCAGTGCTTTTACAATTACTTTTGAGTATAATATTGGTAAAAGAATGTGAAGCACAGCAAGTCATGTTCCATGTCAGAAACATATTTTCATTTTCCTAAACCTTATACAACGTGTTATACCTAAACAAAATTCTCTGCAAATTAAATATACCACAAGGACTGCACTTCAAATTATAAGCCCATATGTGCAGCAATATTTAGGGAAAGTACTTGTAGTGAAACACAAAGAAAAATTTGAAATTCATGCCACATTCTTGTTACACTCTTGCACTTGTTAAAAAAAAAACCCAAAAGACAGTGTAATGGGACTGCAAACCCTTCACGGACCTTTACCAAGAATAAAAAGAAGGAATACCTTTTCTCCTTTTGCTCCAGCTGGACCGGGATGTCCAGGTCTTCCTGAGACTCCCTGCGCAACACAGAATTGGTTATACAGGTTAAGAAAAAATGAAGCACAATATTTTTTGCACTCACTAGGTTTTTAAAACATGCTTTTTGGAGGTTGTTTAAACCTAATTATACTTCTCCTTCAGGTTTAAATATTTCTCTTCTCTTTGATACAACAGCTGTGTCCTCCTGATAAGTCCTCTGAAGGGTCAAACTTGTCCTCACTGTTGCATTTTCACTTTGGCAAACTAAAAGTGGTGACCCTATTTGACACATCTTGATACAGCTGAGAATCGTGTTTTACTGCTAAATGCCAATTTATGTATTCCACATTGAACTTCTTAAATGTGCTACAGTTTTTGAAAGAAGTATTAGTATTGTCATGAGAACTAGGAATGAATAATGACCATACTAAGTAATGTGATTCCATCCCATATGTAGAAAAAAAATATTTGAAAACATTTCAAAGACGACCTTTCCCAGTAATACCAACAATTGTAATGATATATTTCAGTGTCTTTAAATATTGTCAGCTTCTTCTCATTCTTTGGTTTTGAATTGTGAAACCAAGCCATTTGTTTTGGCACTAGGTTTTTTTTTCAGAATGACTAGCTGGAATTATTTTTAGATTTTATTACTAACATGACTCTAACTTGGGTAAAAATACATAATCCACTGCAAGTTTGCACATCATAAATCATGTAACACCACAGATTCCCTAGTCATGTCAAAACTTCAAATCTATTTAAGTTCCATAAACTTTGAGTCCAGACAATTACGATATTTTCAGTAACATCAACACCAGTACTGCTTACTTTACTAGAGCCAGAATGGGTAAGATTTTATTATTACTCTCCTAAAAGATGAAAGAAAGGACCAGAGACTAGGCAGTTACAGAAACTCCTACAGAAATAAATCAGATCACTGTTGACACCACATACTTACGGATGGGCCACTGGGTCCTGGTATACCTGGCAGTCCTGGAGCACCTTGAAGTCCCTGGAAATTAAAAGAGCATGTCTAAAAGTTCCTCTCCCACTTATACTGCAAAAGATTTATATTCAGCCTGTCCAGCAGTACTGTATTTGTATTACAGTGCATTTTCTTCTAAAATGTGGGCATTATTTTTAGTAATGGCTAAAAAAATAACCACCCCACCAGGCAGAGAAGAGAACCAGGTTATCATTGAACCAGGTCAGAGGCAGCTTCTTGCTTGAGTGATAAACACCACTTGTCCTTCAACCTTTCTTTAACATTTTTAGCCTATATTTTGTAAGTAGTTTTGTCTTTGGTTGTGCAGATAAGAACAGCTATTGAGCTTTTCCTTAAAGATTCATTTTCTATTTTCTTTTATTAAAAGGCTTTTTTTCTTTCTGGTGAGAAGACATTTTCTCAGCCTTCTCAATATTACCTGATGGTATCTAAATGAAATGGTACTTTCTGCTTCGTTTTTGGTTTGGCTTTTTGGTAATTGAACATGACATAATTTTACATAGTATTTAATGATCTACTTTCCTGCTTGTATTCTATTTGAAAAATCAATGGACTCCAGTATCCACTTACTAAACATACAGCTGTGCAACTCACTTCAGGGGATAGAGGTGGGATTTGAGACAAACCTGTATGTCACTGAGAGTCTTTCCTCTGCTGCACCAGGCTTAGGTGCAATTTTAGACATGTAAAAGTCATGTACTAATAAGAGTTAACGCTCTTGGTTCTCCCTGTAATCCACAGAGAGAAATGGATTCTTCCAAGCAGTGACTAATTTTGTCTGTCCATCCTCTGACAGGAAAACACCCCTCAGAAAAGGCTTATTTCTCATTTGAAAAGAAGGAATGGCCAAGGAAGCAGCCTAGAAAGCCACAGAGGTCAGGTGCTCTGAGGGAGAGACTGTGGGAAAAACTTCAGAGAGAAATAAATTAGAAAAAATGTAGAGATGGAAAGACATTGATTTTCCTTTCTTACTCCTACACAGAGAGGACATTGATCCACCTCTGAAGCTTTTCAGGGTGGAAAGATAACTGCAAATGTGCTCTCTGTTCCTTTTGAACTCATTTACTCGGATGGTATATTTACATGAAAAATTAAAATGAAATCAAAGGAACATTTTCTGTAATTTTTATTACTGATATTAAAAAAATACTCCCCTGAAAAAAAGAAGTGCTTTGAAAATGAAGATAACAAGTTCAACAAAGATTAAAGGATGATTGGAGAGCATATGAAGTCAATCAGCATATTTCAGAGGGCTTCAGGTATGCTTCTCTATATTTTTTTCCCATTTCTTCCCATTCCAACAAAATAATTAAAATAAAAATTTTAAAATTTGTGAAAGAAGTTACTTTTAAAATGTTTTCATCCGTGTTTATGAAAAAAAGATTCACATGCACCGTCAGCATGTCATAATCAAAAGCTGCTGCAAAGCATTGAAAATACCAGAGCTAAGGCAGGCACCAGCTCTCAAATGTGAAAAAACATATGAAAAACAAATGTATTAGCACAGCATTAATGAAAAATATACAATGAATTTTCTCTAGATGCCTTTAAAAAAATCTGCCAGTCATAAACTTGCTGTTACCTTATTACCTTCTTAATCCCCTGCAATATCTTATTTGTGTCTCAGCTGTTTAATAGTATTTGAATTGTCAAAATTGTTTTGCTAATGCCTTATTCTCCTAGGGCTGACTGGCAGAGGTATCCTATATGGCATATATCCTATATCTTAAAGGTAAAGCTACCCCATGACACACACAAAGTATGTGTTACTTTCCCATGCATTTTTAAAGTAAATTCTGAATGAAATTTGCTTATGGCTGTCCCATCCTCTTAGGGAATATGTTCTGAATTCCACCCCAGGAACCACTTCCTTCTTTAAGAAGCAAAGCCTTAATAAGCTCTATATAACATGTAAAACCAAAGAAAAAGATAAGCATGATACTTTAGGCTGACAACATGCCAGATTCTGGGGCAAAACAGTAGCAGGAGCTGCAGCTTTTTTTCCCCATATAACTGTTTATTCCTGTAAGTCAAGGATCCTGATGAACACATTTTTTCACATTTTTTAAAAAATTTATTCTCTCATTCTACTACTCCTTAAAAATTCTCAAGATAAGATGTTCTTAGTGCCAAAGAAATGTGAGATGTTTATAAAGAATTGCAGACCTCCCAATTAATACACTCTTAATTCCTTTTGTATTTTCCAGGTGCTACTAAATTAAGAGACTAATATGTGTTTAATCCCAGTTAAGTATTTTGGAGTTTTGAAGTGTTCACCACATATTTTTTAATGGGCTACTTATTTTAACTCCTCAGTTAGCTGAGGCCACTAAGAAATTAATTTATTTGTCCGTATTAATTTTCTTAATAACTTTTGTTGTGAGGATGTACTTTTATTTATTTATTTTTTTTCAGTGATATTGCTCTTGAAATGTTACCTGCAAATATTTCAATTCAAAATGAAAGCTATAGCAGCTATTTTGGATTTGGCACCACAAGGCATTTGGATTCTTTTCCTTCTCCAGAAAGACATAAAAGTAACTCTAAGAATGTAATATAAGATGCAAAATATTGTAAATAAAATTCAGCCTATTCAAATATTTTTTCAGTTTTCACTTAATAGTAGTTGCTGCTATTACAGTTCCCATTAGATTATTTGCTTAAGGGAAAGTTTTCAAAAGTGAATTCTAAAGGGGAACCAACAAAATGAAAGCAAATATGCTATAGATACGAAGGGTTTTCTGAAAATAATTGGCATTAGACTATTTATTGCTCTATCCTATATCCTTAAAAATTAGCATGTAAATGTATGTGAGGCTCTAAAATATACAAATGAGCAAAAACTCAGAGACAAAAATTAAATAGGTGTTATTTAGTTGAATAATAACATTCAATCCTGTAGAAAAATCAGAATCAAGGGCTATTGCACTACATTACTACCTCAGCAGTTTTAAAGGACTAAATAACATCCTGTGTATTTCATTTTCAGTCTATGTCTTTACTCAGGTTCAGATAAGAACATTATCACTGTGGAAATCAAGTAATTTTACCTCATCGCCCTTTTCTCCCACAAGCCCAGGAAATCCACGTTCACCTTTGCTTCCCTATGAAAACATAACATTTAAACAAATATTTTCTATTAGAGAACAATGAATTCCATGCTCTGTAGGGCATTTTATAACCCACATTCAATACATGCTAGCATGATGCCCTTACAGCCATAGTGCTTAAAACATAAAGCAAAGGTTCAAAGCTAACCAAAAGCTTTCAAATATACCTCCCAGCAAGGCGAAAGGAAATGAGTGGTTTGTACCTAGGAGGCAAAATACTCAAAAGACCTGAAAATGGAGACATTAACACTAAAGAGCTTGAATTCCTGCTGAAATGGAGAAAGTTCACTTCCATGGAATTAGTCTCAAGGATAGGAGACATCCATGTGTCAAACCCTGTGGCTTTTTATCCGATCCCAGTGAAGCAGGATTTTGATGGACATCAGTGAAACCTCAAGTCCCAGGGAAATGGCTGAGTTACTCCCATGAGAACAGGGTGCAAAGGCACAGGGTGGTTCAGCTGTGTTGGACACTTGAGGGAGACATGGGAAGTTTGCCTCCTCGCTGCAGGATTCTCGTGTGACTGACTCACCTAAAATGAGTCGATAGATAGCAAAGCACTGCTGGGCAGTCAGATCTGAGCCAGATTTAATGGAGACATGGAAAAGGTATTGTACCTGAGATACAACTCAGGCTATTTTGCTCACTCAACCTAGAGAAAAGGCAAACTGACACATGAAGAGTCCTGAAACATAAAAAATCATTTTAACCTTTAAGCTGCTCAATGCCACACGGATACAGGTCAGACAAAAAAGTCAGGTCTCGCAAAGGTAAGAACCTGGCCTTTTGCTTTTAACAAGAAACAAAGCAATGAGAAGTGCACTCTTCAAAACTTACTTTTGGTCCTTCTCTACCAGGAATGCCTGGAGGACCTCTTGTGCCAGGATCACCCTGTGGAGCAGACAGAAAATGAAGTGACAAATATTTTTATGACATAGATGTGATCTATGCAGACTGATTGGAAGGAAGCACATGGCTTCCTTCCTGCCTTTCTGACCAGCCCTCCATTGTACCCCAAAGCCTTCTCTTCAGTCCTTGCTCTCTTCTAAACTCTATACTTGTTCAGAGAGACTTGCTCTCCTGTCCATTTCTTACACTCTCTACTGAAATAGTGCTAACACACTTTTAGCTTAATTTTGGATAGTCCCAGACACACCTGTGTTTAGGTATTTAAAAGCAAATGACCCTTGCATTGCTGAGAGAAGCATTTGCCAGCTAAATTGCAGTCATATAGAAGTCCTAACCACAAAACACCGAGAAATGAAGAATGAAGCATCAAGAACCAGCAAGAGAGAGAGCTCTGACAAGAAGAGTGTGTACAACAGAAAGAAAATACAGTTACAAATAGAAAGAAAGACCTAAAATAAATCAGATTTGGAAATGAGAAAGTCAATAAACCCTAAGTTTGTATACATGTATTAATAAAGGACAATAGAAATTATGTGTGCACTTCATATTAAAATCCTCCCAAGCACAGTTTTTATTTTAGAATATTGCAGAACACTCCAAATCTCATTATTTTTCAAAATAATGTCTTAGAAATTTTGAGACTATTTTCCCCATTTGGTATATTACTGAAATTAATGCTACAAATTAAAGTGGAAAACAGAGTATATTTGTAGCAATTCATACTGTGGGCTGGATATACTGAACAGAGTCTTGGTGACTATTACCTCATATACTGTTCAAACACTATTTTGCAAAATTTCTATAAAATACATTTCCTGCATATTTTTAAAAAAACAAAACAAAAATCAACAAAAATCACAGCACTATTTTAGGCTAGCCCTGTAATTTAGAGCTGAACGTTCAGAAGTTCTTAAGTGCATGTGTTTGTTTAAAAAGTATGTTTATAGCAAAAAAAGATATTTAATCTCTGAAAAAATTACCTTCAGAATAGCACCCATGTCTCCCACAAGTGGAAGAGCAACCTGAAATTAAAAAAGGCATCTGCAGTTAATGTTTTACAAAGCACAGCTAATTCTGACATGTTTTCATCACTTCTGAACTTAATATTGCTACACATAGAGCTGATTATATATATGTTGCTTGAAGCTAATTTTTAATGAAAATTCAAAAGAAAAAGCAGGTTTTCAGGTATGGTTAAATATAATAATCTATCCAACCTATCAACTGTAAGTCTTCACCACAAATGCAATGTAATGCAATGAAATTTCTCAAACCATGACAATAGTGTAATGCCTGAACATAATAATATTATTGTTTTTGTAGCACATCAGCAATAACAATATTACTTGAATGTCTTGTATTCTCACTTGAGTATCTTCAATTGTTTTCCTCCTCCTTTCTCCTAGACTTATACTCTACTGTCAACTGTAGCACAAATTCTGGAGATGCCAAAGCTTGTTCCAGTAAATTAACTCAGATACTGGAAATAAGCTACAGCAACCAAAGCAATGCATGTAATATTTTTCCTGCCTTTAAATATTAATAATTAGTGTGTAATTCCTTGGTGCCACAGCTAAATTGCTACCTATACTAAAGCTGACCCATTTAAAGATCAATCAGTGGATCTATACTGCACTGAAACAGATCCAAGATTTCCAAGACCTGCCATTAAACTTATATTTAAAGACTCCCTGTAAAAAACACATTGGCCTGGCTATCATCAGCTTCATTCACAAACAAAGACTCTCCAATTACTAATTGTCCTCTGGGCAATTGCTAAATCTAAAATCATCCTGGCCAGACTATAAAATTACACAGATACAAAATAAGGTAACTGTTTTTGTTCAGCCTGTTTCAATTGTTTCAATCTTTTCTTCTTGAAGAAGAAAAATAAAACTCAGGCACTTCTTTAGCATATTTGGAAAAACTGCCACTTAATGAGTGTTGAATCAGCTCAAAAGGTGCACTCCTGAGTATAATTAACCAGAAATATAATCATGAAATATATATATATTTCATATATTCATATTATATATAAATATATATGAAATATAACCATTTACAGAGTGGCATAACCACCTTTGAAAGAATACCTGAGGTGTTTTTTAGGGTGAGACAACACTACCTAGCACAACTTAAGGACATAGTTATGTAAGGTGTGAGTCCATCCTCTGCACAGGGGTGAACTGTACATAGGCAGGATCAGCTGCTCTTAAAAACTTGTGACAAGACTTGAAAACAGCAACCTACATGGCCTGACTTCTCACGCTGCACACGTGTACGAGAGCAAGTGGCTGCCTTTGTGGCACACAGCTCCTCTGCTCTGTGTGTAAGACAAGTCCAGCCTGACTGCAAACACACTCTCTACAGCCATAAATCTGTGTGTTGATCTCTGAATAACTGTATGATTTATGCTGGGATTTTGAAAATGTTAAAATGGCCTTAATTCTCCAGATTTGCTCCTGCTTGCTACATCTTCCTTGAAAAAATGCTTTTTCCAAAGAGAAGAGTATTTCAAGAGAGTAAAAGGCAATAATTATCCTTTTTGTGAGTTTTGCCATTTAGACCTGTCTGTTTAATAGCAGCATCAAATATTTTACTTACATTTAGTTTACAATGTGCTGTACCTTCCAGACTTACTCTACTTCAGCATTTAGGTTTTCCTTATTAAGCACTTTTTCCTCATCTGTCTTGAGTTAAATCTTGTTGACTTCAGACAGCTTTGGAATTTTGATTACATCTTCAAAGAGCAAGCAATCTTTCCCACTCCAATTTCAGAGTTTTATCTACTTACCCAAATCAAATTAAATCATTGACAAGAACTGAGCATGGGAGAGACCTCTCTTTCCAAGTTTGACAATAATCTGCTGAGAGACACTCAGATCCATGATTTTTGATAAGCATTAACTACATGATAACTAATTCTAAGCATTTTTTTCTTGCTTAAAGAAATATCATGAAGACAGTCTCAGTTTTATTGAGGCCAAGGTACATAACATAGCTGTTTATATCATATTCTGTCTTTCCCAAGTGAGTATTTCTACTTCATATTCATATCACTGGCTCTTCTAGACTTGCTATGCTATCTCACTGCATAGAAATTTAAAATATTTCCACCAAAGCAAATGCAAAAGCTTTTCCTGTATACGTACAGGATCACCTGGAGGGCCTGGTAGTCCTGGCTTTCCATCTCTTCCTGGAGTGCCCTAGAAATAAACATAAAACTTGATGGCCTTAAATCATTGATGAAGTACACATTCTTTTTTCTTGTATATATATAAAACTGTCACTTACATTAATACCAGGGGTACCTGGAGCTCCTGGTAGTCCTGGAGGTCCCCTAGGGCCCTAAGAGCACAGAAGGCCATTTAGGATTTAAGAATACATTTCCTGCAAAATTCTTAAACTAATTTAATGCTTTTTCTATTAAAGAGAAATCTTATACCTTACCTGCACACCTGCTGATCCAGTTGGACCTATAGGACCCTGTAAGAAAATTCCAAATAATCAGTAGTTACAGTTTCTGGGATAAGGGAGATTAACTTTATTAAAAACTACTGAATGTGTGATACTTGTGCAGTTTTCACTTTGAGAAAGACTTGCCTTAAGGTTTGGCTTTAAATCCAAATGTAATTATACCAAAGTTAGAGACCTCAAGGCTTTTCAAATGCCCATTTTTTAGGGCAAGCATTTCCAAAAATTAATGATCTGTGGTGAAACTTGATATTTAGCAAGAAGATTCATAAAAAAAGCTTTAGATATAATTTAGATATAGATGGGTAATTTAGATATAAATGGGTAATTTTAAAACTCAGATTTGAAATTAGTGTAAATGAAAAAATTATCTTTAAGTATTATTTTAGATTAAGACATTCAGGGTAAATGTCTAGTCACTTTTCACAAACATTTTGCCTTTTCACCAGAGCACTGTCCATACACTGAATTGTATCAGGTGGTACACATTGGTTGACTGAAGAGAGATTGCCTCAGTCACTGGAGTAAAACTCCTGCAATAACATGTACCACCTACCAGGTGCACCATCAACATCAGCAAATTTTTATACTGAATACTCTGAAGACACTGCAGGTGGCTTTGTTTAAAGGCATTAAAAAAGAAAGAAACCTTGGAAACAAGCTGAATAACTGAAACTGTTATGGCTGTACAAATGATTTACTATGAAAGCTTTAGAAGTCTGTGTCAACTTGCCTCGTGTTTGAATTTAAGCTACACAGCAACCCTTGAAGCAAACTGGGAGTTGGGAGTCAGGCCAGAAGGGAGTTCATGGCTTTTTATTTGCTTTGTTTGTCTATTGCAATTGCTGAGTCATGAACAGTGAGAAGCCCAAATTCAGCATGTTGGTTTACTTACTGGTGATCCCTGAATGCCTATTCCAGGGGGCCCCATCTCCCCAGGTGCTCCCTGTACACCAGGTAGTCCTCTTTCTCCCTGTGAAAAGTACAAGGCTTTCCATCACAACAGCTCTGAAAATATAAACCACCATACTACCTTTTAAAAACTCTTTTAAGAAATAGAAATAATGTATTTTGCATACCTTTGGCCCCCTTGGACCTGGGTTTCCAGGAACACCAGTGGGACCCTAAAAAAAACCCAAAAACAAAACACGAAAAAACCAAAGGAAAAAAAATAAATTATGTTTTGAAATCCAAGAGACTAGATAAATGTAATGGCCAAAATTAGACAGTCCTTAGAAATAAAGTATGACAAATTTACATGTCTTCCTTGTTAGTGCCAGTGTCAGTAGGATCATGTGTGATACTTACACTATTTCTAGATTATACTTTAGTGCACTTCTAATACTGCTGCAAAATACATTTTGATTTTGAAATTATAATAAAAAATACTTGCTTTGTGGCTTTAAACTGGAAGTGACTAAGGCTAGGTTATTAGGAAGAAATTCATTACTGTGAGTATGGTGAGGCACTGGAACAGGTTGCTGTGAGAAGTTATGGATGCCCCATCCCTGGAAGTGCTCAAGACCAGGTTGGATGGAGCTCTGAGCAACCTGCTCTAGTGGGAGATGTCCCTGCCCATAGCAGGGGCTTGGAATGATCTTTAAGCCATCTTCCAACACAAACCATTCTCTGATTTCTTTCATTGCACAGTGAGAATGCTTTCCTAGTTGCCACTGCAGAAAATAAAGTCAGGAAAGTCTTTTCAGATTATGAACTTACTGGTGTTCCAGGAAGACTAGGTCCAGGAGGCCCCATATCACCTTTTGGACCTGGATGTCCAGGTGGTCCTATGATTCCACCAGGGTCACCCTGCAAAATAAATCTGAATCATTAATTGAAATGAGAGAACTTTCCCCTATGAAAAAAACTCTAAATATTAACAAGTTTATCATAGAAAGTGCAAGTGCTTTGAGAAGATACAGAGAAGGAAAAAAACACTCATATTTTCCTTCAAAAAGTTACAAAATTGGAGACATGGATCATATAACCATTAATAATAACTAGTATTTTCTTGGTTTTCCATGCCTGCAATGCATCTGATCTACAGTTCTTGTTCCCCAGGCTCCTAACATGCAGATTGTCATTAAACCCTGCCAACTGAACCATAGCAACAGCTGAAACAACAGCTGTCTCTCCCCAGCTATCAACCACTAGTGCTAAACCTGGGGTCTTCAGTGTATTCCTCTTTACACCTCTGATCATTATTTCAATACATGCAGTGTCTCTTGTTCCATATCTCTAAATCCCTGCTGCTTACACAGTAAAATTGTGCCTTTTATTATGCTGTCCTCTTGTCTTTTGCAGGCTCCTGCAACATCCTTTGTGATTCTCCCTGAATCCACTACTTCCCATTTTGCGAGATGAGTACATTTTTGTCTTTGTTCCAGTTATTTTCTTTGCCTTTCTTTCAGCTCACTTCTTCAGACTAGAATTTATTGGTTTCCCTTGTACCCCAAAATGTATAAATACCACAACACATCACATGGCTCAGAGCACACCTGTACAACCTATTTTTTCTCCTTCTTTACATTCACTATATACACACATAATTTTTAGATCTTGCTGATGCAGCTGAATTCTGACAAAGGGATTTCTACAAGCAAAATACAATGTCCTAAGGAGATCCAGCCTTGGCTCACATCTGAGCCAGTGTAGCTGCCCTAGAGCTCTGCCAAGATGAATATGTGTGACTGTGAAGTGGGATTTTATACATTAGTCTGGGTAGGACACTACACTGAAAAGGTTGTTCTGTAGTCAGGACCTGAACTGACATTTCTGCACAGCACAGATTTAACACAAGTCCAACCTCTTTGAAATATTACTTAAATTATTCATCTAAAGAACAACTGGGTTGCCAAACTGGCCTGAGCTATCTCCAAATGCAGAGATGTTTCTTCTCCAAGACACAGGGGGTTGTGGTGGTACATTTTAAAATCACTTCATACAGCAGCCACAGAGATGCACTACAGAAGAATGGAAGGCTACTCTTGAAGTGAAAATTTAAAATGCTTTAACATATCAACTTTAAATAAAAACACTTAAAACATACCTTGTCTCCTTTAATTCCTGGGTTTCCTGGTACCCCAGGATCTCCTGGTAAGCCCTGGAATTAATAAAAATATAGCTGTATGTTTTTATAGCTATTCCCTTAATGGTTATAGAAAATACAGATGAAAATTAGTTTACACTGGAATATTTACTGTACATTACTATTGACCCCAAATGTTAAAAACTACAAGGTAATGAATGCTTCCTTAATTAAATATATACATCATTTTTCTTTAAGTTAAAATGCAATAATCAAGATTACTTTCTGGACACTATCAGGGAAGAATGGTAGAAAACAAAACGTTTATTTCTTCTATTTCAAAGTAATTCCAAGACTTGAAAATCAACTGTTTCTTCAAGGAAGGCAGTAGCACATGAAAACTTGAATTTTGAGTGTCTCATCTTTTTTGCCCACGGAGGGCTGCATGATTTCCTGCACTAGTTAATTATTCAAACTGGTATCTTAAAAGCTTCAATGAATTCCTACTCCTTCACACTAGTTAATCCAACAAATCCCTTTAAGTGTTTTAGATATGTAATAGACAGTCAAAGGTTTTCAGTAAATAAAGTATGTTCCAGTCTTTCTTTTGTCTAAATCTTCTCATCTTTCACATTTTGATTTTTACTTCAGTGTTTTCCCTTGTCTTTTTCATGAAGGATTTTTCTAAATGCAGAGAAATGAAGATAAATGAAAAAGATTAAAATCTAAATAGAAATTATTTAAATAGTAAGTAAGGCTTAATTGAGTTCTCTCACCATACTGCAACAAATACAGGAAACTTTTTCCATGACCCTTCAATGTCATTCAACCCACTATTTAGTCAAGCAATTTATTAAGAATATCGGTGATTTTCACAGTAAAGGATAAAATTGCCCAAACTGAACAGTAAAATCTAAGTATGAAACTTAAGCTGGACTGAAAAATGGACTCTAAGAAAAAGATAAGGAAACACATATGGTTTTAATTTTTCTTCTCAGTGTAAAACACAGTTTTGTGCACACTGACATATGACAGATGATAACGTTTTCATGCCAGTAGTGAGTGTTCAGCAGCTGTGTTTGCTTTCTCTGCTGCATTCTGTACTTAATACAGACAGACAGCTACTTGTTTCACCCAGTCATCCAAACTAAAAGCATAAGAAAGGAAAAAAAGTACCTTAATGAAGAATATTCTGCTTATACCAACACAAAATCATTATGGAAATGGAAATTTACATTTACTGGTCATGGCCTACCCAATCCACTTTTGATACTGGCATAAAATACGTACAGACTCTACTCTCTTTCTTATTTTCTAAGGATTTCACAAATTTATCTTTTTTTTGGTTGAGCCAAGCTCAAGTGGTTTCTTAGGAAAAAAAGTAATTCTTATCTGCTGGATGACTCTTTGATGATATAAGATAATGTAAAACAATTTTCAAACTTTCATAATCATCATTATACTGCATAAAATGAAATATATTTTTCAATCTATAATGTTTCATCTTTATAAGATAAAAAACCAAGGAGCTTATAGCTAAGCACAATGTCTATATAATACATTTAAATTTATGTTTTTACACACTAGAATTGTGTGCACAGATAGGAGTCTTCAGGATCATCTAGGTCTTACATATACTGTAATTAATATTTATCTGTTCATAATGTTCCCTTGACCAAAGATCATCAGAACAGCAGTTTCAAAAGTTGCAATTATGAACTCAAGTGGGATGATGGCAACACAAGCAAGAGAGAAATGAGTATTTTGTTGTCTTTCACAGTAGGATTGGTGATTTAAACATAAAAAAAAAGAAGCACAGCAGATAAGGCTTACAAACTTTTGGATAGATGTCAGGTAAATCAGACACACCTGAAAAAACATATGCCTCAACTGAGTAAGGAAATGAGATATAATAAAATGGTCAATAAGTAACACAGTATAACATGCAAATTTAAATACTAGTGTTTTTTTCCCTTGTCAAGAGCTGAAGATTATATTTTACTGGTCACCTCACTTTTATCCCTAAAACACCAATAAAAAGTCTGCCAGCTCTGTACTACTCAGATGGGTATTTTAATATTAACAAAGTATATGGCTTAAAAGTCTGTTCAAAGTAAAAATCTCATTCCACAATGTAGTCTCAGGGCATGTGTGGAAAGGCCTAAGACAAAATGCAGCAACACCAGCTTCTAGATGCTTCTGTTGGTAGAAAAAAGATAAAAACTAAAACCACACACAGAGTAATGATCGAAATCCCAGTCCTTTTCAAGTGAGTGGCTGAACTGCTAGGCTAAAATTAAGATTTTTACTGTCCACTTTTCTTGATCTACTGCTTGGATTTAATCACTCTTACCTTCTATTTAATAAATGCTGTTTAAAAGCCATTTTATGGTTTACGGAAGAAGGGAGGTACAAGAGACAAGAAGAGAGGGTAGGTGCCACTTCTAGAGTAATGTGACACCACTAGTGTGGCCTGAAACACAGGGAACTAGGCAGAAAATAGTTGTCTGCATGCTGAAAGAGGGATTGTGCCAAAATTTGGAAGGGAGGCAGACAGCCACTGCCCCAGGAGAGGCTTCTGCTGTATGTGGGTGTCAAATCAAATGTCCAGGGCACTTTCAAGTTTAGTATAATGGTGATTAATAGTTTGACATGTTTCCTAGAGAATCCAGACCGGATTGACATTTTACCCTTGCTCTATCTGCCCAGAAGCAAAAGCATTACAAGTGTGCTGGATCTTGGGGTAGGTGCCTACCAGTCTGAGAAACCCCAACCAGCCAGGAGACCCATCAGGCTGCTGCCCAGTGGCATAATTGCTACAGGGACACTAAAACCAACATGAAGAAGACCTCCATCACCCTGCCCAATCAGTTGATAGACCTGAATGTAGGGCAGCTACCCAAAAGTGCAAAAAGTACAGGAACATTCCAACTCTGCTGAGAGGTACCAGTGTATTGACAATCCCAACCCACCAGTTTCACACCTACAAGCACACCAAGGCTCTGGGGAGCCTTGCCCAGTAACATCTGTGCCTGGTAGCTGCCAGCAGCTGCACAGCACAAACCAAGACAACTTGTTGCTTAACCATCCCAGCCAAGCAATGATCTCCCTGCTGGAATGGGAAGCCAGGACCCAATGATCATAACACTAACAGGGGAACAAGAGAGAGATAATTAAGAAGGGTAAAAGCTCTCATTTCAGTGACCCCAATATCCAGATCCACTCCAGACTATGAAACAGCATCAGAAGCAGGATATAGATGGTTTACAGACACTCAAGATAATGGCCTGTTGAGGGAGGCATCCCATCCTGCTGTGCTTCAACACCTGATAGCTACAGTACCACCCACAAAAGGAGCAGCTATGGTAACTTCTGTGGCACAGCTTCACTGGCTAACAGCTCACACATCACAGCTACAGCTGGAGAAATGGCACAATACATACAACTTCTCCTGGCATTCCCCTGGGTCCAACAGGTCCTGGTGGGCCTTGCAGTCCCTGTGAAATGATATAATACAAACCTGAGGTAAAAGTCAACCAACTACTGTAATATAAAGCTTTCTTATATAGAAATATATATAAACATCAAGCATTAAGAATTATCTTCCACATGTACAGAGTTTGTTCATTCTCCCTTACTCTAACATTTAGTTCAATAAGTTTTGCAAAATGATAGGTACAAAATCCAAAGTATATATATCAAGCAAATACAAGTAAATACAAAGGGTATACCTAAAGGAAAAGACATAACGAAAGAATAGATCAAGATTTCAAGAATTATTTTTAAGTCAACAATTTTTTGGCTTCGATAACCACATTCATTCTCACTGGGCCTTCTTTTTATGATCTAAAATTCAGGTACTACCCAACATGAATAGTGTTGGGTGGTAGACTTAATAGTTTCTAATTCTATCTTTGATACAATTCAAGGCATCATGAGAGATTCTCAAGAACATTTGTGCTTCACCTAATGTTCTTTATTTATATACTTTATTTATCTACTATTCTTTATTTATCAATAACACGACAGGGCTGCAGGTGGGCAGTCCTTGAGCTTTTCATTCAGCATCAGCCTCATTGGTACAAGGTGAGACATGAAAGATGTTGAAAGCTTGTGCCATTATAGCAACAGCCAAATTCTCATGGTTACAATGCCTTTTTAAAAACTTTCTAGGCAATGTTAAAAGCTCACAAGTGTTTGCTTAAGCCAATCATTAAAACTACATGTAGACTTTACTTCTAACAATTTCTGCTTGTTATAGCTTAAAAACAGTGGGTAAAACTTCATTATTAAACTTCCATTTTTCTATTATCTTGCTTATTATATTTTCTAAGGCCTATCTCTACACAGCTCAAAAACACAACCTTATTGTTTCCTGTCCTTGCATGTCATGTATATTCTTCCATTCTTCTAGTATGAGATCTGCTTTCACACAGGTTCTGAGAGTTTTCTATCTTTTCTATTTCCCACAAGTTACTTTCTTCGCAGAATCACACAATTGCAGAATGGGTGAAGTTGGCAGCAACCACAGTGGGTTATCTGGTTCAACCTTCCTGCTCAAGCAGGGTCATTCTAGAGCACATTGAAGTTTTTTCCAGTGAGGGAGACTCTAAAACCTCCCTGGGCAATCTGTTCTATTGCTCAGTCACCCACATAGTAAAGAAGTTCTTCCTCATGTTCAGATGGAACTTCCTGTACATCAGTTTCTGCCCTTTGCCTCATGTCCTATTGCTTGGCACCACTGGGAAGAGCCTGGAAACCTCAACACCACGTTTAGATACTTGTAGACAATGATGAGGTCTCCTTCCAGTTGACTTCTCTCAAGGCTGAACAGGCCCAGCTCCCTCAGCCTTTCCTTGCAAGAGAGATACTCCAATCCCTTAATCATCTTTGCTCTCCACTCCAGGAGCCACTCCAGGAGCTCCATGTCCCTCTTGTACTGAAGAGCCCAGAGCTAGACTCAGAACTCTGAATGTGGCCACATCATGGCTGATTAGAAGGGTGAAATCACCTGTCTCATCTAGCTGACCATGCTTTTCCTAGTGTACCCCAGGATATCATTTGCCTTCTTGGCCTCAAGGGCACTGCTGGCTCATGGTGTTGTCCACCAGGATCTGCAGTTCTTTCTCCAAAGAGCTGTTTTCCAGCAAGTTGTCCCCTATGGTTATTCCTTTCCATGTGCAGGACCCTGAACTTTCCTCTGTTGAGTTTCAGACTGTTCTCTGCCCATTTCTCCAACCTGTCCTGGTCCCTCTGAAGGGCTGCACAGTCCTCTGGGGTATCAGTCACTCTTCCCAGATTTTCTGTAGGGAACTTGCTGAGGAGACCTCTGCTCCTTCATCCAAGTCACTGATGAACCAGCTAAACAAGACTGGGCCCAGTATTGAGCCCTGGTGGACACCACCAGTGATAGGCCTCCAACTAGAGCCAGTGCCATGATTATGGTCCTCTGGTATCTGCTGTTCAGCCAGTTCTGAATCCACCTCACTGTCCACTCATCCAGTCCACACTTCCTGAGGTTTGCCTGTCAGGATAGACTCAAAGCAAAGCCATGGCTGCTTTAACATTACCTGCTATCTCACAGGATTAAACAAAGGAGCTAATAAAGTACTGGCAGTGGTTACTCCTTGCCTCACTAATGAATAAAGAGAGTAGACCCAGCTACCAGTGGATTTCTAACTGCAAAGTGGATGCTCATATTCTCAAGTGACAAAGTAACACCTGAGTGTTGCTTAAATATTCCTTTCTTAGTGACACTGAGAGCAACAAGAGCTTCATGTAAAACATAAATTTTATATAAAATATCCGTGATCCAAGTGCAAACTTCTGATATCAACTATTTGCATTCTTTGCCCATTAAATCCAGCTAAAGAGTTGATAGCTTCAGAGTCCTCTTGTATAACAGCATAGAACACAATTGTTGTTGGATGAAATAACTTTCACTTACCTTTGATCCTGGATTTCCAATAAGACCAGGTGGTCCAGGATCTCCCATTTCACCCTAATGATTTTGTTTGAGAAAACAAAAAAAAATCCAAGTTTACTGCTATGTCTCCCAGTATCAGCTATGTATACTGGCAACACATATAGTATGTACATGTCCAAAAATACCTTATTTCCCTTCGATCCCTCCATTCCAGTCTCTCCCTAAAAACAGTAAATGCAACCATAAGAAGTTAGAAATTTAAGTAGGATCAATTAAGAGTTTAATTTTCTACCTTAAAATATTTTAATACATTTTGCAAACTTAAATATTGAGAAAATATTAAATATTTCTGATGCCTTTTGCAAACTCTGAAAGGCATTCCTCTTGCAACCTAATTTTTTTGCATGTTTCCCCAGTGTTTTAAAGGAAAAATGTTTGAAAACACTACATTTCCTTAAGAGCACTTCCAGTCAAAAGCCTATTCTTCACCACTACATCTTTTCTGGTACCCAGTATTTACCTCCAAACCTACTCATTATTACAGTAGGACTTATTCTGATTATTATAATATGTTAACCACAAATATCTCAGCAACCTTGAGTTTTACATTAAAAAAAAATAACTAGATGTTGTCAAAATCATGAGAGAGGACAATAATTAATTACAAATACGTAACATAGGTAAAGAGACTCTTACAGATTGAGTGGTCTGAAAATTTGACTCAAAGTAAGAAAAAAGTAATGCCAACATAAAATGGCAGAATGAGAACAGCCTGATGTTAAATGCCACACTGGTGGCATCAAGACAGTACAGTTCAGGCTACATAAAACTTTGTGAAAAACCTGAAGGAAGGAACCTTCAGGAAATAAGAAAAGTATGTGCTCTAAACTCATTTAATGGACAGTACCAGCAACAGAAATGCTGAAAAAACAGGGCACCTCTGTTTTTTTATTTATAACTTGGGAGACCTTGATGCACATGTAAGATGGAGACAATACATATTCTATCCCACATAATCCCTGCATCTAATGAATGTCTACAAAGAAAAGAATTCCAGAATGAATATGGTATGAAAGTAATCTCAAATGTACATTATTCACAGCAGTCCAAAACATGCTATGCTTACTGGGTCTCCCTTGTCCCCTTTTTCAGAAGGCTCTCCCTAAGGAAAAATAGAAAAGAGGTTAACAGATATATTTCAAATGGTAAATAGCATATATATCTGGTTTTGCTGAAGAGTCATGGAAAATGTGTTTGTTTTAAACCTGCCTAAAATACAAATATATGGACTACAAAAGTTTACTTGAGGGATGATGGTTATTTAATGCCAAGACCATGACATCTATGATCTTTTCAAGCAGGAGCACGAGGGAGGGTCAGGAACATGAACTAAAGAGAGTGATCATGCATCCAAATATAAAAAATTCTCAAACACAGGTGCTTTCTAACACAAAAAATCATAAATCTGTGGTATCAAGGGAGTAAATTAATATTTCTGCCTGCACAAAAACTATATAGATATGACCAAAGAAACCAAGAAACCTCACAGCTAAATGGCAAAACACCTATTAATCAGTAGAATTATGTACAGCACACATTCCTAGAAAAGCAAAATACACGGCTGTTCCCAAGTAATACCTCCTGAATCATACTGTAAAATTTATGCTTAAACAAAAACATACTAAATCAGAATGTTGATTTGTAAATTTTAATAATTTAAAGCTTCTTGTTTTTTCATATAGATATTGAAGATTACATTCATAACTTGGAAAAGTATGGCTGACACCTAATTCATGAGGCAACCTCTGGTCATAAACTTATATAAAAATAATTTTAAGCTGGTATTAAGTAGAAGTCTGAATGTTTTTAAAGCTGAGGACTTTGTGAGCTGGTAGAACAGGGAAATTTATTTGCATATGTAAATACCCTTCCAAGGAGGAGCTTGATTAAAATACTAAGGATATTTAGAGACTGACAACTTTTCCCATGCCAAAATATTTTTTCTTGATCTCCTGTATATTTCACAAGATTTAATTTATAATCAGTACATTGAGTGAACTTCTAGTAAACACATAAGCACAGAAGTAAGGAATTAACTCACCTTTTCTCCTTTTGCACCAGTCATTCCCAATTCTCCTTTTTGACCCTTTTAACAAAATTATTTATATTTAAAATCATTATATTCTGTCAAATGTGAATAACCTCTTCCTCTTATCTAACTGTACTTTGTTCTGCATGGGCCACAAAATCTTAACTATTGTTACAATGGAAATCAAGCTTGAACGTATGCAAATGAATTTAAATGATTGTTTTCTACAGTAGATCTGCAGGCTTCTCAATAAAATGTAAATTCTGTCACATATCCAGAGCACTTGTCTAATCTCTTACAAGTTTGAAAGGCATGCAATTGTTAAAATATCAGTGAGCTCTTTATACAGGACCGATAACTATAAACAATATAGTGCCATATGGTGTGGATTCAGAATTTGATTTCCATGTAATTTTTAGAAGCTGTCTATGTGAATTTTATACACATAGGTATAGAAAACCTCATTGTTACAGACAAACTGCTTTAAATATTCATTATTTACTATCCAAAATATTTTCTGAACTTCAATTCTTTCAGAATCTTTCCCACATAACTGGCAGAGCAGGTCATTTTACTTCTCAGATAGCATTATAGAAATCATACATAATTCTTTCAGCATTTCTCCTTTCTATTTATACTAGAGGAGAGAGGATCACATGCTTCCACTGCAGGATAGCATGATGAGCTGGATATTGGACTACTCAGATCAAAGTGCCAGTCATTTCAAAAATCTATTCCTTCAAAGCCCATTGGGATAAATCAAATAAAATGCACTGTGTTAAGGGTGGCAGGAACAGGCTGGATAGGCACTTTGAAACTTCTTTGAATTCATCCCAAATGCTTACAATGTCTCCCTTCTGGCCTTTAAATCCAGGGGTCCCAAGTACTCCCAGTAGTCTTGTATCACTCTGGAAAGAAGTATCACCAAAAAAGATCAGAAAACATCACTAATAGTTTCCAGTAATAATTTATTTACAGTAACAATTTATTGCAATTTACCAGTTGTAAATTCAGAAGTCCTAATTTACTACTAGAAAAGGAATAATAATAAAAGCCTATGCAGTACAACTGGTAGTGTATTGCAGAACACATCCTTTACCATGCATTCACACTCCTGCCACGCTAGCAAAAAATGAACAAAAGCATAAAAGGGAAATGTCTATGTTGACTATTGCCATGTAAATATATGATTTTTTGAAGTTCAACGCAAAGAACATATTTTTTATGCTCACTTGTACATTTCTCAAATATGTAAGAAAAGAAAAAAAACCAACTCACTTCTATGAAAAAGAACAAGCTTTTTACTTTTGAGCACCATGAAATGCAAAAAATAGTAGAACTAATTTAAGTCTATTACAGCTGTAAGACAAAGGAAAGGGAACAGGCTCCTCACATTGCTTCTTAAAGACTGACTCAAGGACTAGAGGTTTGGGTTGTATACTTGCTCAGCTGTTATTGCACTGCATTTATTTACTCTTCTGTACAAGCTAAAGACAAAATAAAATATAAAGTAAATGGTTTCCTTTTCATAAAGTCAGACTTCCTAAGGGAAACATGATTTTTTTTGCAATGACAATGGAAAAAAACCAAAACCCCAATGACTCTGAAAAATGAGATCCAGTAAAGACTGAGGAAATCCCAATCCTAGAACACATGGCACTGGAGTGAGCAGGAATCCTAAGTAAACCAGCTTTCCTTGCCATGTTCCAGGATCCATAGCTCTAACATGGGAAAACATCACAATGAATAAATGTGCCATTTATACAATGTTAATATTTTCAGAAAATGGTAACTGAATATAAATTGAAAAAAACCCAATAATTATTTTAGAAATCCCGATTCCCTGATGGATTCTCTTTGATGTTAAGGGTTTGTAACACTGTTAGGATCCTAATTATCAAAATCAGCTTCAGAGCAAGAGGCACATACCCAGATACCTGAGTACTGATGAGAAGTAGTTGGCTACCACTGGACTGAGAATCCAGGTGTCTGTTACCATGAGTACACTATAAATTATGATTTATACTGAGTTGTACTTTTGGGTTTTTTTGCATATATGGAGCAAAAAAAAAAGAAAAAAAGGGACAAGGCTACTAGGCCAAATAACTACCCTTATGTTCTTTGTATTTTTATAGGTAATTTTCTCTTTACAACCAAAGGTAAGTAAAATACACCAAAGCAATACAAAAAATATCTTAGGGAGTTAATAATGAATTATCTCATAATAGTCTAAAATTACTACTAATTATAATGATTCTGAAACATTTCCTGACTAGATTGTGTTGTACTTTCAATTTCTTTGTGTTTTGGTTTATTTTATGTGTTGAAGACCATTTTTGATTAAACTGATCTATGTGCCCTTTCCAAAGATATTTAGAAGCAAGTTCAGCTAAATGACCTCATACCTACATATGGAAAACTGGTAAGTAAGAAGGGTGGCAGAGGCCTTGAAAGCCCAAGTAATGGATCACAGAGCCTGGAGTGTATATAAATGCAAATCTTGAAGCATTATTTGTCCATCTCTGAAGAAATGTAACATACAGTACAGGGCAGAACTAGTTTTGTGGCTAAAAGAAGAGAACAAAATGCAAAGAATTTGCACTGAACACAGGCAAAGAATCTGATTTATGCTGAAAACACAAAAGACAGGAATATAGAAATAGTCACATGTAAAAACAGGCACACAGGAAGAATGAAGGAAGTGCTGCTCCATCACAGTCTCCCACCTCATTGAGGATCAATGCTGCTACTTAAACTCGGCAGGTTCCTCTCACCTTCATTAAAGAGAGACTGCAGATCTTGGTTTACTGTTCAGCACAATTTGCTGCTGCAATCAGCAATTGTATTTATAGTGCTCTTTCACTGTATACATGGATCAAGTAAATTATGCTTTTAAAGGCTTGCACTCCAGCCTCCATAAAAATCATTCTGATAAAGTGATTGATGCTGACCCAGAAAAACTCTGGTTGCAATAAATTATTTAAATACATTGTGAAATTACCAATACTTATTACAGCAATCAGAAAAATTGAAAATAATCTGTTAAGAAACAGAGAAGTTAGAGAAACAGAAAAAACACTGTTAATTTTGATGGGTCTTAAGAGCCGCCCAATTTCTTGGTGTCAGTTTCTCATGGTTCCTAGAAATACCAATGCAAACAAGCCACACTAATAACCTCAGGTGATAATTGGTGTGAAAATACCTATAACTACTAAAATATTGTCAATTCCTAAACACTTTAAACACCAAACTGAAATAAGACCTTGTGACATCCTTGAGAAAATGGATAAAAGAATGGAAAATGACACCACTATTCCCTGTGCTGTAAAGAACCTCAAAACCCTCAAAGTATCACTCAAATTTTATTTTACCAATAAAAATAACTGAGGCAAACTGCAAATTTTCAATACTGGAATGTGAAAGACTGCTCAATGTCTCCAAGGTGCTGTGGACAAAATCAGCTTCTGTCATAATATGTAACAGCATGGAAAAAAGAGAAATTACTGCTACCTACATCTGCCTAAGTGAATAAAGGGCAAAGAAGAGAAGCTGTTCTTTTCTTTGAAGACCCCTTTGTCTTGTCCTTGAATGGGAATATCCCATTCCCATCATAAAATATATAGGAATTAATATGTTTGTTGTTGGAGATTTAAGTTGACTCTAGGAGGGTCTGAATATTTATTTAAAGTTTGCATGCATAGAACCTTCTATTTGAATCAGAAAGCCATCTCCTCTTTCATCTGGAATCAAACAGCATTTCCTTGTTGAACAGTTAATTGCTTATGATAGAGTCATTAAAATCTTCAGACCAGACAGCTGAAGGAAGAAGAAAGGTGGTAAGCTATCCAGGATTTAAAAGATAATTAATTTATAGACACATACCAGCTGGTCTACATTTTTTTCCCAGAATACTGTTAATTAGAAAATATAAGCCACCTTAAGAATTCTTAGAGTCTTATAAGAAACATGATTTTTGGACACAGATGTGCATAATTTCCTGGAGATTGCCACTGTTTGTGTTTCCTCTTCCAGAATTAACCTTAAAAGGACTATCAGGATAAAAGAGATTGGTAAGGCAGAGGTGGGGAATGAGTTACAATAAATATGGTATCAATAGAGGGAAAAAGTGCTGGCATCAGTGAAAGCCCTTTGGCAGGAAAAAGAAGCTGGTAAGGAAACCAAACATGAGTGTCACTCTATTGGGAACGGTAAGAAGAATGACACAGACTCTCTTGGGAGTCGAATGGGAGAATTTCTCCCGGTTTATTACCTCAGATCTTTTTTATAGACTGATACATGAAAGTACAGAAAAGTAAAACTCTTATTGGTTAGTAAATTAACACATCACCATCATTGGTCAGTGGGGCTCACCACCCCTCAACCTTCTCCTGCAAGAAAACAAGGAACAGACAAACAGCACCTGCAAGGCTGTTTTCTGTCTCTGAGGATTGTTTTAATTCCTCCCCATGATTTCCCAGGCCACTTTCTCAGGTGAGACTGAGAAAGATATGTGGCCTGCTATTCCACAGGCACTGTGCTCTCTGTTTCATAGTTAGCATCCATACATGAGAACCAAAATATATAAAACTTCAACACATATATATATGAAACTGGAGAGCAAATAGAGAAACTAAGTCTCTAGGCATAAAAATTCTCTATGCTTAATTCCTAATACATGCTTCTAAGGTGATATACTGATTTGGAATGGGTTAAATATCAGAATTAATATCAGTGAAATCACTTTGGTGACAAAAGCAGATGGAAAGGTATGTTGGACATGAATTTAATTCCAGAATGCCTCTTCAAGGAAAGCTTTTAGCACTCATCTGGGAATATTATATATGAAAAATACCCTGAATGCACATCCTCCTTATAGTTCATGCATTCTAATACTAAGAGAAATTAATTCCCTCCAGGCTTGACCTGCGTGATGTAACTTGTGATACACACATTAACCACTGTACTGGGGAAATGATGCTGTAATAGTGCATCATGAATCTTTGAATGAAATAGTTTTCTGACCACAGAGGTTACATTCTCCCAAATCAATTAAGCAAACTTCTCTATTCTCATACAGTGGCAGACAGTACCACAGTTTAAATTACTTGAAATACCTGCAGCAAGAATGTAAAAGCTCTGTCAAGTTGAATACAGTCCTATGCAATTTAATTTTTTTTTTTTTTTAAGTTCTTTTAGCTGCAGGTGGTTTTATAATTGACACAGTATTTTTATTAGCCCATAATACAAACCTAAGGACAATTCTCATGGACTGCTGGCTGATCTTTTCAAGATTATGCCTCCTTGTCTTTCTATTTTACTGTTAGGATCATAACAGACTTGGTCAAGAGAGAAATGTCAACTACCCTTTAAAGCAATTAGGTTTAGAAATGGGGAGTTGGTGCTTCACACTAACAGCTAGGTGGTCCATACATCTTCTTTTTGAGTTTTGCCAGTCAAAAACAAGTAAGTAGAAGATGGATGGGAGGCAAGACACATGGCAGCAAGATAGATGACACAGCAAGTATGTGACTGGAGTGTGGACTGAAACTTGGAAGGAAATGCAGAAAGGGGGCAGGAAAGAAATTACCTTTTGAATTAATTTGGAATGTGGTTCACAGGGATCAAAACTGTAGTCATTTCTACCTTAAATATTGCTTAGTCATAAAGCCACAGAGACACCAAATCAAATCTCCATACCTCATTATAATGCTTGTTCAATGAATCCAGTATTCCTTTTAGTCCGGAAGGACCCTATATGGAAAAAAATTATCAGAAGGTCATTTTAATTTAACTAATTTTATGTTTGCATATCTGTATTTAAAGAGCAATGGGGATGGAAAAGATTTTTGGTTTTTATTTTTGTGCACAGTAATTTATCTTCTGTAACTTCATTATTTCTTTTTTGCTGGCTCAGAGAAAGAAGAAAGTCAGTTTTTAAATCTCTGAATTTTGAAAACCAGCAAATTATTTTCAAGTGAATTTGCCAGTCAGAGAAGGCAGAAATGAAATCCATATCAATTTTAATACATGTCCCTTCTGATATGAACAACATTCTTGTTCTTCAGCATTTTAAAACTCTTTCCACTAACTCAAAGTACAAGTTTTGATGCAGAAGAAGCTCCTAGTGTGAGTAAACAGATAGGTTTTTAACCTGGGAGTACAGGAAATGAAACTGAGAAAAGACAGAATTCTCCAGAATATTAACTTCCTAGTTTTACTAGCATTGCAAGTTTTTACTTAAACACACATACTTCATCAAGAAATTCAAGACCAAAAAAGGAACTTCTTGATCAAACTAACATTTAGGACAGAAACACTGAAAAATGTGCTTGGGAAAAAACATTTTTGGACATTAAATCCCCCTATTTTTAGGCATATTCTGCCAAAAATCATGCCCTCAATGAGATTTTTAATTTTGGCAGATGGAGCAGAACTCAGAAAATACAGTCAAGAACTTATGAACTATGACTCATTCAAATTTACAAATTAGTGTAGTTACTCTGAGTTGAAGCTCTCACATAATGTAATATAAACAACAACCACTAAAGGTGGCTTTAAGAAACGTTTGACTGTATCAATACGATTACAATATATTCAAGTAAATCTCTTAGCCTGATTGACCTGGATATAACACAGACAAGGGCACAAGAGCAACTCTCCTCTGTGGCTTTTTATAATTTCAATTTACCCTCTGCAGCTTTTCTCTTAATGTGGATACTAGGAAAATTTGGAAGCCACAATGATGAAACATCTCAGGTGTTTCACTCCCTCTCTTCCTACACTGGAAGAGACAAAAGTACATTGATGCTATTTCAAAGTGAATTCTCACTTCAAATTTATGTTAAAAATAAGATCAATATAGTCATGATGTTTTCACTAAGATCTCACTCCACTCTGATTTCTGAAGTTAATGGCAGAATTTTTACTCTGATATCAGCAATAAAGCTGGCAATCCAGAACTGGGACTGAAGTATGATGACACTGCCTAGACATCTCAATGTCAACAACGTAAACCTGCTGTCTTGAATCCCTGAATCCAGAATTCCTGGAGAATTCTGAAAACTTGCAAGGAACCAATAATAAGAGCTTACTCTCCCTCTGCATTTGATGTCATGTACCACACTTCTTTTACTGTTTTTCCACAACTGAAACTGCTGCAGCAACACCACCCAGGAAGAACTTAATGCTGTATCTGCCATCAACCCCAAACCCTCAGATATTATTTGTACATAAATAAATAATTTTTGACAGGATGAAAAGTACATTGGCACAGTTTTGAAAAACAAACATATCCTTAAGAATCCCTGGAATGTCTCATGACTAAGACAGTCAAGGAGAACTTTAGGAATTTGGGTTGAATTCTTGGCTACACTACAGCCTTTGCACTACCAGTTTAGTGTTTCCATTTTCCAAAAATTGACATAAATTAAATAATTTTATATTTCCATAATTTTTTTCTATAATAAAAACTAGTAAATAAGTGTACAATAACAGAAAATATTTTTATTTAAGACTTTTTTGCCTAAATGATAGTCTCTTTTCTTCCACAGCTTCACTACACTAATATAGTTGCACAAGATAATCTGAAGTATCTGCAGATAAAAAAGACAAAAACAGCAGCATGGGTTTGAAAGAGGAGAAGCAATGAAATTAACAACAGTTGAAGAATTATTGTACCAGCAGTTTCTAGCTTTTGAATGGGAATTTTGAACATCTGCCACTTTGAACCTTACTTGAGCAGGGTTTCCTTTTTTTTCTAATATCAAATTGTGTAATTGAGAGAAGTGAAGCACACAGAGAGTAGAATTCTATGAATAAGAAAAGAACTGAAAACGTGTCCTGATTGTTTCCCAAAATGGCAAACAGGTTTCAGATGTTATTTCTACAGACAAGGCAGGAATAGAAACGCAGGTGCTTAAAGGGAAATAGCTCCAAACTGTGAAATTACTCAGGTTTACAATGTATTTTCCTCCCTTAACTTTTATAGTTCATCTGCATTTCTGTAAGATTAAACTGTTGAAAAAGTCTACCCAATCTCACAGTCCACACATAAAATGGGTAACAAGTAAATTGCACTGGTTGCACCTCAAATATAGGCAATTTTAGAGAACACAGCCTGCAAGTGACTCAATACAGTTAATTTGTCCCTGTATTTCACTTTGGGACCTGCCAATTAAAACAAGACACTGCTTTTCTGTTTATTTTAATGCACATCATGAAACTCACCAGGGCAGATGTGCAATATTGTATAACTATCCCAAAGAGCAAATGGAAAGAATGATGAAAACGTGATGTCTGCCACAGTAGGACACAAGAAATAAATTACATTTTGATATGGATAAAAAAACTTAATGCATAGAAACAAGCAATATGACCAACCTTTGCCAGCCATTCCCACACTATACTGTAAGTATTTCCAATATTCTTCTAAGAAGCAGCTGGAAGTCCAGGAAAACCAGAAATGCTACTGACAATTTTCACTTATCATTGCTTTGATTTTTTCTTTATTGTAATTAAGCGATAACATTCACTCACTTCCAAAATATTGTTAGAGGAATGACAGTATTTCCTGAGGCAGAGGAAATGAAATTTCCAAGGTGAAGTGCTGGCTACTTAAGATAACTAGTTTGGGGGCACTGACATATGTATTGAATCACAAGAGCAAAAGTGTATGTAATTAAATGAAGAAGTTCAAGTGAACTCCTCTATTGCATCACATGAAATGCAGACAAAAATGAAACCCGATTTTAATTTAAAACTTTAGGGAGTGACAAAAAGCTCATCTTCCAAGCAAAAATACTTGAGAAGATAAAAAAGATGAAGTTCAGCCTCTTGCAAAGGTAAATGATAAACTGAAGGATGACCTTCAAAAGCCATAGTAATTGTGAAATTAATCAATTACATCTAATGGTTGAAAACAACAGCTTAGCTGTGGATGTATCAGTTTAAGAGAATGAAAAATTGTGATTGCAGTTTAGTAGCCTGTGATTTAGCACACCCTAATTTTCTTTCCCACCTCTGCCACAGGTAGTTTAGACAAGACTGAGTTTGGCCAGAACAGGCAGTCCTCATGTCTCTTACCTTTACAAACCACCAGTGCTGATAACATTTCACTTCTACTAAAGAACAACTGGGCAAAAGTCAGACTCACCTCAAAGATTTTTTAATATTTTTTTTGTTATATTGGTGTAAATCTGTAGCACAACTCTGGTTTAGCACTGTCGATTTTAAAAACAAGCTAAATCACTAAAATGGGAGCTACTGAGAAATGGAATTCCTCCAGTCATAACAGTTCCAGTAGAGACAGAGAAAATTAGGTCAGGAAAGATAAAGTTAACCCTCAATGGAGAAATAAGTAAAACTTTTTTTTTTTGTTCTCTAGCCCATCTATGTAAATAGGTATACCTGCTGATTAATTTCAAGGTAAAAATAAATAAATAATAAATAAACCCCCAACCTCCACAGTGACAGACACCAGGCAGCTATTCTCCAAGTAGAAGAAACTGAAAAATAAATTATCTCCTCTTAACAGAACACTACACCAAATGAAGCAGAGAGTAATTCTACAATGCAAGACCATGAAAGTGCTTTGCCTAAGTGAAGAGTGCAGAATTGGGCCTGTAGATCCTTAGGTCAAGGATACCAAGGTCAGATACATTTCATACAGTGTGTGTGACAGCATGGCAAAATAGACTGCCCAGAGAGGTGGTAGAGTCTTCTTTGCTGGAAGAATGATGTTGGAAGATGACTCAAGAATAATCTGGTCACAATCCTGTGCTTTCAGATGTCCCTGCTTGAGCAGGAAGGTTGTATCAGATGACCCACAGAGATCCCTTCCAGTTTTACTCATTCTGTGATCTTTTGATTTGCTTTTAAAATAAAAAGGTGTGGAATCTCGAAAGTCAATGCATTATACATAATGCAAAACAAGCTGTGGTCTGCTGGGGACCCCGTCTGTATTGCTGAATCCTACAGACTTTTAGTTAGCAGAAATGGCAGAAGAAAGCAATCAGCTCAGTTCTGCAGTCTGATCAAAATGCTGTTCTTACAACCTCATAGCATCCTATTATCATAGTAATTCTTATTGTTTCATAAAATCAGCATTTCAATTTCAGTGAAAAGCCATGCTGAGCAGGGTTGCAGCATTTGAGAGCAGTCTCTCAGAAGACTTTAGAAGAAAATGGAAGTAGGGAAATACATAAAATACATTTGAAGGGTACAGAGATATTGATTTTACAATCACAATTTTCAGAATGCTTGTGAGAGCAAAGTGAATAGTGTGTTTAACAGAAGCTTTTCACCGCTATCCAGGTGCTTTAGAAGTGGAGAAAGGGTCAAAAAAGCACTAGAGGGAGCTGCTGCTCTACTTGGATTCTGTATTCAGCACAAATTGCTACTGCCCGCTGGATTGAGACAGGTGCGAACACACATCTCGGCTCTCCTGCACTGAAATAACAGAACAGTACTCAAAAACAACATCAGACAGCAAGGATGCATACCACGAATTCTGAACCAGAAGGGAATCAAAGAACACTTTAAGAGTCTATAATGTGTAATAGGCTTTAAACAAATAATCAAAGGAGGAATGTGTTCCATAGGTTTACAAAAATAGCTGATCAATAAAAATCCTCATTGTCTCCTTGCCTTTTGTGAGCACAGGATTTGCTTCAAAGAGAAAAAAATAATATAAAAGAAAGAATAAGGAAAAAATGACACAAAATAAAGGATATCTGGAAGAAATTTCATAGAAAATCCCACTTTAACTTGCTTGTTTCACTTTAACTGAGTAGCTTCATTACCAGATGCCAATCAATCTATGTCTCTGACAGTGATACAGGTTTTTAACCAAAGCTATGCAGATGATGTTAAGGGACTAGAAACTCACACCAAGCATTAATTTTACTGAAAAAAAAATCCCCAGAAATTACGTTAGGAAAAAAAAGAAAAAAGATGAGATATTGAGAGAAGGTTAGAAAAATTTTAAATGCTGCCACACGACAAGTAGATTTTTGACTGCTAGCAGGTGCTTTTACATTCCTGTCACATGAAAGCACAGCATGTATGCTGACTGAAATTTTTGTAACTTTCCAGTTTTCTTTGATTTTACCCCAGTCTTTTCCCTACAAATCCCTATGTGCACACATTGTTATTAGGACTGCCCTTTATAATAAATGCCCTAAGTATTGTATTTCCTTCTCACAGTCCTTGTGTTTTCTTTTTGTTTTCTTTATTGTCAGTACTGAGCACTTGACTGTTCTAATTTCTAAATTAAATACATCATGGCATAAACTGATAAATAAATTAGGTAAATTCATTAATTTCAAACACAGACTGTGCTATTATTACTATGTCCCCTGCCTCTGTGTCATCTCTGTCCATCCCGCAGCGGCCAGGGAGGCAGGGGAGGTAGATTAGCTTCCAAAGGAGATGCTAAAAATGAGGCTCTTTCCCTTTGCTGAGATGGCAGTCGCAGCTTTATTTCTTTGGATCTTCTGGGATGAAGTTGCAGGAGGGAAAGAGGAAGAGGTATTGATAAGCACTCCTTTTTCAGGACAGGGGAAGGAGGTGTGGGAGATTTACACAACCAATAAGGGGAAGTGGGGAGAACAAGATAAGGGAAAGAACTTACAAGTCTACATTTTTGGGGGTACATTTTTTGGGTCATACCTTTTTTCCTAACTGCATTACAACAAGACTGCATGCTGTAGCTACCCTAACAATAAATGACTGAATCTCCTTTTTCTCAAAAAAAATTTCATATTTTTTTTAAACATCAGCCAAAACCCAAACTTTTTTATACTGGAGAATCTAATTTTTACATATTCAGTCAATCTTTTAACCACTTTGTACCCAGTGTATGCCCAGCTTATGGAGCAACCAATCTGCAGGTAACTGAGAAGGGTAACTGGAAGCACAGCAAAACTGAATATGGTTTGAGCCTTGGAAAAGAGAGGGAGAATGATGGATCCTGCTAAAGATTTTTTTTTTGGTGCATACAAGCTGTGGCACTTGAAATATGGGGATCCTGCCAATGCATGTTAGCAGGCATTACTGCTTTTAGAGTATGCCTTTCCTCTGTGTTCTGTTCTGGCTTGGAGGAGGAACACAAGATGGTGGTATAGCTGTATCCAAAGAGAGAAGTGCATCAGGAGAGTTATTATAGCAGAAACAAATACTTTAAACCAATATTTAAGCCATGGCTGTTTAAGGAATGCTTTTCTGTATGTAGTACTAGGCTACAGAACCCAATACAGAGTTCCTTGCAGTGACGTTGCCATGCTGACAAAGTTGATCTTTCCACTTGCTGTAAGAAAATCTGAGATACGTGTCAGTAATAGAAGCACAATTTAGCTTCCACTCAAGATTTCTGGTATATCTGTCAAGGATCATACATCTTCACAAGCCTGACCTGCCAGCAAATCTAGGATGGCAGAAATCTGTAACACAGAAACAGCTTTTCACTAGCTCACAAAAAGCTAAGTAGATTAGGTCTAACAGTGACCTCTGCTATGGTTTGCTTTTTTATCCTTTAAAGGTTATATTTGGCACTTGTATTAGAAAGATTATGGATCACTCCTTTCCTGTTTGCTCTCCTGCAATCTGCAATACCATTTTAGCATTAGGACTGTGCAAACGACTCAAACAAGCAAGGCTTCAATATGACTGTGCAGGGGAAAAGAGTGAAAGGGAGGGACTTTTTGGTTTTATGCAGGATAAATGAATTCAATCATAAATGCCTCTTTCTGAACACATTTTTCAGGAAAAAATTATTTATGAAATCTATGCAGTTTTTGGTTTCGATGAGGGTAGATGACATCTGTTTAATTTTATTAATTGTATCCCATGCAGCAGTGCATTATTCTCTTCTCTACATATAAGACCAAGTTGAAGCATATGAATCAAATATTCAGATGCATAAAACACTAGCCTTTATCAATAGCCAGGTAAACAAAAGAAGGGATTATATTTTTTTTTGTTTTATATTAGGAATGTAAAGTAGCAGATGTTTACTTAATCCACAAATAGCTGTTTTGTATTTGCACATAATTGCATTTTTACAATACAATATACAGAGAGTTTTACAAATATGACTGAGTCTTCCTCTACCAAAAAAAGGCTGCTTTCATTGAAGACTAATATACATTCATGCCTGACTTCAATTTTAAATCCTTTATATTTTAAAAAAATAGAGAAGGAAAAAAAAATCCCAAACCTCTTAGATCTGAGCTAAACCCTTTAGTTCTTCATATTACAAATCCTTTCATAAAGTCATGTATTTCTTAATCTTTTTAATTCTTCAGTCAACTCATCTGAACTACAGCTGAGTGCTCATTCCAGTGCTGGGTATAATCCTCCCCATCATTCAGACAGTTGGCACATGCTTCACACAGTCCTTCATCTTTCAAATTACCCCTCTGAGACAGAAATTATCCCTTCTTCTACAGAGCATCACGCATTTTGCTAAAGGAATTAAAGCACAGTATTCACAGCTAGCATACATGACCAGTCTTTCTTTGAAATGTCAATTTCTGCTTCCTCTGCTGAAGTTTCCATTTTGTTCTTTCCCTCCTGTGTAGTCCCTCCTACTTGTGGATCCAGTCCTTTAATTTTTGCTGCAACAAAAGGCTACCAGTAGTAGATGTTTGATACAGCAGATACACAGATCAATTATTTTCAACTATGATCCAGTAACCTGCTAAAAAAGAGTTAATAATGTCTGAGGACAGAGTGAAAATTTCCCATTCCCCTAGTTAGCTACTCACAGGAGGTCCTGGTGGCCCTGGTTTTCCTGGGAGGCCTGGTTTGCCTCGTCTCCCCTGGAAAAAAAATTACAATAGACATTTATAGGTTAAGAACTGATTTAGAATAAGAATTTTAAGAAAAGATTTATTGTCTTACATTTTAGCAAAAAAAAAAAAAAAATAAAAACCCATTCAAAATGAGTACTCTTTATCAGTCACTGCAATACTGAGTAGTTCTAGGATTGCTTTTCATAGTTTTAACAAACTATATTTTTATCCCCATCCCGGTAACAATGTCACATTTTAAAGCTTTGTCTCAAATATGAGTGCACCTTAAGAGGTTTATTATTATTAACAAAGTATCTTGATGAGGTGTAAAGAAATTATATTTGTATGAATACACTGGAGCTTGGGATGTTAAACTGTGCTGCAGCAGTCTGACTTGCACACTGACACATGTGCAGTATACTCCAGTTAACAAACACACATACCCTTCTTCTCTGTGATGTGATAATGAGCACAAAAGCCAAAGATTTATTTGCAAAAACAATTCACCTTCTTTGTGAAATTACTACCATCTGTGTATATATAATGCGCATGCAAAATCATTTGCATTAAAATGTAAAGCCCATAGAAGTCTACTTAAGGGAGACTTTCAACTCAGTTTCTAAAAACACATGCATATGTAACTATTATAATTTTTTAGTACAGAGTTTGTACGAGCAACTGTTTTCACATATGTTTTTTCTTTTTTTAGGAAGATCAATATAAAAATTGAAGTAATTTACAGGAATTAACATCTTTATTGTCAAGCTGAAATCTGATACACATTTTTTATAAACACAGCTGATAACTAATATCTAGGTACAAAGGGCAAAGGAAAAAAATATTATATCCATTAAGAGTAAACTTTTCCCTTGCATATGGCAAATGTAAATTAATGTTAAAGCATTAAGGGGGGGGGTGTCCTGTTGAAGTCTTGGCTTAAAAAGCGAAAAAATGAAAATTCTGGCTGACAGCTCACAATTAACACATAGGAATATTTCTGTAAGCTGTGCTCTCTACTTCTAAGCCTGCTTCTGTAGTTTATTAAATAACAGTGTCACATAGACTGCAGAAGTATTCTAGGAATAGAAAATGAAATCCATTTTTGCTATTTCCAGGTAAGAGCACTGATCTGTAGGAAAACGCTCTCATGCTCTGCTTTTCATTAATCTTGATCTATGCTAAGGGGAGGACAGCAAGGGTGGAAAATCTCTCTCCCTCACACCTTGCAGCTCTCCAGAGCAACCTCTTGCCTAGAAGCCAGGGACTCCTAACAGAGTATCTCAGGATGTATCAGGAGAGTATCTCTCCTTGAGGGTATCTCAAGGCCTTCAAGCTGGAGAAGAAACAGAACGGAAACTTTGTGGATGTGTTCCAGCCATTGGGTTGTGCCACACATCTTGTACACTGCCACCACGGATTCATGACTGTCCTCAGTCAGTCAGCGTGTTTTAAGGGCAGCGTGAAACAAAACCACCTCAGCATATTTGGAGTGCCAAATTCCTGGGTCTTAACTAGCTGAGACATATATTATGTGCTGAGCTGTTTAATCCCACCAGTACTTGCACATGCAGGGCTCTAACTGGGCCAGCTAAGGGTAAGTTTTCAGAACCAAAATACAGGACTATGTGCCTAGACTGGGCTCCAGGCTCTAGTGGCCCCTACTGCTGCTGTGCTGGTAACACTGTCCCTGCAGCCCCAGGACCAGCTGGAGCTGGGATCTCAGCTGGGATAAGGGGGACCAGGGTTTGACTGTGGTCAGCTGATTGATGAAGTGCACTGAGCAAGCCTGACAGGGCACAGCACCAGGAAAGGCACACGTGCACAAGCAAAGGGGGCTGCAGCTAGCTACACCTATACTTTTGGACTCATCTCTACTCTGCTCTACAGGTGGAAACTGATATTTCCTGACTTTTCTTTTAAAAGAAAAAGAAACAGTAAACTTCCCTTAGAGAGTAGAAAAAAACAGACTGAGAGGTAATAATGTAATAAACAAAGATATATTGCTCCATACTTTTAAAATAGTCCCTCTGAGTTATAATGGTCTACAGTGTTGACTTCTTGAAGCACCTTCCTTTTCCTGTTTGAACTTATTTAAAGTATCCTGAGGATGACACTTAAAGTCACAGCAGTGTAAACAAAGTATCAAGGAAGTGTCAGGATGAAGAAGACAGGGCTTTGACTGGCAGACACAACTGTGAACGAGGTGTTAATTACACAGGAAAACATGGAATATGTTGGGAAGGCAATTTTATCTCTGTTTACAAGATGAACTAAAATGTGATTTATGACATAACAAAGACAAAACTTGAACTTTCTGAAAAAATAAAAAACAGCTATAAAAAATGTATTGTCATTTATTAATTACTAGAACACATACCCAATGAAACACGGAAGAAACATTTGTCCCACTTTTTAATCATCATTGTATTATTAGCAATTATGCAATGTTGCATGTAAAACAACCACACAGATCAGTATGAGGCATAAGCTTTTTATAGAGTAATAAAAGTTCTTTTTTTGCCTCCGAGCACCTTCATAAACTGTTTGGTATTTTAAATTTAGTACAGAAATGTATGAAAGGCCACTACCTTTCAGCAATGCCTTTCAGATACAGAGAATGTATTTGCTTTGGGTATTCCTTCAGTGTTAGGAATACCCAAAGCTCCACCTACTTGTCAGCACTCCTGCTTCTCTATGACTTGTCAGCACCAGCAGGGGAAAAAATAAAATATATACTATAGTAACAGTGTAAGAAAAAAAAAAAAAAAGTTCATATTTTTGTTTAGGGTAATTAAAACAATTAGAAGAATGTTTTTGACAAGCCCATTATGATGTTGCCTTGAGCAGACCATGAGCCAGATCATGACTAAATATTTACATTTTGTTTTTGAGTCATCCTTCTGGCAAGAAAGAAGTGAAAAACATCTCAGTGCCCTCTCTTATTTATAGAGTGGGCTTAGCAGAGAGCCACAGTACCGAGCTCCTGCTCAGCACTGGGTCTTGGTAGCCCCATGAGAGCCGTATTTAGTGCCACTCTGCTGTGCACTGGGCTGACAGCCCACACAGGATGCCTGTTACCTTTATTTAGCTTAGATCATGGAGCAAATATTGAGGTTATAAAACCACTCAAAATATAAATAAATGTCCTAGGCATCAAATTATTCCTTTAACTAAATAAAAAATTCAATACCACCTACATTCTCTTAAAAACGATATGTGGTGTCAACAAGTTGTCTAATGCTACTTGGAATACCTGAGGAAGACCAAAACTGTTGCTGGTTATTCCCTTTAGTGCTTATATTTTTGCTGCCAATCAATGTGATCAGAAGTTTTCTAAATGTTACTGATATTTTATGCTGTCCCCTTGACTCCTGAAATGCCAGCCCTCAACTAATTTGTACAGCAGGCTACTTTCCTCTTTCCCTAAGGACAGGCTTCAGCTAGATCATTCAAATGACAAATCATTCAAATCACAACTGCTTGGTTAGGGGCAAAAAAAGTAAAAATACCAAAAATAAAGTAAATGAGAGATTATGTGCTTCAGGAAACCCAGCTGAGTGCCTAGCAGAAGTATGTGGTCAGCTGCATTCTTTATTCCTCTCTTCCTTCGTCCCTTCTGTGAATTGAAATGACTTGATGAGCTTTGCCTGACATGAGATGGAAAGCTGTTCAGAAGAGAGGCTCTGGCCATCCCTCCATAGGCTTTGTGCTCTGGTTCTGACTGCTGCCCCTGGGTGCTGCTGCAGGTCCAGCACACAGCCCAAGAATTCAAAATCTGTATTGTAACTCCCTGCTGTATCATGCCATATCCATATATTCATATCTCTCTAAAGTTTAGAGTAAGATCTCTAATCCTAGTGTTCAAAAATAAGCTGTGGATTATTTAAGGATAAAATCAAGCAGTTATGTAGGAACATTACATGATTTATGGAATTAATAATTTAAAGACTCTATGCTCGAATATGAAGGCAAAAGTTCTTAGAATAAACCCATGTGAATTTTCAAGGGAAAGTGATAATTAGTGGTTCTTGAAACACATCATCACATTTCAAAACAAGAACTAGTTCCAGAGAAAGTAAAAATCTGGGCTTTAAAGTCTTGACTATTATAGTTGTTAAGCAAAATTAATGAGGTTTATGTAATTTGTTTGCCAAACTAAACTATGATTCTCTTGCTTAATCCTAAAAACCAAGTGACTTAAAAAGGCACAGATATTACCAAAACAGGAGGTGGGTGGGGAGTTAGAGACCCCTGTCTCATGGTGCCCAACCCACAGATGCCAGTCAACACCTTGGGGACCTAAACACAGCCAAACGGGTGGAGCTCTGGGCAGTTAAAAACTGTTCCTCCAGATGCCCAAAGCTGTCACCAGGCAGCCAGACAAGTTCCAGTGCCTACACTAACTCAGATTACAGCAAGAGTTGGGATATTCTCTCCCCTAAATTGAAAATCTAAGTTGCAGACAATGAAACCTCGTTAACTTCAGTAATACAGTGTTAGGATTTGAATGTGCAATCCCTTCTTCCGTCCTATTAACTTTGGCCTTGAGGACATATTATGGTAACCAGTATATTACAAATTAACCTCTGTATTATTAGATGTTAAACCTGAACAAAATCACAGAAAATAAGGCCAGAAGTCAAGAAATTAAGCCATTTGCAGAAATCAAGTGCAAGTCTGCTCATCATACCCCACTAAAACCTTTCACAGAAACACGGCTCACAGAAGAATAGAGCACACCTAATCCCCTGCTTTGGGAGAAAAGTCAGTAGGGAGCTCCTCACTAATGCAGAAGCATTCCTGCACTCAATCTTGGGTCCCCAAAATAATTTTAGGAATGATTTACAAAATCTCTAGTTTTTTCATTGTGATATTAATAAAATGCTCAAAGGGAATGCCTAGCCAGACTAGATAAAATTGAAATTAATTTAACAAACAAAAAAAGGTCCTAAAACAGGCATAGCAATGCCAAGAAATTGAATGCCATGACCTCTTTTGCCAACAAATCGCTAGACAAAATCCAACACAATTTTTCAAGTGTATCCATAATAGCTCAATTTTGTTTCAAAATCAAAGAAATATTTTCAACTGTATTTAGATAGTTTATACCTTAATTTTGAGATATAATTTCTTATTCTCTCATGTTCCCGTACCTTTGGCTAAAAGACACTAAAAGAAATATTAGTATTTAGAGTATTTGGAAGAGAGTCTGAAATTCCAAATGAGCCTCTTGAAAGTTAAACCATTTCTGCAATTCCATTAAAAGTTAGATTTTAATTTCTACAATGGAAATTAAGAAGAGAAAACCCAGAATTTTTCTAATTGGTGTATCTGCCTTTAGTATCCTAAATTACAACCTCGTCATTTTTATTTTTAAATGCCAAACTGGGAGAAAGAAATATTTTTTAAGCTGTATCCTAATTTACTGGATATGTACTTCAAGGTAGAGACATTCTGAGAGAAAAACTATTTTACATTAAGCATTTTTGGACTGTTAAATGTTGAAGTGAAGGAACATACAGAACTCTAACTTAAAGATGAAATCAGATTGGAGCTTTGAATGTTTAAAAACAACTTACATCAAAGTCAAGAAGGAATGAGAAGATTAAAAGAGATTCCAAAACTCCAGAGATTTAGCTGTGAAGAAAATGTTTTGCATTGTGCCAGGAGGCTGACCTGTGATGACATTATCATTGTTCTGTAAGGTTTGTTTTATAATTGTTCAAGTACAACATTAACTCACTGAACTAGAAAACAAATTATGTCAAAGAAATATTTAAGTTCTACAAATCAGATAAATGCAATCTGAATTTAAATTAAGTTTGTTGCCACTCTAAATAATTATGTTAAGAAAATCTAACAGCTCTCCATCCATTTATTTATGAAGATTTTCCACTCTGTCAAACTAATTTTATTCATGCTTGATTAGAAAAACTTGTAATCTCAGAGAGTAAACTGATTATTAACGTAAGGCAAATATTGCAATTCCACAGGGTTCCTCCAAACATGTAATTTTAGTGAAATCAATGTTGAAATACTAGATATGACAACAGATTCTCAGTTTTATGAGGTGTTTAATTTATTATTAAGATAGTGCTAAAATAACTTCCTCTTAAGTGAAGTATTTGGTATTTTAAACACAACTATTGGAAATAAGGAAGTTCTTCCAAAAATATTTACTTTAGGACACCTGCAACATCCCAAGGAATATAGAGTCAAGGATATGGCTGTGGTATTGTAGAAAGATTTTTAAATGCTTGAACCCAATTCACCATTGGAACCAGGGAAACCACCATGATGGAGAAATAATCTGTTTAAATACATATAAAAGACTTAATTTATTTTTTTTTTTATTAATCCATAAGAATGAAATTTTTGGCAGCCATGTTGAGAATAAGAGCTAGTCAAATAAAAAACACAGAATTGTCTGGGTTGGAGGAAACTAGTATAAGATCTATACTATACTAGAGATCACTTAGTATAATCCCTGTCCTCATGCAGGATCAATTGTCCAGGACTGTGTCTACTCAGCTTTTGAATATCCCCACAGATGGAGGCTCCACAGCCTCTCTGGGCAACCTGAATCAGTATTTGTTTTGGTTTCTTTGGGACTTTTTTGTTTGTTTATTTTTGTTTTTTTTTTTAAAAAAATTTCATACCCATTGCCTCTTGTCCTGTCACCAGCTACTACTGAGGAGAATGTGTCTCCCTCTTCTCTATACACTCACATCAGATATTTACACACTGATTAGATTCCCACTGGGCCTTCTCCTGGCTGAAGAGGCCCAGCTCTCAGACTCTCCTTTCACAGAAGCTTCTCCAGCTGCACTTTGATGCCCCTGAGGAAGTCTGTATCTTTCCTGAGGTGGTCTCAGCTGTGCTGAGCAAAGGGGAAGGATATCTCCCCTGACCTGCTGGCAGTGCTCTTTCAAATGCAGGCCAGGATATTGTGGCCTGTTTTGTGCCACAAGGATGAGCTGCTGGCTCATGGTCTGCTTATTGTCCAAACAGTTCTACACAAAGCTTTCCTCCAGATAGTTTGCTTCCAATGTATGCTCATACCTGAGGTTATTCCTCCCTAGATGCTGAATTTTGCATTTGCTGATGTTGAACTTCATGTGATTTCTTCTGCCCCAGTTCTCTACTGCATTCTGCCCCATTGTCCAGGCTGTTAATGAGGACACTGGACTGTACTGGCTCCAGCAGCAACCCCAGGATGACTCATGACTTGTCTCCAAATGGACACTGTGCCACTAATGAAAAATTTCTTGTTTTTCAGATGGTTTTTAATCCATCTTACCATCCACCCATCTAGCCTGTACTTTGTCAGCTTGTCTACGAAGATAATGGGAGATAATGTCAAAGGCTTTGCTAAAGCTGAGGTTGGCATCCACTGCTCACCTCTCATCCACCTAGCTAGTCACATAGTAGAAAGCAGTGTATTTGGTCAAGCAAAATCGTTCTTTCATAAATCCATGCAGACTATCCCAATCATCTTCTTGTCCTCCATGTGTTTGGAAATGGTTTCCAAGATTTCCTCTTTCCCACTGCCAGCAATTGAGCTGAGGCCTATTGGCCTGTAGTTCCCTGCACCTTCCTTTGTGAAGACAGAAGTGATATTTATCTTTTCCAGTCTTCATGAGTCTCTCCCAGTCACCATGACCATTCAAAATAATCAAGAGAGGATTGTAATGTGTGAGGCCCTATGGACTTAGACAGCTGTGTCCTCCATCTGGGTGCAAAAGTCTGACAGCAAACAGTTGTCAGTGCTCCTTCAGTAGCTCTTGGGTCCTGTGCCTTGTGACCACCATCTCTGAGTTATGTGCATGCTGGACAGAGAAGGTTTGCTGGCCCCTTTGTGCCCTCCTGCATGAATTGCTGTGCCACCTGCTGCCTCTACTGGCTCCTTCTGCCAGGGCTGCACAAACTCCTACAGAGTGCTCATCCTGGCACAGGCCAGGAGGAGCCTGACCTCGCTGCTGTGGCACCCACTGTTCAGGGACAGCTGGCAGAGTTTGTCAGGAGCTGCCAGAGCTGCCCTTACCTTCACCTCACCTGGAAGCAACAGGCATCCTCAGTGTCCTCAGAACCTTCCCAAAAGTGCCCAAATCTCACACAAAGTGCCTGGGAGCTCAAGAAGGCATTGAGAGGATTGGAAAGAAGCAGAAGCCGCTGCACAAATTGCTGTGTATTTCAGCTGCATGCCAGGCCTGGCTCTTCTAGAGGCCAGCTGAGAATGCAAAATCACCCTGTCTAGATTTCACAGTATAGCTTGCCTTGTCCTTGTCTAATAAGCTTGCCTTGATCCTTTGCCTTAAGAAAATTTTTGGAATTCACTGAAGTATTATATTTTAAAAATTGAATCATTTTCAGAAAAAAATAATATTTATTAAAAAAGGACCAAGTTTAGGGAAAATTCCTGCTACAAGGATATCCAACTGAAATGAAGCATTACTTTAAAAAAACATTTGGAATTTTTTTTTGAAATATAAATATCGAATTTAACATAGTAAAGGCAGAGTCTGGAAAGCTCCGTGCAGCCTGTAAACTATAGGTACACAGCAACACGGCAGAATTATTTTAAGACTTCAGAAAATTATTTGCATGGGAGCTGAAAGCCCCTACTTGATTTTTTTCAGAAATTAATGGAATGGTGATTTGATTATAGAGAAAAACCTCTAAATACCCCTTCAATACAAAGAAGACATTAAGATACCCATTTGCTGGGGGCTAATGGAGGATTAGCTATAGACCCAGTGTAAAATAAAACACATATCTTGAAATGTGTGATTGACAAGAAACACTGGAAGAAAGAATTCAAGGAGACTTGCAAAGAGTCTGTTCTTGATGTTCTTTGAAGTGGAAACTGTACTTCTGCAAAAGATTAGCTTACCTAGAATGTACAGGATTACTGGGAAAAATAGTTCTGCATAATCCAGGAATCCAGGAAGATGGCGCAGGAGTCCACTGTGGTTTAAATTCCATGTAATGCTAGGTTAGTACCCAATCTCACTATTGCTTGTGGGTTGGTAATATTGGACCAGGGACTTTTTTGAGTAATGTGTAATTACCTTCTGAAGCCCCTGATGTCATTCTGAGCAGTTGTACAATAGTATCAAGTTGCTGCAGCAGTAACATGCCTGAAGACAACATGATGGGCACTGAAAAAATTATGTTTGAACATAGTGCCTGCCCACAGAGTAGTCTAGTATTTCTCATGCAGGAATGAGGGAAAAGGAATGAGTAGCTGTTTCTACTGGCCCATTTCTTTCAGTGACCAGAACTAAAACCCAAAGCTCCTGTTGAGTAAGGTCTCATGTCTAACACAAATCATTAAGGATCAAAAACCCTAAAAAATATTACATGAAGTCACTACTTGTAGAGCAAAAAGAAACACTAGACTTTTTAAAGAAGAGCAAACATTTGAAGACTCCTTGAGCCCACAGAAAAACAACAAAAGTGAGTGGTGAATGGCGAGTGAGTATCTTGGCAAAAGGAGAAACACAAGGGCACAACATACTCACACAAAGTTTAACTAAATTCACTGATGACATTATGACAACCCTTTAAATGAGCATTGTATAAGTCTCAGGTTGACTGAACAATCAGAAATAAGTTCACTGTGCACTCTTTGAATGTGGCCAGGTTGTGATATAACCAGGTTATGATGTCTTCTGCCATGACGATTACTTTTGCCTTCAGAGTCAGTCTAATTAAGGATGAACAACATATCATGAATTATTAAATATCTTGTGAGTTTTTTTGTAGAGATACTGAAAATTCTGTGAAGTTTCATTTGTGTAGATGAAGCATGGTAGTAAACCATGCAAAACTGAAAACAGATGCCTTCACTTGATCTTAAAACTCTGTTCCTCCTAAGTATTGTGCAAAGGAAACAAGATATATAAGTCTGAAGATCATTATTTGTACCCACTGTTCATGAAGTTTGCTCTCCTGCATAAACCAGCCACATCCACAAAGAGAAGAGATAATAAAGGAGATGAGAGGGAAAGGTGTCACAATAAGTGAGGAAAGAATGGGAAGTCATGAATCTACTCTTAGAGACACAACCAATACTCTTTATAAATGCTAGACTATTAATCCATTTGTTTATTCAGAAAAGAAATCTTTATGCATTTTGCTACTAGAGTAGTGTGAGAGAAGTAATATGATTATTAATCCAATTTATACTTATCATCACACTAATTTTTCTCAATGACTTCATTATTTGAAATTTTTTGCAAATTTGCAATTTTCTGTTAAATAAAGCCAAAAAATAGAACCTGGGCATCCTGATACAGGGTCCTTTAATGCTGCACAAAACTAGTCAAAGAATTTTCAGGGCTTCATCTCTCTCCTTCTGAATGATCTTCCCACACTAAATTTTTGTAATCATATCACTCTAGTGTTCTGCTTTCTGCAAGCCTTTTAATTTTTTCAGATATCTGGAAAGCATCCAGGGAGACCAACTAAGATAGAAGATATTTCATATATTTCTGTTGTCAGTTTCCATTGCTGACCATCATTTAAACAAGTAACAACCAAAACTGATCTTCGATGTGGGAGTAAGATGACAACCCATTATGACCATACAGTAGTAATATACTATATTACTATATTATATATACAGTATAATATATCAAAGGCACATACAGTGACATATTCAGTATTTTAATAATCATGCATGGGCACAAATGACACCAGTAACTCTGTCTACAGTGCATCTATCAGAAAAAAAGCTGTTACAATCTTATCTGAAAAAATGTATTGATCCCCCTTTACACTTGACATAATTAAACTATTGACTTAATCTAATTAAGTAATGATGCAAATTTGCATTTCTAAGACAATTTGAGGTATATGTCAATAAGCATTTTATGGTTGACATAACTTTGAACTCAAAAACTACAGTTCAGTTGCTTTTATATTTATTATAATAATAACATTTATTCTATTTCTATAATAATTATTATATATATTTTTATGATGTAACTTTTTGTGCAGATTATTCCTGTGAGGTGAAAGAAATACTACTCAGACTTATTCGTCTCAGTAAGGGTACAATTTTCTGAGTTCCATCTTTACTGATTATGGGGATATGGGAGGCCACTCTAGGACAAGGCATGTTTGGTATTCCTTAGTAGTTCTAATATTGAACCCTGATCTGAGTTGATATAATAAAACCTCACTTAAAATACTATGAAAATGAAAACGCACACTGTTTTCCTTGCTTTTCTACTCATTTTCTATTGCCATTTACCTGTCACTACTAGCTCTAACTTGAGCCTTTTATATGTTTCTTTAATATCACCATTACCACTGTTAATTCTCCTCAGTTCCTTGATTCAATGTGTTTTCCTAGGTCTATTATCTTAGTTACATACTATATGATTGCCCTCTCAACTCCTTATCAATCTAAGACCAATTTTTAAAGGTGTTGAACACTTATAAATGCTCAAGAAGTAGGTGGGAATTTAAATTTTGAATATAGCAAGTGCTGTATCAGTAGCAATTTAAAATAAAAGTTCATGTTCTCAAAGTGTGGCATCCTATTTGAACAGATATTTTCTGGTGTTTCTGGAGAGGCTTTTTTTCCCCTAATGTGTTACAGTTCCAGTCTTCATAATGGACAGAGTATCGCTTTTAGGTCTGAATAATATGTTGGAAAAAATTTTATTAGCTAGTTACACACTCAATAATATGTTTTAATCTTCAAAAGACAGACCACGAGGAAAGCAATAACTTCATATAATGTGAAAGATTTGGAGGATCTGCTGAAGGAGGAACAGAGGAACATGACATTTATAATTGAATAAAAAGGAGCATTTAATAGCCATTAGATGTGCACTGTCCTGTTTGTCATTAAACAGAGCAGAGATCTTGTTACAACTGGTATGCTATTGTGTAATTAAATGTATTGGAAATGCAAAAGCACATGGGAGTTGAATTAAGACTGCCAACAATGCTGTTAATGCTTGGGCGGGAGTGGTCAGCAGAAGGAGTATTGTTGTGAGCATTTCAGTGGTAGAAAGATAAAGACAGATGCTGAGGCTCCAGTCTGCTGTTCCCATCGTTTGGCTCAAGGCAGCTGTGTGCATGGCGAGATTACAAAACCATCAGAGCTCCCATTCTTATAGAGGCTGGAGTGTGACAGCAGCTCATTTTTATGTGTGAGTAAGAAAATATCCACAATGGAAGTACCAACCCACTAATTACTACTGCAAACTGGAAAAAAATTAAAGTATTTCCAAGCCCATTTATCTACCATTAAATATAATACAGTGTGTTAACTGAATTTTTGCACAAAAAAAATGAAGAAGTTCCACAAGTGAAGTTTCTAAAACATGAGAAAGTTTTTAACTGTTCCTAAAGGAGAATCTGTCTTTTTGCAGATTTAATACTCCACAGAACAACTCTAAAATATGCTAAAAGGGGATACAAGTATCTTCTCACAGTATCCTATATATTTAATTGCCTAACTGTAATAGCCATGGTAATTATAAAATCCTTAATAAGGACATTGATATGCTAGTAAATGTGCTTTAATAACATACTCATCACACAGCTTTTAATTCTCCATTACTACACTGGCTTTTTCTGAACAGGTTCTCAATCCTTAGTGAGAAACATAAATAAATTCAGCTTTCACATCTTCATGTTCAGCTTAAATGGAATTTAGTACTCTTTTTAAAACTTAAAAACCAATATAAAGCATAGCTTTGGGGCCAACACATCATAACTCATTTTGTTCAAGAGCTAGTCTTCTGTTAGTTTTATTACTGTTATTGGAATCGTTAAATTAGCCTTTAAAAACTCCCTGTAGTTTACTAGGATCAATGATGAGAAAAACTAAATCTTTTTACTTCAGATATTTCAACTGAGATATTGAGTATCAAAATGCCTAAATAAACCATGAATTATTGAGACTCAACTTCAAAACTGCAAACAGGGCACACACTTTATTTATAAAAATACTAAAATGCCTGAGTCTTAATATCTTCCCGAACTTTTAGGAACATACTAGATTATATATTTACAACACTGAATTAATTCTTGTGATACCACAATCATGAATATTTGTTATCTGTTCTAATGAATTATCAAATTCAGTAAGTCAGGGAAAATAAAAACAGAACATGGAGAAACCAGTCAGACTCAATTATTTAATTATATTAAAATTCTAAATAACAAAAGTTTTATATGCATTTGGCATATTCTGTCCCTCTAGCCCCCTTTACCGTATCATATCCATTGTACATGTATGTTAGGCACTGACACTTGCATAATGGCATTAAAGACCTGGGTCAGTACAGTAGTACTGGTTTCTGTTAATATTTTAGAAAATGACCCTAAATTCATATCTTTATATCTTAGATGTCGTAAGGCATAGTTCACTTCTGTTAAAAAAGGAAAAACAAGTTTTAATACTATTTCAGTTAAAATTACAGCAGGAACACACTGCACAAAACACAATACATCTGTGCTGCCAGTCATCAAAACACTTTAGATGGTTGAAATTGTTAAATCTCCTTCAACTGAAAAGAAACCTCAAGTGTCAAGGCTCAGTTTGTTGTCAGCATGCTTCATACTCAGCTGCTACCTTACCATTTTTTATTGGTGCTTAGGCAGAAGTTGCACATCAAGCTGTTAGCACACTCACCAGTTGTTCAGCAAGTTTACTCACCCTTTGACCTTCTTTGCCAGGTGGACCTTGGGGACCCTCCAGCAAACCCTGAAAATACAAACATTAAACAATTATAACATTCAGAGCTATTTCCATCCTCTATTTTTCTATAGAAGTATGGCTAGACCAGAGATCCAGATGGAAAGACAAGGCATTTATTTCTAATAAGAAGAATTGGCTATTCCTAAGAATTCCTTCAATGTTATATTAAGATGCAAGAAAAATCACAAACAATAATTATTTATCACATTCCATCATATAAAGGCCGTATCCATTGGAAAAGAAGAGGTAAGTCAGCACTAATTAAGCATAGTAATATTTAACTACAATATTCATTGAAAAGTGGTTTATCTTGTTAAGTTAGGATGCCATAAAAAATGACAAAAACAGTTGTTTTAAATGAAAGACAACTTACTCTGCAACTCAAATTCAAATATAGGCACTGAAGGGGGAGGGGAAGGCAGGGGAAGGGAACTAAATATAGCAGAAGGCCTTATGCTCACTGGATCCTAAGAACCAGCCCTGTGCTGCTTCCTCTGCATATCTGTCTCGGCTTTTGAAAACACTTTAGTGCCTCTTTTCTCTCTCTCTCTCCTGAACAGGCACTGGAGCTTTGAGTGTTTTGAATACATCCTTGAATTGTGAGTCTTCCTTCCGAACTCAGTGTGAGGATCTGCCTTTTTCAGTCACAGATCAAATCACAGAACAGTTCTGATGCTTTGGGGCTTTAATTTTACATCTGATTAAAGTACAATATAATCATGAAGCCTTCAAATAACATCTCAGAACAACTTAGAACAGTCATTCTCCCCACTCCCCCTTTACTTCATGAGTCACCTTGGAACACAATTAAAAAAATTACTTTGAGGAAGCAATCTAATTTCCATTATAGCAACAAGAAATGTGAAATCATTTTCAATATAATCAGTGAAGAATATATAACAGTTCTGCATTGTATAATTAAAAAAAAAAAGCTTTGCACGTTATATTGCATATCCTTACAGGGTGTAACAAAATTAAACCTACATTTTGTGTTCATTTAAGAATTTGAAATATTAAAGTTTTAATATCTTTAAAATTACTCAGAATCATGTATTGCTTCAGCATGAGTTATATCTTTGGTCAAATTCAAACACCTTACTTAGAATCAATTACATATATTGACCCATATTGACCCAATAAGGGTGAATTGAGGCGCCCTGACAATCACGATTTTTTAAAGTACCTGGATTTCTAGAAATGAATTTAACAAATTTGTTTATGATTCCTAATTCCCAATATAAACTTGAGAAGGTAAATAGGCATTCCAAAGCTACTAGCTCATACATCTTCAAATAATGTTTTAAGTTGATTAGAATGTACTGACTCCAATTTTAAAAAGAAGTGGCCACTTCAAGAGCTTTTCCATTTCTAACATTTCTCCAGTTCCAAACACTGAAGCTAAAAGTATATCTCAGACAGTATTTCACTATCAGATGTTTCTCCTATCATTTCAGTTTATAATGTAAACATGATAAGATGTAGGATCTTTTACAAAGCTGATGTACACCATTTCCATCTTCCACCATAAGTTTATGGAACTAAAATAGGCGTGAGAATGTTGTGTCCAACAAATGATATCACAGTAAGTTAATTACAGTGCAAGTTATGTAGCTTATACATACACAAACTCATAAAGCAGCATGTCAATGCGACCTCTGTAAATCTTCCTTACTTTCTCCTCTAGGTAGTGTGGAACTCGCAGTGTTCTGTCTAACTGTTAGCAATATTCTAATTCTGTAAAGAAATTCTGGGAATTCAGGAAGAGGTGGAATTTTGTTTTGTTAATTTTTCATTTAAGTGACAACTTTATGCAGGGGAATGAGATGAAAACCTGCAATGTCCATTTTATGGGGGAGGAAATACTTAGCCTCACATATCTGTACAATAAGGCTCCAAGGGGATAAGAATTACACAAGAATGTAACTGCACAATAGTGATAATTAATAGCCAACATTTTTATCCAAGGAGTACTTTTATTCTTTTTATTCTCTCTACAATATTATTGTCAAGAAAAAGGAACCAGATAAGGAGATTTATCTTCAAGGAAAGGGAGGAGAGCTGTGTACAATTGGTAACTAGGCAGGGAGGACTCCCCTGTACAAGGAGCCACATCCTGATATTGAAACTGAGGTAAAAGTTCACACCAGCTTCAGTGGGATCTTCCGTTTAAAAAGTGATAGGACAACAAGGGCCATGTTAACTAACACAGTTCTAAAACTGCAGTAACTTGGCCAAAGTAATGACTTAGCAATGCTACCTCTGCTCAGTATTCACTGAAAGAGATCACAGAAAAATAACTGCAGAAGAAACCTGCAAGAGAAATGAAAGAAACCTTCTAGAGTGAATTTATGATGAATAAAACACCTATCATTGAACTCCTATACAACCTGGCAATGAACAGAAATACATGTTTGTGGAAGGCAGACTAAAGTATATAAAGTATACTTAGCTTGTATTCCTATTTAAATTCTGGAGATCTTCCTTTGGAGATCAAAGATCAGATTTGACTCCTCCCAAACATGGATAACACAGTAGGTCAGAGGAGCCCACCACCACAGGTAAAGGGATAGAATATAGACTGAATATACATCTATCTATCTATCTATCTATCTATCTATCTATCTATCTATCTATCTATCTATCGGATATGCTGTGGATTGTGTTCAAAACATTTATGTCAGAAGACAATCTATTCTACAGCTATAAAGTCCCCAGGTAAACAACAACCAAAGCAATTAAGGTCATAGAACCATACAATGGCTTGGGTTGGGAGGGAGCTTTAAAGGTCATCTAGTCCAATCCTCCTGCAATGAGCAGGGACATCTTCAACTAGACCAGGTTTCTCAGAGTCCCAGCCAACCTGGACTTGAATGTTTCTGGGGATTGAGCATCCACCAACTTTCTGGCCAATCTGTTCCAGTGTTTCATCACCCTCACTGTAAAAAACCTCATTATATCTCATCTAAACTGACCCTCCTTCAGTTTAATACCTGCTTCAGTTTTATCCCTTGTCCTAGCTCAACAGATAAAGTCAGATAAAGCTCAAGTCCATCCCTACCTTTCTTATGGGTGCCCTTCAAGTATTGCAAGGCAATTGGAATCATTCACTATGTGTCACTGTCACTCTAATACTTTTGAACTGGCAAGAGCATGGCTATGGTGATGAGCAGAACAATGCCTAGGAACAGCACAAGGCACTGTGAGGTATAAACCAGCCTATCTGGGTGACATCAGGCTGGCAGGAAAATATAATGCATTCTTCAAGGTGACCTAATACACATGGGATTTTCCTGACACTGCCAGGCCACCTTTGAGGCTTAAAGGTGGTAGTCTTCTACTGACTTCATGGTGCAGTGAATTAAAATAACATATAAAATCCAAAAAAGCCTGTTCCTGTCATGGACCAAGCAAGCCCCTTGAAGTAATGTAACTGAAAGAGCTTGAGAAACATGAAGTGAAAATGTCTCAAACATTACTATGTAGCTTAGGGAAAATAAAAGCCAGTAAAATGGAGATGTTCTTAAGTGCAACTGAAATTTAGAAAATCTACCACAATGAGTGAGGGTGGCTAAGAAAAGAGATGATACATGATGCACAAGAGGGTTGTACAAAACCTTGAAAATGAGGAGCAGAAACTTGTGAATCCCATTATAAAAGGTAAACCACAAAGGGAAGTGTTGACAAGGGAAAATATGGTTCTTAGAATATAGAATAGAAAAAGCAACCACACTGTGAAGAATATGCAGACAGATATTCAAAAGAAATATCATCGAAACTTAGTCTAAGTCTTAGTTGAGGGAAACTAGGAAAATAAAACCAGGTATAAAAATACTGCAATAGAATAAATGAGTTTTTAAAATAATTAGTATTGAAAATATCTGTAGGAATTAAAATTTTAGTATTTTAACAGCTAATATTTTTTGCAAGTATCAGGAGACAAAAATCAATAAGAATTATTTAACTTGAGACAGTAGAAGAAAAATATGTTAGGAAGTTACAGAAAAATCAGTGAACAGTTGAACCAGTTAAGCTGTTTTAAACTTCAAAAGCTGTTAATTTAAAGCGTATGAGTGTGGAACTATCAAAAACCACTTACTATAGAAGAGCTAAAATCCTGTCACATGACTCTGCAGGTACAAAAGCATTTTAAAATACCTGATACGCCATAATGAGCATCTGCAGAGACATGAATTTAATAACTGAAAAAGTGCCCAAAATCATACTCTCCAAAAAGTGAAGTTTTTATCATGACCCATGGTGAAACAAAAAATGTTAAAAAAAAAAAAAGAAAACCCCCAGCTCAACTGGAATAATGAAGGTACTTAAAGCTGTTATTCATGTTACTTCTCACAGAAGGTTATGGTTGATGCCAAGAGAGCAAAATATTAGACAAGTACATGTATTTTTGGGATTCTGAAAGTTGCTTCAAAACATAGCTTATTGTATTTGAAGTAGAAGCAGAAGGGTAGACAGCTGCCTTATGTACTTGTAGGTAGTATTGCTGGAATACATTGTGAGCTGGAACAAGTTTCCTTCTCAACACAAATTAAATATAATACAAATGCTAGCAATAATAATGCAGGTCTAATTAAGGCACAAAAATTATTTCATTTCATTTATACATGCTTTGTGTGCTCTATACACAAGCTACTTTCATCCAGTTTTTCCTCACTATGAATTCCAGCAAACACATGACCTCAATATTTACAGAATAAATGCTACTAGATTGGGAGAAAATGTATGTAATTTAGTGAGATGAGTTAAAGACAGAGACTAAGTCTAAATTAGGTATGCAGAAATACCTTGTGATAATGTAAGAATAGGTCATTTTTTAATTATTTGAATATGCAAGCTTTTATAATGATAAAACTTGCTACTTCAAAAAGACACAGCTATAAAATATATGATTTTGCCAAGCAATTTCAAAATATTTTGTTGATAAACAGAAAGGTATAGTTCCACTGAAACAACATCACTACTGAAACATTTTTAAAAGCAAACTGGCAGGCAGTTCCCATCGCAAGTTATTGATGTAGTCCTTTGAAGCACATTCCCCTTCATCAGGATAAAGAAAAGCCATCACATTGTTGAGTTACATTTTCAATGTTCCCTCTGTAAACTCCACAAGTAGAGAGCCACAGAATCACGGTAATCAGGAGTCAGGTAAAAAAGTAACCACAGATTTCTGACTTCCTGGCATGACACAATGGGTGGTCAGAGTGAAGAACTGAAGTCTGACTGACTTGAAGAGCACTCACCAGCCACCCAAATGCTGTTTGTGTGAGGGATGGTACTGCTGTGGCTGCACTGATGTAAGAATGGCACAGCATCCCAGACAGGATGCAACAAGATGCAGTTCAGTAGATGTTAAAGGCATCCACTTAATTTGGAGGTGTTTGTAGAGAACAAGTTCTATCGCGCAGGTCACGGATCTTTCTATCCTATTTTGAGAGTATTTTCCATTTTGGCCTGTTTGTACCATACTGAGAGTAAATGAATGGCTTCCTCTCAGGTAAAAACAGACTATCACACTCAGCAAGCAAAGGAACTGAAATATGAATAACTTCCCTCCAGTCAAGATGGTCTAAATGTTGGTTTTTCAGGTATCTTCAAGGCAGTTTACTTGCTGCAACTGTGATGGTGCCCTACCTTGAACTCCAAACAGGAGGATGAGACCTTAGAATACAATTAGCATTTTGTCCAAAAGACTGTCCATCACCACCCACACGGAAGCCCACAGAGCTTGCAGACACACCTCACTGTTACAAATACGTTACAATGGGAAAAATGGCACAGGAAAATCACAGAAGGATGACTAATTTCCTGTTGTATTACCATTTATGAGGGAAATTTGACTACCTCTATCTTAAGCATTTCCAAACATGACCTGATCTCAGACACATCCTTACTGAAGTACCTTGAGACAGCAAAAGGAAAGATTTGTATGCTTCTCAGCCCCTTAAAGTTACTGCAGTGACCGTACTGTTTTGATGTTATCCCCCTTTTCCTTCTAAACTGCTTCCAATCTGTTTGCTTCTACAGAAAAGGAGACAGCATTTAGCAGAAGTATTTCAGTCTGCCAGAAAACATGATAAGCTATATTTTCTGGATAATTTATTACCGCAGCAAACAGAAAATTTGTTCCTCACTGACATCATTATTCTTTGTGTTTGGCCATTTCTTTAGCTCTCTCTGTTAACTTGAAATGTACTTTCCTTCGAGACAATATTTTGAAAGGGAAATTGGAAGGGTAATTTCACAGAAGTTTACATTCATGAACCTAGTACTTTTAATAAACATAGGTTTATTTGCTAAGCAAGAAAAGTGTAATTAAAATCCTGAGGAGTAAATCAAAATTATTCATTACATTGATGTCTGCTGCATATGGGAAAATTTTCAAATTATAATTCTAATGAAGGACATATAAAGCACATTCATGCCAATTTTTTGAAAAACAAATTTACTGTAAGATTAACACTTCAATCTTCACTTGTGCCTTCAGTATCAGTACTACTATGTAAAGAAGATAAAAAACGTACTGTAATTGCTAAATCATCTTCAGCAAAGGGGTAATCTTAATAACACTTGCTCCCATAATTAAAAAGTGCTTTTGGAAGAAGAGAATATTTATAAGTTATACTGTCAAAGCTAAGCGATCACTATATTTGAGGAAAAACAACTGAACAGTTCTGTATTTTCAGGAAATTAATACACCTCCATTAAAGAAGCTCGGATAGATAAAATTCAGATTTTCCTTAGAGTATATGTATGAAAAGAAGAGATTTAGAATGGAAATGTAATTTGCAGTCTGTGCTTTCTTTAGTTAAGTAGGATTACTTGCCTTTATGTCATTACATGGAAGGAAAGCCAGGGTAGTATTATTTGTGTTGCTTACTACTGGAGAGTGTGTGTCCATTTCTTTAGCTTCACATGAAGGGCTGAGGAGAAAGCGGTGCAATCTGTAGCTGATGTTTGTTTAGGAAGGGGAGAGCCAAAAGTTACAGTGGAGCTTGCCCAGACCTGAATCTACAACTTCCTCCCACAGCCGCCTCCACACGGCACTTGTGCACCAGCTTCCTTCGGATCGATTTAACCAGACCTAGGAGCCAACATTCCAAATATCTGTTTAGTAAGCAAGTCCTGGGGACTTCTGTCTGTGACCGACTTAAGCCTTGGCTTCTGAGTAAACACTTGGTGCCATCTGGATGACTATTTTATAACTCCTGAAAGGGATAGGTTCGCAGGAACGGACGGACGGACTCTCATTTTCCTCAGGAACTAAAAGCAGCGTATCGAGTGTCGAGAGGAATAGTTATCATATATTTTACAAGAGATGGCTGTGCTACCTTAACTCACCTGTCACTCTTCTGACACGGCACGCACAGGCTTAAGCTGGGGATACCAGAGCAGGCAAGCTGCAGAGCCAGCTGTGACCCTGCAGAACACAGTCCCCAGCTTCTGCCACTAAATCCCACATCTCGACAGAACCGCGCTACAGAGCAGGACAATCCCTCCTTTTTACTCTCTGAAGGTTCATCAGCTACAGTACAATTTATCAGGGAACTTAAGCTTTGAAAATCCCATGTTGTTGCATAAAGTGGACATAATAAAGGAGAAAATTTCAAAATATGATCACAGCATTTATACACAAGACACTTGAAAAGTACTAAAGAAAAGAGACATCTACTACTCACAGAGCAATTCAGAATATAGCAGAAAAATTAGAGGCAGCATAAAGAAAGGCTGGGAATCAACCATGATTTTGGACTACTCCCATAAAACTACCATCATAACTGAGAAGAAAAAATAAATACATATCTCTGGGTTTGGGCAGTATTAACTGATTCATAGAAACAGAGGAAAACTTTACCTCCTTAATAAAAGGGGTCAAATATACATGTATGTATGTCAAATTTACAATAAAATATATTTGCATGAATAATGCCTGAGTCAAACAAATATACTTAGAACTATTGTAATTGCTAATTTCATTAGGGTTTGATGTAAATCCTATAAAATTTATCACATATTTCTTCTTACAGCTTAGCATGATTTGCATTATAATGCTGTTTCTTTTCTCTAATTCTTCATGAATGATTGATGAAATTGTATTAACAAGACTTACATATGTGCCTTGAATAAATGCACATAGAAACACATGGAATTCTAATCCCATCTCTTTCTGAATTCTCTGCTATTGCTGCAAGTGAGAAATTTTGTTAAATGTTCATCTTGTTAGGATTTCAGTGTGAAATTTTCTGTTAACTCACATCAAACAGGAAGATCCAGAGCTCTACTTTGTTTTTCAGATGCACTTTCTGAGCTATGAAATTTCAATTTCAAACTCATAAAATAATTTTTGCATCTTAAAAAGCAGTACTATTGTTTTGCCTGATTTGCAGTTTGGCATATGCTCATCTACCTAATGGATTGTTAGAGCTGTTGAGTATTTATGAATTCTGCCATACATACTGCCTTGAAGTTTCCCTTATTCCATACTAAAATGGCTATATCTGTCAGCTGAGCACTTAAAACTACATTTTTCCCTTCAAGTACTAATCTCTTCATTCTCTTCTCTATTTTCTCATGCTTCTGACCCGTGTGGGATTTTCTACTCATCAGGGCTGTACAAACACTTTTAGATACAGAGTCTAAAAGTCTACATCTTTTAGAATTTTGCAGTTGCCAATAGCACAGACAAGGAAAAAACCCCAGGAATTTCTGCTGCATACTGTTACATACTTGTGTAGATCACCTACAGATAACTCTCCCTGGACCAACCAGTGAAGCAGTCCCAGTCTTCTGCTACCTTCAGACTCCCTGTGCTAAGGATAGAAGCATGGTACAGGTCTGTTTTTCAGACTCTGAACAACACTACTGATGGTCTAGTTTATATTGAAATAATTATATATTGTATAGTATTATATATATATATATATATATATATATATATATATATATATAATAATATATATATTGAATGAATATTCAATATATATATTGAACTATATATATTATATATATATCAGTATATATTCAATGTATATTCAATATATATATTATAATATATATTGAATATATTGTAGACCTCATTCAGCTTACTCCACTGATGTATGATTTCCATGGAAACACACAGGAATGGATGGAAAAGCTGCACAGGGCAGTAGAGCTCTGTGTGATGCCATCATTTACCACCTGTCTCTGTATACAATTGCACTGGGGCAGAAGGTCAATGACCCAGGCCCAGTTGTCCAGTTTGAGCAGAACCTGGTGCCTTTTAATATTCCCTTCCTCCTTGCCAAAAGTCATACTTAGGACTTAGTTCTAACAGTGTGTCATCATTTTCACTCCTCTTCCTTCCTTTCCTCCCAGCATAATAATTAATTTATCTTTTAGATAAAAATAAATAATTTTCACATTAAGAAAAAATAAAAATTACTAGAAGCAGAGGGTAAATTTATGGCATTATGACTTCATCCCAAATTAATGGAACCTTTTAGAACTTTAACAGGACTCATAACTGAAACACATCATATTTTGGCTATAACAGCCAAACAGAATGGTTCTGACATAGTAAGTTCTCATTAAGTAACACAAGAACTGTGATATTATCTGACCTACTATTTATTCACAGCAAGATATGACATCTTCCTTTCACGATTATATACTGTAAGAGTCACAGTCACACAAAAGTTGCACAAATAAAACCATTCTGAAAACTGAATTTTCCCCTAGCCACCATCACTCACGTAATTAATCTTCTTTTAGTTCTTGCCAAAAAACTAAATGTGCAACTATTTACAGTGGCAGAGAGAGAAAGCTTTCCAGCTGGGCTGTATATTCCCACTCTGCTGTAATCTGTCTTCAAACTGCTAAACCCATTCACACTGACTCTTGTCTATAACAGTTACTAACATCCCTCTGAAGACTGTGCCTGCTTTCCTAAAATTTAAATCTTTTATTTTAAAAAGTGTAAAGACGACCATCAGTAAATGTAGCAACACAGAGACACCTTGTTGTGCTGGAATCAATGAACTGCAACATTAGCATTCTGTAATCAAAGAAATGCAATTCTTTGACATCCATTTTATGAAATCAAATCACTTCAGGTACAGAAGGAGTAAATTCAGTCAATCTGAAAGCAGTGTGCCCTGGCAAACAGGAGGGACAAAAGTGTCCTGGGGGGCATCAGGCACAGCATCACCAGTCGGGCAAGGGAGGGGATTGTCCTGCTCTGCTCAGCTCTGGGGCAGCCTCACCTTGAATTGTGTGCAGCTTTGGGCACCACAACACAAGAAAGATACGAGGATCCTCAACAGTGTCCAAATGAGGGCTACCAAGGAGGAGGAAGGGACTTGCAGGGAAGAGCAGCTGAGGGCACCAGGTCTGTTCAGCCTGGAGGAGGCTGAGGGGAGACCTCACTGCAGTTACAGCTTCCTCATGAGGGGAAGAGGAGGGGCAGGCACTGAGCTCTTCTCTCTGATGACAGAGACAGAACCAAGGGAATGGCCTGAAGTTGTGTCAGAGGACATTCAGTTCAGGTATCAGGAAAAGATTCTTAACCCAGAGGGTGGCTGGGCACTGAACAGGCTCCCCAGGAAAGTGGTCACAGCACCAGCCTGACAGAGCACAAGAAGCATTTGGACATTGCTTTCAGGCTTGTGGTATGACTTTTGGGGACTGTCCTGTGCAGGGCAGGTAGCTGGACTTGATGATCCATGTGATCCCTTCAACTTCTTGGTATCATACTACTGACCTCTGAGTATGATTCTTAGGAAATCTTTGAGTCCACAATTGCAACTTAAGACAATGAACACATTAAAAAAGAGACTTAACATACCCAAGTACTTCTGTCAGAACAGATATACTAATTTTTCAATCATTTACATAAAAATTCTCAAAAAGATTGTTCTATGGATCTTAGAGAACACACAAAATAGATATCCTCAGGTTTTTTTCCTGTCCATCTTCAGACATGTCTGATTCCTATTTCTGCAATCCCTTCAAGGCCTGTAAGAATCTATCTAAAGCATGACATACTCCAATGCATCTACTACAGTAAAATCACAGGTTACTAATAATATTTTAATGATATATTAACTCTTCCAACACACAGTTTGTATAATCAAGAACTAAAGGACATAAATGTACCTCTTTAGCAAGACATGAACTGCAGGAAAGAGTCGCTGGTCTTGGGACAAAACACTAACTTGTTCCCAGGAAATCGAAATAAAGGGTATTATAACTCATAATCCAAAAAACAAGTAGTCTAAAAGCATGGCAATTTAATTTTGACACCACAGAATTTATCTTCATCTTATGGGTATCTGTTATATTCTTCAATGTCTGTAAGATCTAATGGAGATCTTTGCTGCTATGGTGTTGGAAATTAAAGGAGGGAAAAGACAATGTATAATCATTTATACTATTTTATACTATTTATACATTTATTATTTATACTATATATATGAATGATTATGTTCTTTTGAAGTTTATTTAGAATTACATGGGTAATATGAATAGTATAGATGTGGCTCATAACACTGACTCTGGGAGAAGAGAAGCTACAGCTTCCCAGCTTTGTGAAGCTACAGCTTGGGAATCTGGAAGATTTTGGTTTTTTTTTAATTTTAATTTTCTCTTTTTCCACACTCTTTTGCACCATTTGGAATTTTTTTTGCCCAAATAGACTGTTCTGAACAGTAGGGTTTTTCATCTCAACTCATGAGCAAAACCACTAAAATTCAGACAGCATTTATTACATTTATGAAGCAAACAAGGCATGCCCTAGAGAGTTTTGGGGACACTTTTCTTCAGACTTTCTTAGGGAGTGGATCATTGCAAGGAAATTAAGAACATTTTCCACCATCCATACAGCAGTATCTAGCCAGAATACAATAACCTAAAAGCATTGATCATTTTTGCAAGCTTTTACTGAAAAATGCTTTTCCCTAAAAATAAGAGAAATATTTAGCTTGAACAAGTCTATATTATTTATACACAGAATAAACAAGATAATATCCTTGTTAGCATTTCTGAGGAAACAAGATGTTTTAAACCTGCTTATTTTTTTTATATTTACAGAATTCCCTTCACAAGTCATATAGAAAATGCAGAGGCACTCTGAAGAAAGGGACTTGACTTTCAGGTTTATTAGTGGGAGTATTCACATTGCAAGTAAGTGAAAAACATGCAGTGTTTCTTAGGGATTTTGTTTTGGCTGTTTTTCTTTATGTGTACTCACACTCAAGGCAGCTGGTCCTGGAGGTCCTGCATCTCCCTAGTTAAAACAGGAGAGGAAGTTAAGTCAACAATCTCTTTAGTTATGCATATTTAACCTCTAGACCTTTTAGAGAATATGCAGCATTGCAAAAGTGATTTCAGTACCATCATCAAGCATGCTGATTATGAAAATATGTGAGTAAAGTGACATTCTTCTCCAGTAATGACATAAATATACACAGTTCACCACAGGTTAAAAGGAAAAATAAAAAATCCAGGCCTGTGCATAAATGAATCACAGCTTAAAAAAAGCAATCCTTCAAAGCACATTTCCATATGTCAAGTTACAAACTTCAGCTTACATGCACAAGGTGGCTGCTGAAGCCAGTGTGACAGCTCACATATGTAAAGACATCTGATTGTGTAAATATTCACAGAATTAGGTCACTGAGGCACAAATCGCATCTGAGTTCTTCAGGTTTAATTCATGGGAGCAAATTAGTGCACCCAGAGAACAATTCAAAACACCAAATTTAGGTTCCTGCTCAGAATTCCTTTTAAAATTCATTGTGATAAAGGGTACTTGTCTTTTGCATTTACATTTAGCCTGTACTCATATCCTTTAACCCTTAAGTTGCACAAATGGCAGCAGTGGGTGTTTGCCACACACACATAGTTATGATAATGCATTCAAAACTGAAGAATATCATGCACACTCACATATACATACAACTGAATAAAAAGGTACCTTTTCTCCTTTTGGACCAGCCACACCAGGACTACCAGGGTCACCTTTTAGTCCCTGGGCAAAAAGAGAAATGTGTGTTTGTTGTCATCTGTCAAAAATGCAGGGAATAAAAAATCCTGTAGCACTGTGAATTAATATACACTAAACAAACAGGCCTTAAAATTCTACCACGTTATTAGTACTATCCCTAAATTCTTTATTGTCATTATTTTGTGAACAGACAAACATCTATCAAAGACCACATGTGTCTTCAATACATAATTAAACATACAAAGCCAATCTACTTTATTGTGCTCCATTATGGTAAGTAGTGACTAGAAATACGAAGTTCCTTTGCAGTCTTGCATGGCCAACAAAGATAAAACAGAACATTAGAGAGAGTGCTAGAACATTCTTGAATGCTGCTAAATTTGGGAAAGAGGCAAAGGTGAACAGAGAACTGCAGATTTTATGTTTCAAGGAGCAGTGCTGAACTGGTGAACTCCAGGAAGGTACAGCTCAGAGCTGCTGCACATCTTCCAACGCTCTCATTTTCACTGATGTTCACAAAGGCAATTAGAGAAAGAATTGATTCCTTCATACCTCCTTCTTTAGTTCTGCCTTCAACAGGGGAAGCAAATAGCACTGCCTAGCCTTACACTTTTCATACACAGCCATTCCACACGTGCAGGATCAGAGTGGTTTGGTTTGGAAGTGACTTCATCTGGTTCAGCCTCCCCTGCAGCAAACAGGGACATTTCCAACTGGATCACTTTACTCTATCCAACGCATTCATTAAAGCTTCCTGGAATGGGGAATCTACAGCCTCTCTGAGAAACCTTTTCTAGTGTTCACTAGTCTGAATCTACCCTCTACAATATCTCTCATACAACTCTTCCATTAGGAAGTTCTCACCAGAAGCAACAAAAAAAACCCCATAAAATATCTTTAGTACCCAGCACACAATCTTTGTTGTCTTCTCCTTGCTGAAAAACAAATGGAAAAATGAGAGGTTTCAAAATATGCCCAGCAAATTCAAGCCATTCTACAGCACTGAATGAACTTAATTCTCATGGTGGACCAACCTACCAGGAATTCATTTTTATTTAAGCTGAGGGATTTGTCTTGTGCCTTCCCTCTGACCACTGCCTTAGTGTCATGAGAGACTGTGTATTGAAAGTCAGAGACACCTCTACAAGCTCAAAGATTTTAGAAATGAAATGGCGACAATGTAGGCAATACAAGACCCCATCATAATGAGATGCTCCACAAGTAGGCCACCATCGTTATTATTCTGGAGGTTAAATAGGTCAAGGATAGAAAAGATTCATTTACATCTGAATTAGGGTTTACAAACTAAAGTTCTTCCCAGCTCCCTTTTTGTCCTTGCAAACTCTCTTCCTCAGTTTGCAATTATTAGGAAGATAGATACAACTGGCACGAAAATGGTAACTAACATCTGTGCCTTAGTGGGTACAGAAACATGAAATCAGTGAGTGTTCTAAATACTGCGTATTTGTGCAACTTCACTTCCTGCTAAAATTACATTAATTCACCATCTGGAAGGAACATCATTTAGAACTATATGAGCATTTAAGTACCCACTTTGGATTAAATTTGTGGTTGTTGTAAATACCCCTGATTTAGCTTTGATTTGTTCTTTATTAAGCTTGCCAAATATGTAATAGTTAAATCAGAAGTAGTTTTGCTGTTTGAACTTAAAAAATGTAATAGGCAGATGGATTCAAAAACCAAGCCAAAAAATTGCTTTCTTTTTACAATCTGCATATTTATGACATAGCTTTAATATTGTCTCCATTTGCTACATTTTACTTTCAGCCTCCTTCTGAAAGATTGCATAAAACACAAGCAATCCATACTCTTAAAGCCATTTCAGGGATTTTTCAGGTATGCAAACTGTATGGATTTGGTTCAAAATCAATACTAGCAAATCAGCAGTGGAACAATAGTTATGAGTTTAGGAATTAGCTCTAAGGCTGTATGTTTACAGAAGACAAAAGACAAAGCTAAAAAAAAATCTGCAACTCACAGATGGTGACATATATCTGTGTGTCTCTACTGAATAAAAAATGCAACTGTGGATGCAAGATACTGAGCCTGAGCCATGCACTTTAAAACTATGAACCTTTTTTTTTCCTAATTGCTGTGTTTAAAGCTTTTAGTAGTGTTTCTGCAAGAGCACCTCAGCGAGGTGTGCAGTCTGGCAGCTACTGCAGAGATGATTACCACAGCAATTGACCTCAAATAAAAAGGACAATGGTAAACTGCACATTTTACAAGAAACCTTACAGTGTTTGAAGGATTTTTAAGAACCCAATATTATAGACAAATTAGAAGTATTTCTGGTTTGCCTACATGTTATATATGTATTTAAAAATATTATAAACTTTGTAAGTTTCAGACGTAGCAAATGATTGCAAAAGATACATCTGGGAATGCACCATGCTTATTCTTTTCTACAGTCACACTTTTGAAGCTGCTGAGAGGTTTAGCTGCTGGCTCACTGTCTCTGAAATACCATAAGAAGTAAGAATTCCTGTGCCAAGTCAAATCTGTAGCCCCTTTTAGCACAGTACAGTAGGGTATCCTGTCTCTGGCAGAAACCAGAACAGGATGCTTCAGTAAAATGAATGTGGTTATCTAAACAGATCTAATTTGGATGATTTTAGACCAAGCCTTAAGTTAGAAAAGCTCATTTTCTGCAGTGTTTTAGGAGAACAAGGTCAGCTTTGAAAACGAACAAATTTCTATTGATCTAAGGAGTCTGTTACCAGATTTGCCAGAAATTCAAGAACAGATTAAAAATTCCAGCAGCTCTTATAACAGAGAGTAAATTAATTGGGTATTGAATTCTATCCCAGTCTAGCTTTTTGGGACCAAGATAATAATATACATTTATGAGTTCATGAGCAGTCTTCAGCTGAAGCATTTTCTCCCCTAAAAGGACTATGGCCTGGTCTTTTTACAGGACATGATAAACTCACATTGTGGTTCCTTTATGGAAACCAAAATGTAAAGTAAGCATTAGAATATGTTTGTACAAGGCCAATTCGAAGCTACCAAGAAAACAATACTGGAAATATCAGAAATGAGAGATGTTCTATATACATAAATAAAGTAAGACAGACAATTGCAGTACAATTTTCAGTCAACGGAGAAATTAATGGAACAAGTATATCACAAACATCAGTAAGGGTGTGAATTGGGATCAATCAGGGAAAGATTGAATTAGAGGCAGTATTTTTGTTTGGAAGGGATGACTATGCTATTTCTTCTGGTGGAATGAATAAAAAACTGATAAAACAGGTAAAATATATCACCACCTGACACCAGGAACTCCTCTCAAGGAAAAATTGCAAAGATCAGCTGGACCCCAATCAGAAGACTCCAGCAGCTCCTGCAGGAGCCAAATGTTGACTACTGGAATTGCACCTATTTGTACAGCATGAACTATGCTGCACACATGTTGCAATGGAAAATGCAGTTAGACTTCAATAACATTTTCAGGAGAGCAGGTTTTTGACTCTAAAAGGTATCTTTTGAGGAAAATGTAATTTATTATTTGCAATTCCATGGCCTTCATTAGAGTAAGCCCATTCAATGTCACATCAGGTTGAAATCTCCTAGCACAATACATCTTACCTGATGTACTGGAAATACACTACACAACCCAGCTCTATAACCAACTATGTGGAACCACATTATTATAGATCAGATTCACTTATCTCTACCAAGTAACAGAGCTTGGAAATATTCTAACCACTAAAAACAGCACTACATTTTCTTCACAGAGCAACCATAAAATGTAAGTTAACAACAGCTTCAAAGTCAGCTGTACAATGACAACCTGGATAAGCTGGGATAACTTTTCTAATTTAGCAAAGTGTTTTCATAGCGTCAAACAATATACTTTTCCCAGTTTATGTCTCAGGTACTTTTAAATAATGCCTTTTCTCTTTAATAGAATTCCAAAACTTCAAACTGGTATATTACTACAGTTTACTGGACTCTAAATTAAATCTACTATCTCCTAATACTTTTGTTCTTAACAGAATTCTCAGACTCTAGATATAAATAAACATCATCACCAACTTCACTTTTTCAAGCAATGGGATTATTCTCTAGCTATTGAAGTATTTCCTTACAATGCTAGTACTAAGAGAGTTCAAGATTAGAGACAAGCCCTGAGGGTGTGAAGGTAAACAACCATTGCTATTATATCAAGATGTAGGATCCCTTTAATAATGATCATACTTTTAATTATCTTTTCCCACAAGCATCAAAATGAAAAGGTCTAATATGTTCTCCATTTTTCCATTGAAAACCTGGGATTCTTTTATTGTTTACTGAACTTAGAGGTCCAACCTTTGACATCAGGTATGTAAAGAATAAAATTCAATGTAGAAAAGTTTTAGAAAAGTTACTTATGGTATTACTTCCCCCAGCAAGTGAAATAAAAATAACTAATTAAACACTTGGTTTAATATATACACTAGATTTTAATTTCAGAATTGTTTTTCTATTTTTTCCCACCTATAAGAAACACACTATTCCTCTACCAGCTATGCATGACACATGCTGACAGATATGATAAAATTTGCTATTTTGGCTTACTTTTGCTGAAGGATTTTATTTATGTCAGAAAATAGTAATTGGCAGTATCCCATGGCATTCATTCCTACCTGCACCAGTGATCAAGAAAACAGCATGACTCAAAAAGAGTTCTATAAGTTTGGGTGATGAAGATTTTCTTTTCACTTCATATCAACAGGCAGATATATGGATATAACAGAGAACATAATCTGCAAATAGTTTCATGGGTATTTATATTGTATTTTTTTCCATATTCCACACAGGCTATGAGTGTTTTTATATATTTTTTTTTTTCAGGTAGCGTGTCCATGAAGCTCCATTTGTTATAGTGATACAAATGACAGCATTATTTCAGAATCATTGAATCATTAAGGTTGGAAAGACTTCCAAGATCATTAAGTCCAGCCTTTCACTGATAACCACCTTGTCAACTAGACCAGACAATTCATAACCCCTCAATTACAAAAGCAGACAGGTCTCTCACCCAACTGTAAAACAAAATATCCAAAAGAATGGTGAAAGGAAACAACATCTTAAAAAAATTACAGGATTTTAGTGACAGCAATGTGGCACCTGAGTTTAATGTCAAGTGGCTAAAAGAGTCTCAAGGGATGAAAGAGATACTATTCAAGCAAACTGGCAGTTCATCCTAGAAAAACAAATACCTGCTTAGAGACATGGACATGTACTACAGGAGGACCATGTTAGTCATATACTAAGTTATTTATAACTACTCCTTAAGAAACTGAAAACAATGGCAACCACATTAGTAGCATTTATAGAAAGTATTCATGTTGTCAGATGGATTTTGAATAATGTCCCAATCTGGAACACAGCATTGTAGATCTTGGCTCAGATTACTGGAGACATAAACTAGGAGATGTGCAGAACAGTGAGATAAATTCACAGCTCCCGCCTCAAAACCTGGTTCTCAATGAGATTAACTGAGCCAGTTAGCACAGCCAGTGAGAGAAGAGGGAATTGAGACTTTCTAGGTATATCATCACTACAGCCTAGTCTCCAAACCAGGTCTGGCTTCCCCTCTGTTACGCTACTTCTTTCTAACAAGAACTTTCTGTACAGCTAAGAAAACACAAGTTAGCAACAGCATGCAAAAGTTTTCTGTGACACCTACTTTTCTGATTTTGATTAAAATACATTCAAATATGTTTCTACCATTTGTTCAAGATAAAATGTTCAGTCATCATCTTCAAGTTCTTGTGAGGATGGAAACCCTCACTCCCCCAGGCAGAGACAACACCTGCCAGAAGGCAATGCCACTAGCTTTAAGTGTTTTCAGGCTCTTTTGAATACATACAGCACTGCAGATTACACCAGTGTAAGGAGATTAACTTGATTATTGCAGAAATATCAGATATTACATTTCTGCCTACAGAACAAGTTAGAGAGACACTGACAGAAGCCAAGAGTCAATGAAACACAGTCCTGTAAATGACTGGTATCTCCATGGAGAGTGATAACTGAGTTCAAAGCATTTTATGTAAATGTTGTTAAAAAGGAATTGTGTATTTAAACAATACAGTGTTATACTGCCGTGTGCAGTTTTACTTCTGTTTTAATATTTTAATGGAAGTTCCCATAATAATAGTAAGAACTTATCATTAACTGACACATTGCAACAATTCAGTAAATATTTTAAAATACAAATGTTCAGTATTTTTCACATTCAGAGTGCCACTATGTTAAATATGTCCTAGAGTTAATCAGATACTTGGTGTACCTTACTCCTCCTAAAAGGCTGATGGAACAAGATCTCATGTAGTAAAGAAGATCATGTAAGACCAACACAGAAATGTCACCAGAGCTATGGAAAGAAACACAGCCGTGTCTTTTCCATGCTGTCAGCATATATGTATGTATGAGAGAAGTATACTGTTCACCTTTACAGACAGACAGGCTAGAAGAGAATACTTCTTCAAATACCTAAATTTAGTTTTAGCACATTTAAATTTAGTACATTTTCTCTTAGTACATGTTCTCACATGAAGGACATTCACTATTACTTAAAAATGGCCTGATTTACCCAGCATTAAATTGTAATTACCTGAACCAGGAAAAATAGATTTATGGTTACAGTGTGCATAGAAAGCCAGGTGATGTAAAAAGTGTCATAATTTTGTAGCCTGTCTTATAGCATTTTCAGTAGCCCCAGCTAGACTGCCATAGCATTTTTGTGTTAAATGCCAACCCTTTTATTCTTTCAGAACAGGTGCTTAAAAAAATATTGCTGAATACTTTTTCCAAGTCCTGTATCTGGATTCTGGTCCTAAGGTCAGTCATTCCCCATCTGGGAGATGCTCTCTGCCTTTAACAGCAAAGTTTTGCAACTGGAGAGCCAAGAGTGTCCAGGATTAAAACCTAAAGCCAGGGTAACCCCCACCAAGGTCAAGAGGAAGAAGGACGGGAGGAGGATACATAGCAAACATGCTTGACTTTATTATTATGTTTTTTTAAATCTTGATTTTTGAAGTCATGCTGGTTGTCTATTTTAGTATTTTATTATTATTATTTAGTATTGAAAAAAAAACCACCTGACTTTTTCCCCTCTCATCTTGGTTTCACATATAAAAAAACAAATAAAAATTTAAAAATAGGCAAAAGTATGGTTTACTTTATAGTCATGCCTATAGTGTAGGCTCAGGTTCAAGCTTCAATGTGAACTCAGTCATTAGGAATATCCAGTATTTTTAGATACAGATTTATGCTACCTTAAATATGGTCCAGTCCAATTAACTAAGTAGGCAGTGAAATCTGGGAGTGAAAAAAAAAAAAAGGTTGTTTTGATTCTCTCACAAGAGACACATGGCACAGTGAGTGACACACCCAAAAATGGCTAACAGCTTGTGTATTTTCTCTTTCAGAAACCAAAGCTACCAAACCATAGCTTTACCCTGCCTCCAAAAATAACTTATTCTCCAGCAGATTATCTAACAAGGAATCTATCTATCTAACAAGGAATGATTCTCATCTATATTATGTTTAATCCCCATTCTTGTTTCAGTTTATCTCATGAGTCATGAGCAGAAGCATCGCGGAACATACCAAATCCTTATCCACAGCCTTCCTTACATGAAGCTCTAAGAACTCCTAAATCATAGGAATGCACCTCTTCCTCCCTTATAGTCTTGGGGATGTAAAATCTCCAAGCATACACAATTTCCAAATCCATCACTCTTCTTAAATAAAGGCTGAATTACATTTCTTAACCATCCACTCAGAAGGTGTAACTTGACTGTTTCATTATTGTTCTGTTTACCTCAGTTCCAGGAAGGCCTTCTGGTCCTGGTTCTCCTTTATCTCCTTTTTCACCCTAAAATAAATAATATTTATTTTATTATATATACTCATGGCAAACCCTAACCCATCATGCCTTTTAACAGGAAAAATATTTTAGCATTCTGTCTGTTCTACATGTACATTGGATGCACAAGAAGAACTATTTCTTACATTCCAACAGAAATTCTTTCTGAATAAATGTCCCTGAAAAATGTCTAGCACTCTGATAGGTACAGTTCTCTGTACTCCATAGCATCATTGAACATCCATAAAGACTCATCACAGAAGAGCATTCTTGTTTCTTGCTGTGTTTCAAGAACATGGTGGTGAAACAGAAATTTACACCAGGAAACAGTTCAGTTTTCGAAAATCCTAATCTTAATATTACAATATTTTTTTTTTCCATTTTGTGATTCAGTTTTGTTATGAGATGCTTAAAATAAATGTTTGTTTACAAAGTCCTCAGTATTATCATTTGGTATATGGTTCACTATTTGCATTTGAAAAATGGAAACAACTTTTGTTCTGAAAGTTTTCTTGGAAGTATGAACAACATTATTAATCAAAAGAAAAAAAAATGATGGGAAGGTTCCTTCAGAATTGACTATAGCTGGTTTCCGAGTTTGCTCATGAAACACTGACTACAAAACACAACAATCTTTGTAGAATACATGAAAGAATTCAGTTCCATATTAACTCTAACCACCATGCTATTCCAATTAAGACATATTTCATCAAAGTGAATAAAATGCACTTGCTAAAGAAGCATAATTTAAGGAAAATACGTTCTGGAAGCAACAAGTCTAAAGGGCTCTATAATTGCATCTCTGTCCCTCTAATCAAGTTTGTCAAATCAAAATAAGTAATCATAAAGTAGCATAAATCTGATGGAAGTGTGAGGACTGACTTAATTAGAGTCCAAGCTGTTCATATAAACTGAAGAAAACAAAGAGCTCTTCACCAAATTTCCATTATCTCTGGGGGACTACATTTGTCTGAGTATAACCTATTCATTATATCAGCATCCTCTTCATAATTCTGTTAGGTAAATGGCATTGAGCTGAGATCATTCAGCTAACTCCATTTGTGACACAACCCTGATTCAGAGCTATTTCTCCCTTGGCAATGACAGAGGGCATTTCATCTAATAATCAGTTTTGCAAAATGAGTTTGTATGAGCTTTGTCAAAAAACTGAAGTCTACTAAAAAATTAGCAGCAGCAAACTGTGAATTTAATAATCCCACTCCCATGATGGCATTACTGGTTCATTTTTTCCATTTTAATACATCTTGTTGATAAGAAACTTAAAAGAAACTTAATGCTACACATTAGGTTGAATCATACAGTTAAGGTTTTCCCTCAAGTATTCCCTTTCTTACTGGTAAAAAAAAAATTAAAAACCTCCACCAGATAAATCTGCGCATTTACTGCGAAGTTCAAATTACACCAAACAGTTATAGGAATTTAACACTTATTATTTTACTATGTTTAAACTATAGAGTCCTCTTTGTTCTGTGGATATAAGATACTGGTTGAGATAGTAATTTTCTTTCACTGTCAGTTTAAAAAAAAAACCCAGTTGAAATCCCAGGCGTACTGTTCTTTTTAAATAGCTCACTTAAACTTTCAGAACTGAAAAAATGACATTTTACTTTTCATCACTGTGACATACTGAACATTTAATACTGCTTTCAGGATATTTCAACTAGTACCAGTTACACTGCTACAATCTTGCCACAGTCATAAAAGTACATTCATGTATTTGACATAGTATCTCCTTATCTGAATATATTTCCAGAAGATCTACAAATCATTCCAATTTGTGGAGCTGATTTTTCTTCTATGACTTGTGTATCTGCTTTCACACTTTAAGAAAAATGATGTAAATATGTACAGAATTGCTTCAGAAGTAACAGCATCCTGTAAATGCCTTGATGTATAGGTGGAAACCTAAGGTAAAAGTATCCTGTCATAACTTGTTATGCAACATCTACATCGCCATAAAAAGCCAAACAGAGAGCCTAACTAAAAGATGCCTGTTCCCTCACCCTCACTTCTCATTTGCCTCGCTGTGAGATGAGCAGTACGTGCTGGTGAACGCGCCTTTTCCTCTGCAGCAGGCAGACTCTAACTTCAAAATGCTGCCAGGCAGCTCCAGACACATACAAGTGTGGCTGGGTGAATGCAGGGAGGAAAGAAACCCCCCACTCCTTATGATTTACACAATATTTGGATTTAAGATGTTTCTCAGTTTCCTTGACAAAATGATGAAAAGCACCCCCTGTTAATGAGCCTTGGACCTCTGCAGAGCCCCTGGCCTTCAGCCAGGTATGCGACTTTACTATGAACATATTCTGATTTTTTAATGGAGTACACAATTTGTACCTGCCAAGCCTGTCATATGGAATGTCCGCGTTCTCTGTGAAGCCAAATTTCAAACCAAACAGAGGTCCAATTTTTTACAATTTATTCTCACAAGAACTGAGCCAAGTCATGCTCATTTCTGTCTTTATGAGGCACACTATACCGCATAATTAACAGCTTCAAATCTCAGCCAATTTGCAGAGTCGCTGAAGCCACTCTGCAGTGTAGAGGAGGCTGTTAATAATCAACATTGTGGCTTTGTGGCAATGTACCTTATAGATTACCAAAAAGAGAGAAAAACGTGTTAATGTTGCTTTATATGAAGTGCTCCTGCCTATTACATTCAGATGAAACAATTAAAGACTATTTATTGCAAAAACAGGATGACAAAACTCTGAAAGCATCAAGCTTTTTTTATTAGTTAACTAAAACTAACCTCATGCAACACTGAATTATTTGTATTTCTTCGGGTCAGTTCTGCACTCCATTACCCTGATGGAACAAGCTGATGGGGTTGCTCCAGAATAACTGCTGGGAGGGATTCAGTCTGCTGTTTGTAATAGTGGATGCACTGAATTCAGTGATAGCATTCTTTAATTAGGGCCAGGGATACATCCACAGCCTTTGCAAGATGAGAGTACCAGCCTCCAACTCACTTGTCTACTTTAAGATTGCCTCGTTTTCCTTGCACACTATTTCCCCCACGTTAAAATGGCAAAACAATATATTTGGAAATACAATACATTAAAACCTAAAAATTGAACTAAAAATATGAAGACTTTTCTTTAGCACTTCCCTGTTAATGATAAAAATCTGGAATTCCTGGTATCATTTTTTGGAAGAATTTGAAAGTGCCATCGTTAACACTTGCTGAATTACTCTCCAAAGTACAATAGCTATATAATACCAGTAAGTCACAGTGGGCACCTTATAACTTTTAACCTCTGAAACTCCATGATATTACCTATATATCTTTAAGACAGTTATGACTTGCTATTTTTTAATACTTTTTTCCTGCTATGTTACAGCTCTGTCTCAGCAGAATGCTCTACATGAATTTTATTTTCTTGTGACCACTTCTCCATAGCTTCTTTTAAACTGATATCAGCTCACAAAAATGCGTATTGATTTTTCTGGAGTAAATTAGGAATGAAAAAAATCTACATCTTCAGATAAAAAAAGCCAACCTTGTTTCTTTCTGATTTTCTGATAGATGTCTGAAGGGCTAGGGTTATGAAGAGGTAACCCTAATAATATTCTTACTGCCCAGCTTGTAAACCTTCCACAGAATATGGGATAGCATGCTTTAGGAAAATGGCAATACACAGGATGAAGCACCTCAGGACTGCTGAGATACCATACCATATAAAAAGAGTGGAAATCAAGACAAACTAATGATTTTGACTCAGTTCAGACTGGGAGGCACTATGCAAGGAAACATGAGTGGCACATGAAGCTCATTTCCAAACAGATTATAACCCCGTAGCACATAAGAGTATTTCCTAAGCAGAGTCAGAAAGAGACTGCATAATGCATTGCAGAAACACACTTCTGTTATAGAAAACAAAAGTCAACAGAGATGATCAGGAAGGATATCACCTCAAATCCTGTGTCTTCCCAAGCCTATATATTTAGGATGCTCAGACAAAGCTTTATAGAGATCAGACAGTTGAGTGGATACACTTATCAAGAAACAATGACCAAAAACCTGCTGATTCCAAACTGTGCCATTGCTGTCTTGTGAAGAAGTCCTGAACAAGTGTTGCTCCTGAGCATACTGGATATTATGTCAGGAGAAAGATCTTTCCTTCCTGCATTTTTTTTACACAGACTGAGCAGTTCTGAAAATATTCACAATGGCTAATTACTGCTGGGTGTCACGTGTCACATTCCTAAGCAAGCATTCCTAAGCATTTCTAACCGGAGAGGCCATATAAAGGCAAATTACCACCTCAATTAAAGGAAAACCTTAGGCACAGAACAAACTGAATCTAGGAGCCCAAGGCTCCAAAGCTGCATCAATGAACTGCCTCATTCTGTCAGCAGGAATAAGGCAGCCATCCATTTTTACTCTTTGCAGAAAAACCTTAAAATGCAAAATTATTTGGATCAATTAGAACAGCAACCAAAAAAAAAACCACAAAAAACCAAAAAACCCCAAACTCAAACCCCAAGTCCAATAAAACTTTCAGTGTAGTGCTCTCCAAATGGAGAAATCTAATGCACAAACAACAGGAATAACTCTGTAGCACTACTGCAAAAAAGTATCTGAGTATTGTCATGGATCACAGTGCACACAAATCTGTAACACAAAGACGTTTTAAAAAGGCTAAACTTCATTCTCCATTTGTCAAATGCAAGCTGAAAAAACCCCAGTTATTCTAGATTACTTGCCACTGATGAGAACAGCAAAAAATAACAGCTCATTCAGGGCATCATATTTTTCTGCTCTTCTCCAAACTAGAATGATAGAAAGTGTGGAAAAAAAGTTAGGAGGAAAGAATGAACATAGGACGTGGTGATGAATCTCAAATATGGGGAAAAAATGCTATAAATGGGACATCAAGGTTTCCATATTGATAATACAAAAAATAGATTTCATTTGCAGCCAAATGGGGTGTGGAGGGTGGAATTTGTGTCAAAAAGGCAGAGAAATACTGTAATGATCTAAGATTAGAATGAAATTGCCTTAACTGTAAATTTTGCTTGAGAATGCTCTAAGCAGACTTAATGATACTCCATTGTATGTGTGTCTTCCTGTGAGTGAGGCAGATGAGCACTGAACACTATTTCAGGATAACATTTCCTCCCAACTGCTCCTGGGTTCTGCTATGATTGCTCTCTCTTGAAAAATGTGTCAAAGTCACATGTCGAAATAGTTTTAGCTTTTATTAGGACGGTGTCCTTGCTGAGTAAAGATTACAGTGTTTGCAGGTACATGTCTTAAGGAGAAAAAAATCTCTCATTTAACAAAGTCTCCTTTTTTTTCATGAAGGTGTTGAAAGATGGACAAGCATTAATACAAATGTCAACAATACACAGAATAACAGTATGACCAAGATGTTTGCTCTGTCCATGTGCCATTATTGCCTAGCACAATGATTGAATAATGAGTTCAGAGACACAGAGCAGTAAAATAAAAATTAAACCAAATAACACAGGCAAAACAGGAGTACACTGATAAACATATTCTGAAGAGCTAGCAATCTCTTAGGATTGAGGGACTGTATCCACATTCATTCAGGTAGCTTAGGCATACATTCCTTTCTCACACTTTCTTTATGAAATTCATCTCTCCCATCGCAGCATCCACAAACTCTGATTCCTGAAACAGTCTATTAATTCCATGGCACCCTGACAGGCAATAAAGTGTCCTCAGCCACAGTCTTATGGAGAACCTTTATAACATAGCCTACAGAACTATGACTGAGAACTAAGCCTTAAATAATGTCCATTTCTATTAATACACAGCTGGAAAATGCCACAGCAAGGTTACCAGCAATGCCTGACTGAAAACACAAGTGAAGAGTCCTATATTCTCTTAGTGTGTTCCTTACTGAATCTCATTTTGGTTATTATCTTCAGTATAATCCTACCCTGTGGAAATCTAAGAGATTGCCTAACATTCCCTAGTGCTGACCAGAGCCAAAGGTCATTAATGAAGTGAGTACTAAAAGGAATTAAGATGTGCTGTGATAACTGGAAAAGATAAGATACACAAACACTTTTTCATTTAAGAGACTTGTTAAGGTAAAGAAACACAGACACAACCTCATCCTTCTGGGTAATAGGTATTAGCCAGGACAACAAGAAAAAGTACTGAGATTTTGGCTAACTCTTTCTTGCTACAATGTACACAAATCTAATCACAATACCACATTAAGTTTGTTTTTCAATAATAAACATCTCAACAAAAATAATTAATGTCCTAATTATGCTTAAGATGCTCACAGCTGCTTTTCTTTCTGCCACATGAAATTTAGGCTTTGTGCTTTGCAAAATTTACTTTGTATGCTATCCTGCCATGGCTCATGATGTCATGACCATTTCAATTTCTTTTTCTTTTCCTTTAAACCATTCAGTGTCAAGGAGAAAAATACTAACAAAATCAACAATCAAAACTTCACTCTTTAAGGTAATTATTTGATCATCTATTCACAGACCTAATTTGAAAGAAAAATTCTTAACCTAATATTAAAGTTCTACTCATAGAAATAAGAGCAATAGTAGAACCTAAAGCATCTGAAAGCAGAGTTTCAGTCTCCTAGATAATATACATTCTTAACATTTGCTTGAATATATTAATGCTCTTCTCAGAAAGTATCATCAGTCAAGCAAAATGTGTTTATAAGGAAGAGTCACTAAGCTTTTTCATGGTGATCTTCATTTTCAAATCCTACTTGGTATTTCTGTGCAAAGGCTTTAGTGGGTGCAAACAGCTGTCTAATATAACTCCCCAGAGAGTCCCAGAATATATTCTAACACTCAAAAGATCATTCTGAATGGATATTCTATTCTTTACTCACTCCATCTGGCTGAGTTCCACAATAAATTCTACACACAGAATACCATTCCAGTTTAACAATTATACTGCATATAATTTATTGTGCTACACCTTTCCTCATAATCCAAAACCAAAAGGCTTTCTGAACTATAAAGACTCCTGAGTTCAGTCAGACATCTCATACATGCATCTTTCCATGCAGAGGCCACTCAGGGAACACTCATGGTCCAGTTCTTTTCTCCTATAGTGTCTCTGGCTAATCTCATCTGTAAATATAAAATCAACAATCATTTCTGTGAGTCATCAGTTGCATCCAGACTTGACTCCTCACCAAGATCATGTCTTAATTTTCCAGTACCTCATATCTAATCTATGTTTGAATTGTTTAAATATTTCTTTCAACATTTTTAACTTGAAAAAGCTTCCTCTTTTTGTCACTGTAAAAAATACTGATTCTGTTGGTCAGCAAGAGCTGGAATTATCTTGAAGTGAGTCTCTGAGATGCAATCCACATCCAGACCATAGACAAAATGTTTTTCATCGCTCTACACAGTTTCCACTTTGATCCAGGCTATTTTCACAAATACTCTCTCATCCTGCTCTCACCTGCCCATTAGGATTGTCATAGTTAAAATCCTGGTCATCATTTATCTTCTCCCCTTCGATGGTTCTCATGCACACACACTTAAATACCAGGACATCTAAGTGTAAAACTCAGTGCACAGCTTGGCACTGCAAGGCTTACACAAGGTCATACCATCTATTTCCATACAATAACCACTCCCTTCAACCCCATTTTTCTCTAGCGTTATGATCACAAAATCTGCACAACAGGTGTAGCATCATTTTTCGTATTATTTATTTTTTATTAGCCAATCAGGTCAGGTTTTTCTGCAGGTATCCATCTGCTGTCTTAATACTTATATTTTAGTTATAATAACCCTTGGATTAAGTAAATGGCCCACTCTGTCTTTGCACTTTGCCTAACACAAGGGAATCATAATACGTGTCTCAACTTGCACAAATCCCTGAGCTATTACAGTTTTGTTCTTACAACGTTCAAGAATAAAACTAATAGCTGAATTTGGCTCTAAGTTTCCCCTGACTGATCTCCCCAGTAATTTTAAACTTAAGTACCTTGTGTATCTATCAGTAGATTAAAACCTCAAAAGAAAAAAAAACTGTCTCATTTAATGAGCAGATTATTTTTCCATTTCTTAAGTAAATACTAGAAATGGATTTGACTTGCAGCTACAATTGTTTAAAATCCTATCTGCCTTTTAGTGGGGAAGTTTCTGTTTATACCGGGTTGGTGTTAGTGTTGAATGAAGATTTTTCCGTAGGAGGAATAAACTAGTTTCTTTTCAGGGCTTGTCTCCTAAGGCAACCGAAAGCCAATCTGTTCTTGACATCAGCTGACAAATAGTATTGCTTTCACAGAACGTAGTATTTTTTAGACACACATGCTTTCATGGTTTTGGCAGGGTATTGCTATTGTTATTTATACTCTAAAAGATGTTCTGCAGATGGTTAAAGGCACGTCAAGTGTTTGCACAAGCTGATGGACTGCTACGTCTTTTCTGCCAAAGGCTGCACCTCTAGCTTTATTTCTGTCACACAAAAAACAGAATAATAGCTTTTTCTGTAGCTGTGACTATTAACCATGTTCATCAGGCCCACACAGACAGCAGTATCAGTTATCTCTATTTTCTTAGACTACAATAAGTAGTTTAATAAGGTCATAGAAATTCACACTTTATACCAGGAAACTGGTGTTTCAATAATGCTCTCACAAACCCTGGTATGGTTTAAAGATGTGGTATGTTCAGTCTCCTAATGGATATTTATCTGAGGCGGAGACTTGATCTGTGTTCAAAATACATCCACCTTGCTCAGTCAGATTTCGCTAAGGCCAGCTCAAAATATAATTAGAAAAGGTGGAATTTTCTGCCTTTTACACAAAACTTAGTAAACAGAGATTTAATTCAAGAGGTTTTCTCCCCTTTTGAGTGGATTGAAATTAACAGCTCCCACTTTCCTGGCAACTGTCCATGCAATCAGCCCATACAGGCTCTATGGGTATCATCCATAGAAACAATTACATTTCTCTTCTAGCTGAACCACTGTGCAGTGAAGGGTGAAAAGTCAAAAGGTCTAGAATAAATAGGTGGGACAATATTCCACAACCTACTGAATGGGAGGAATTATCTTTAGAAAGGTCATCCTGGAAAATCTGTACTGTATCTACTGGCCAGCTACCACCAGTAGGAGTTTAACTTACTGTTAGCCTTCCATAACTACATAAAACTTAAAATGGTACCAGGATTAAGCTTTTTTTCTTTATTTAGGACAATATATACTGGCCTCACCATACCAGGAAGATCAGTGATAGACATCTAAGACAACTCAGTATTCACCTTCTTTTCACCTACTGTCACAGAAACTCTCAGCAGCTGTTGCAGATTAGCTGCTCTTCTAATCCAGCTTCTTTGGCTTATTAAACTAAAATTAAACAATACACAAAGATGATGAATGTGCATACTGTAAAAAGTACCATCATAAAGCTGCTGACTCAGTTAGCTACATTAGCACATCTTTCTGTACAATTTTACCATTCTTGAACTTCTGTGCATATCCTTTATAACAGCCTTAATATCCTTGACTTCCATGCCATGTTAAGTCAGGTCTCCTTGAAAGTTTTTTTTTATTTATGTCCATATGAGCATAGAGTGTGGCACAAAAGAGATGATTTATGGAGAAAATGACAGAGCAGTAGATGTCAACACTGTATTTTGTTGGAATTATTCCAAACCTACACTGAAGTAGCTCTAGTCTGACTTAATTCATGAGCCATTGAAACTGCAGCACCTTAGGCTTGCTCCCAAAGTACATCTTTCAGTGTAGCTTCATCTGAAAAGAATCACATTGCTCTCCAACTCCAAAAGTCATCTGTATAGGTCTGCAGCATCTTTTAGTCACTTAAATATGCCTTTTCTTCTGAATTGCATTGGTTGCTGAAGAACAGCCACATACCAGTCTGGAGAAACAAAATGTGCTGGGATATAAATCCAGTAAACAGAGGCACTTTTTTGGTCTAAATAGTTCCATGACTTGTTTATTTTACTAGGAATCACACAAACAGTTGCAATAGCAGTGCACAGGGACACTGGGGATAGGAAGAAGCAACTGGAAAGGAGGAGTTTGGGAGGAAGACCATATTTATCACTGACAGTATTATGTTAATAAACATCAACTACTACTAAGTGGAGCAAAAAAAGTGCTTTGAAACTTGAATATACTTTAAAATGTATATTACTGACTTTTCAGTAGCAACATCCACATCTGTCTTTGCAGGTTTTAAAAAGATTCCCCTGCTCATATGCACACACTGAGTTCTATTTTTAGTATATTAATGAACCAGTTTTCTCATCTCCTCTTCTGCAGCGACCTATGTCTGTAATGTTTTGCTGTTTCTCCTTTCATCAAATCGTTCATAAGTTCTAATCCTTTTCCTCATTGAAAACACTCAGATTTGCAAAAGCTCACATACAGAGCCCATTGACTTAAACTTGTTTAAGAAAAAGAGGAAAGACTTAGACGACATAAAAGAAACTGTTTGCTGTCAGGGTAGTGAGAGACTGGAACAGGCTGCCCAGAGAAGTTCCCCAATCCCTGCAAAGTGTTCAAGGCCAGTCTGAATGGGGCTTTGGGCAACCCGGTATAGCAGGAGATGTCCCTGACCATGGCAGGAGGATTGGAACTATACGAGCTTTAAGGTTCCTTCCAAATCTAAGCATTCCCTTATTCTGTGATTTCATCTGCAAATTTAAGTCCTTGCATTCATGTCTATTTTGTAAATACTAGATAAAAGAATTTTCAAAGAGGTCTCAAAGTATGAGGCTAAACTACGGGAACTACAAGGCTCCATAAGCATGTATGCAATTTATGCTAAATGTTATTTTTAAATATTGCAGCATCAGTACTGTTTATTAGATTATCCTATTGCTTCTTCTCATTAAATTCCTGTCAGTACAGTCTTTTTCATAATGAAAAATCTTCTGCAACAGTTCTCACTTGCTAAATGTGCACCCTGTGTTACAGGCAAAAATTGATACATTAATTTCAAATTAATTACCATTTATTAGCTAACAGTCAAAAAGCTTACAGCCTTGTTTCCAAACTAGCAAGTGCTTTCTCTAGGCATTACAGCTGTAATGACATGCAGCCATCCATCTCTGGATATGTCTTCACAGAAATCTCCAAAGTGGCACAGAAGGCACTGTTATTGGAAGCGGTACATCCAAAGGACTCGGTGCTCTGCTCACACTATTAAACCTCATATCTCAGCAGAATGCCTGCTAAGGAAGCTGAAACGCTTCTGATACCCCAGAAAGCTCACCAGAGCAAGCAGCTTCTGCAGAGCACCACGTGGGCTTTCTTGCCCAGAGATCCACGTCTGGGCCTACCATGCAAGAAGCTTCCTACATTGTGGGAGCAACTGGAATTTTTAGAGCTTTGTGGGACAAAGTAAATTACAGAATCACAGAATATTCTGAGTTGGAAAGGACCCACAGGGATCATCAGAGTTCTGAACTCTGTCAGGCTCAAGATGTTTTTAAACAATTGTACTCAATATGTGCAAACAGCCATTTTCAGAGCTTAAGATAAAGATACCTTTCTTAGGCCACAAGCCCTCCACACCTGTCAAATACTGCATTTCTATTCCAAGGAAGAAAGAGGTTCAGAGTCCAGACCAGCATTTATGTATTGTAAAAATCAGTTTTCTGTTAATCTTGTTCTTAGCAAGACTTGGAATGTTTACACTCAAACCTCAAAGAAAAACGATTTGAAGTACACAACAATCTGGTGAAACTACCAAATGATTAAGGATAAAAGAGATGAGGATGAACTGTGACAGACTCAATACAGTCATTATAGGATGAAATAACATGGAAAAAGGGCAAATGAAGTTCAGTGTAGATATACATCAAATGATGAAGATTATAAAATCCGTATATCCCCTATGTAGCCATAACACCTGTGAATACAAACAGAACTTCCTAAATGCAGTGACTGTTAATAACCAGTTAAAAAGGATCAAGAACAAGATCCTGAGGCCACACTCAAAGAGAAAACAGAAAAGTCCCTGTGGGGAGACAAGAAGGCACAGAGAATAAACCAAAGAATTTCCCTGTGATATTACAGGTAGACTGAAGTTCTTGTCTTTTGCATCTTTAAACACTGGAACAGAACTCAGTAATATCAGAAGCAACTAAGTAAGGATGATCCAATACTGAATATTTTTCATAGCAGGAGACACTAAGTAAACTGATATTCTTCAATTTGAAAGAGACAGCTCAGGAAGGTGTAACAGAAGCTTATTGATTCTCAATTGATACTGAAAAGGAGAACAGGAACCTTCTGGAAGAAGTAGGGGACACCAAATCAAATTAAGAGGAAGCAGGTTTCAAATAAACAAAAGGAAGTATTTCTTTAAACACAAAGATAAACTGTTCAATTCCTCACCACAGGATATTGCAGATGCTCAAAGTTTACATGAATCCAGAAGAAAACTGTATTTTTAGTAGGAGAAAAATCCATTGAAGACTACTAAATTCACAGAAAACACATCTGTTGAGATGGAGTCTCAAATAATTGAAGGCTGGAAGAGTACTATACTTGCTTACTTTGTCCTCATGCTTTTCCCCAGGGCACCACTTCAGGCTATCATTAGAAGCAGGATGCTGAGCCTGATGAACCTTTAATCTCACCAAATGGGTATGTGTAAGTAAATTAAACAGTGATAGATCTTGGGACCTGGTACTCGGTCATCTGTATCATTTAATTGATAGACCCCAGCTGTGAAGGATTTTTTGCAGACATTTCAATGAGTCCAATTAGCATTTCCTCATGTAATTCCCAGGCACAATTCAAAAGCTAGCATAGGCTAGGGAACTATTCCCAACAGACACTTTTGATTAAGCCTGTTTCAAAGGGCAAGAGCATTAAACAACAGGAAGATGGCCAGATCAAGCCAAATATCACAGAACTACCTAAACATTACCCTACCCTGGTAATGTTGCTGATGTGACTGCATTTGTTTCAGGGAGAGAAACAAAAGAAGGTGGAAAGAGGTGACTAAATTTTTACAAGATGAGAAAGAAAAAAACTTGTATTCTTCCCTATATAGCATTAGGAGACAAGTATGAAAAACCTCTGTCCACGTTTATATCCAGCTGATAAAGCACTCAGTCTTACCTGCATGAAACAGGAGACCAAGGATTTCAGATATTCTTCTCCCTTCCCCAGTAAAGTATCTGCATTGATGGCTAGCACAGGTAAGAGACAATTTTTAAGCACAGTGGAACCAATTCCACTCACATCCAAACAAACTAGGGAATAGGACCCTAAGTCTATAATGAAAAGTGCACATTCTTCCATTACTCAAAAAACATTAAGACCAGGTAGTGGCCATGGTTACACCAAGATTTGCAGTTTATGGAATTTACTCCTCTAATCTTTTGCTTGGACTGAAGCATTTCTAGAAGAATCTACAGCTCATAAACAGAAGCACTCTATTAATACATAGTGCTTCTCTTAATTGTAATTTACTGCTTCTCTTAATTGTAGTTTTTTAGTATTTTTAATTATGGACCTTTGTCTTCTATGTCCAATACCTTCTATTTTTCAAGTAAATTGGAAGCTTCCCCAGTACTCAAGCTGTCTGGTTTTACCCCTGAAATTTATGATAGACATTAAAATATTAGAAACACTAAATAATGGCTAGCTTTAAACCAGCATGTTAGACCTAGGAAACACAATTCTTTCTTCATTTCTTTATGCTTATTTAAGAAAAGCATATTGAAGACTGAAAGAAAAGACTACACCTGGGGACACCCTGGAAGTTTATAGCCTTGTGTTTTCTGGATGGATAGATGATAGACAGAGGAGTATTTTATTAGGTGTGATAGGATGAAGTAGAAAACACTGAACCTCCAGGAAATCTTCCTGACACTAAGATCTATTAGGAATTGTCTTCTAAAGGAAATAGATGAAGCCTTATTTCCTGGGATAATTCAAGTTGTACTTCAGAAAATAGTAAATATATACAAAGAACATCCTGCGTTTAGAAGAAAATTAGGCAGATGAAATTTTTTTCTACATTTAGGCTGGACAAGCCCCAGACTCCTACTCTCTACTCATATGTATACACAGGTGAAAGCACAATTAGACATGCAATATATAATGTAAAAGGGGTGGCGCTCTGGAAACAGTAACTATCATTATGGTTTTATTCTCAAAGTTTCCCTTATTCAAACACATGTAACTTTATAATTAATATATTGAGAAATATAATAGATATTTTATATTTTTAGATTATATATAATAAAAATTAAAAAATATATTGATAAATATTAATCACAGAATTATAGTAAAATAATAACTTTACCAGAGATCAAGTGTCTACAAGTGCATATCACAGCACATAAACTGCTACATAGCTCAGGTCCAGTGACAACCAGTTTTAAAACCCTCAGCTTCAAGTGTGAGAAGAAAGGGAATACACTTTATGAAGGAATGCAGCCAGTCCAGTGAAACTGCAATTGAAGAGTCCCTCTCCAGAGCACAGCAATCCTCCTCTCAACTTCTGAGTCTTCTGAGATATCAGCTAGTCCTGTGATTTCATTACATAACAGCACACCTTGTCTCTCTGACTTAAAACACAAACAGGGATTTTATACTAGCGTTTTGAAATAGCTAAGCAAGGCATGGAATTAAAGATTCCCAGCTCTATGAAATGACTATTACCTGTTAGTGACAAACAAGTCGTGTTTGCTCAGCTATAATTAACATGTAAATTTGTTGGCTTTTCTATCACCACTATTTCAAATATAATTTAGGTTTGTTCCACATATACTGCTAAAGGTTAATGAAATCTATATGGCATTCACATTCCATGTGTCCCAGAAAATTGAATTCTCAGTGTTCTAGCTCATTTACAGAAAGAATCATATCTGTAAAGTGTACTAAAGAAAATACATATTCCAAAAAGGTAGACAAGACGACAGAAAAAGTAGGGGACCTAGTTAAAGAGTACCAACTGGAGTGACCAAAGGAAGCAATAACCAGGAGGAAAGAGAATTAATTACAGATTTAACAAAGGAAAAAGATATTTTAGAGGTTGTTTCTCCAATTTGGATATTTAGGGTGGACATTAGACAAGTTCTTTGCAGAAGAAATGGCTGGAAGGAATGTGCTGTCTAGAGAGGTGGTAGAGTCACCGTCCCTGAAAGTGTTTAAAAAAGACTGGATGTGGTACTTACTGTCATGGTCCAGTAAACAAAATGTGTTAGGTCATAGGTTGGACTTGACCATCTCAAAGGACTTTTTCAACCTAGCTAATAGTGACTGGGTCTGTTCCAACCCTCCCAGTGATGCACATTCTTCTAGTATCAAAATAAATAATAATAAACAAGATTTCAACCTCTGCAAGTTTCAAGATAGGTCTGAGATCTTGAAACCTAGAGAGAATGAAATCCAGACCCAAACTTGTTAATCAGGCCAGATTGCTCAGGGCTTGCCTTGAAAACCTCAAGGAAAAATTTCACTATGCACAACCTATTTCAGAGCTTTACAGTCCTATCAAAGAAAACTACTAACTGGACATTAAAAACAAACAAGTATGTATGTTCAAAAAGAAACTGTCCTGCTGTTCTCTGTGTTTATTGAATTAGAAATAAGTGTAAGGGATACCTTCCATAGTTTTGATGCTATTAACAGAAAATGGCAAAGTCATTTAAGATAATCTCATCTCCTGTGTTTTTGTGAACCAAGCCTTTAGTTTATTCCTTTTTGTGTTACCAGGATAAAAACTGCAGACCACTGGAAGAGGAAATTACTTCCGTAACAAACAACACTGTTAAAATTAAAAACCCTTTCCTAATGGCTACACAGCATCTCCCTTGCTGCATTTCCAGCCCACTGCTCTGCATACACTACAGACACGCAGACAGACCATTTCTTTCCTCCTTGTAGTAATGTTATGTATTTGAAGAGTGTTCACATATTTTCAGCTGACTCCACACTAAGAGTCAATCATGCAATCCTTCCCCAAATGTTCTGTATTTCTGAGCATCAGTCATTCTCATTCATATCAACATATCAACACCAAATAGCACTTTTTAATAGGACTTTTTAATTAGTATTGCAGACAATACTTCACTTTGGAGCATCTTATTCTTTCAGTTGAAATTTCATTTTTCTTTTCGGGCTACATTTCTGATTTACCAAGAACATTCTGTATTTTAAAGCTTTCTTCTACCTGTTATCAGTACCTTCTGACTGCCTATCATCATGAAATGTACTAGTCATGTTTTCTATCCCATACTGTAAAATCCAAATTCTAAGCAGCATTAGAAGGAGAACAGATCCCCATTATATATTTGCCTACTTGGCAGCAAACCAATTAAAACTTCTCTCAGTGTATACTTTTTCAGTCACACTATAAAAGGGTAAACCAATGTTTTTGTTGCAGTTATAAGACTATCATATAAGAGTGCCATAATTTATGTAACACAGAGAAAACAGAATACAAAGGAGAATTAAAATAAATTCACAGTGAGAGTATATTGGTGGGAAAACTTGCAACATTACATTTGCACTGTCTGTACTTCCTGTACATTGGTTTCTGTAAGAGTGAAACAAGTTCAGCCATGACCAAAAGCAGAACAAGACTTTTGGAATCCTCAGGAAGAACCAAGTGTGGCAGAGAAACCCCTAAACAGCATGAAGGAATCTCCCTCAATAATTTACATTACCAATGCTTCCCATAACTGTAATGTACAAATTATCAGTTGTCTCTGTCTCTCTGATGTCCCTAAGGCTTGCTCTGCCAAAGCAGAACCTAATACAAAAAACAACTATTTTCATTTGACGAAATGAGGTATAAGGCTGAGTTGGTTTCAACTATTCAATCCTACGAAATGATAGGGTCACTGAACCAAAAGCAGAGGATGGTTCTTTTCCATGTACATTTATATTTCCATGTACTCCTGTGGGGAGTCTGGAATGGCAAATATCCCACACTGAGGTAGCTGCATCCCAATCACCTTAGGTGATATGCAAAATGGAGTGTGCAAAAATTTTGTTCCTTAATACACAATACTGGGCAGAATTTTTGGTAATAGGAAAATTTTCCATTTCAGGTTTTGTAATCATTTTTGTTACAAAGTTGTGTAACTATTTCATTTTGTGCTATGTTAAAATGCAAATGTGTTGATAATTTTTTTATACTGGAGTTTAGTAGCTCAAACTCTACATTGTTATTGTTACACAATTATTTGAATCAAAGCTGAACTAAGTAACTGCTAAGACCTACGTCTCATAACCTTAAAGAACACACTTCCCACACAAATATCATGTATAGCTTCTGATGAAATTAGCCCAAATTATTTTTGAGTGAACACTGGTAAATAAAGATCTTTCCACTCTTATATTTCCTTTAATTTCAAGGAATGCATCATTAATAATAAATAATAGTAAACATATTAATAGACACTAGATTTTTTTTTTTTTTCAAATGGACCTTTTAATTTTCATCTGAATTTACAGAGACAAAAGGAAAAAAATATGCTGGTTTAGCTTCTGGATAAGAAAAATGCAACTACCAGTGATTAGGTCATTTTATCTCTGCTTTAAAATAAGGAAAATCAAGTAAAGAGAGTGGCAGCAACAACTGGAGCCATGTGCCTGTGCTCAAACACACTTTATTCATAGAACTCGAGGAGAACACAGCACAGCTACAGAGCAATTATGGGGAGGGAAAAAAAAAAAAAGAAAAAAATGCACAAGCCTTTCAGAACTGATGAATAATGATACTACCATGGAAATAAGATCTGTCATTGGAGTCAGAAACACTGAAGCTTAACAAGTGGGTTTTTTTAGAGGCTGAAATCTCACATTATAAATGTTACTTGCTATGGATGCTGGTTTTTAATTCTGATACTTCTTCCTTCTTGGCTACTGGGATACTTCTTCCTAAAAAAACCTCCACATTTTAAATCTGCTTCAATTCTGTTAATCCATAGCATGCTTTCTTTAAAATATGAACACTGGAAAGCTGTCTGACACTTCTGAAGAGGTATGGTGGGTGAGTGAATATATCTGTGTCCAAAGCAGCCTAACTCACAAATATATTACACTTTTTTAAATTCAGAAGCTTCCACCTACTCTCTATTTTCACCAGTCTGAATATTGCCAGAATAGCAGCTGCTGTCATTCTTCATCTTTATGATATATAAATTCAGCAGAAATGCTTTTCTGCACCCTTTTTAGACAGTGGGCCAAAGCACAGAGAAACAACTTGTTTCAAGAAAAGACTCTTACTTCAGGTTGCCTAATCCAAACCAGCCAAAATTAGTGAGAAACTAGTAAACAGGCATGAACAGGGTTAAGAGCTGAAGTTACAACCATAAACTATCTCCACTCTTACTTTAATTCTTATTAGACAAGCTAATACCTGGCTCTTCCTTCCATTTGTCCCTCAACACACATTTACTTGCCTTTGATTTACTTTACTTCCCTACCTGGGAAGACTTAACTGCCAGAAGTAACACAAGAATATTGTATTGCATCATTTAATGCCACCCAGTGCTGGCATTCTATCAGCCAAGATAGCCTTCCACAAAGAAGGCTAAATGGGTTTAGTTCCCATTTTAATGCAAGCTATTGAACTATTTCTTGCCACTGCAGAGGTTCTGTTGGTTCTTCATAAAACTTTTCCTTATAGGAAAAAAAAAAGTCTAAAAGAAGCCTTGATGACACCCAGGAAATACATAAAGAACTTCTCGTTCTTAAGCATTCACATATGAAAACTTTAAGAATTTTATTAATTAAAGGTTAAGGTACACTCTCAGAAAAAAGCTCTGCTTGGTTGGCCATCTACCATATTGTTAAACCAATAAATTACATGGATGAAATAATTTACCTTTTCACCTTCTTCACCCTTACTACCTGGAAAGCCTTGTTCACCCTGGAACAAAAAAGGATAAAATACAAATCTCAAACAAACATTGTTCAAGTAATGGTATTCTTTGAAATAATTTTAATGCATTGAACTTTTATTATAAGACAAAAACAAAATAATTTGGAAGCTGATTGTTTCTCATTCAAAAAGGTGTGAAATGTCTACAAAAAATTGATATGCCTTTCCATAGTTTTGTCAGTTAATAGGAGTAATTTATTTTTCCATTCATCCTAAGGGATTTTCTGAGATTTAAAAATTCTCAACTATTTATTGACTCTAGATCTGCTTATTAAAGTACTTCTATACTTCCACAGAGTCAATTTTAGTACACTTATTCCTATTAATACCTTCATTTTAATTTTTAAATTTGACTAGTCAACTGTGAAGGTCTTCAACCCAGATCAATTGAAAAAATACACAGATACAATTTATGAAAAGAAAACTAATTTATTTCACTTTGAAAACCATATCCAATTACCCAACTATTAAAAACAAAGAAAGAGAAAACACAGAAGGCGTGACTTTTAAACTATTAACTCAAGGTCAGATTATTTCAGCAGATTGAATTCTTTGTCTGATAGTATTTCAATAAAAAGGCCTATTATAATGCTCTTTCCACCTCTAACTTCCGAACCTTTAGCTCAGAAAAGGATCATAGTGTACAATCTTACTACGTTAGCATCTTCATCAAATACAATCAGCAGTCTGTCTATATTATACAAAAATAACACCTGCTCTAGGCTTTTATTAATGTGTACTTGCATGTTTTGTGAGATATACGGAAGACAGATGGGCAAAAGTATATACAGACAGCACAAAAATGACCTAATTAAAAATGCAAACTTTTCCTTTCTCTCTCAAATCATATAGCTGGAGATGGTTTGCATGTCTTTTCCAGTCTCCAGAATTAAGTCTCATGGCCTTGAACAACACGCATGATTTTTTACACATCTGTAGAAGAAAAGAGTGGAAAATATCCAAAGGAAAGCTTATGGTGTTTTTTAAATTCCTTAAAAAAAAATAGACAGAGCAATGTCTAAACATTCTTTCACCCTTCAGAGAGTGTAATTTCCTTAAATAGAAGTCTAAGGTTTAAGTGAGGTTAACTAGAACAGCTGGCTATAGCTTGCAAAAATTCTAGCAGTGTTTTGTAAAATCTTTCAAGTAATGTATCATGTACTGATCATGTACTACACATCTGGGAATTAAATCCAAAGCTTTGGAGATGTGCAGAAATATAAATTATCAAATAATTCTGGACTTTTCATCACTTTCTACAGTGTCTGCCTTTTACTTTTTTCTTTTGGTGGGGGTGGCTTATACAATCAACAGCTCAATTTTAGAAGCAAGCCCAAGACCAAGCAAACAAAATGGTTTCTAGTGAAATAAACTTCCACATGTCCTCACATGTGGAATGAAAGCTTAATTCCTGAAATAATTTACAAATGAGTACGATTTCTGTTCAGTTCATCTGGTTTCCTTTTTTTGTGAAAATTCATGTCAGATATTCTTTTGAAGCCCCTTCCAACCTGGGTTGTTCTATGATTCCCATTTTTCCCCAACTGCTGGACACACAACACAGCTAACACTTACTCTAAAAAAATCATGGAAGTGTTTTCTTCATTTAGATTTTCCATTTGTGTTTTTTACTCAATCCCAAATTAATTATATGAAAATTATTCTGAGATAGAGTCAACATCTCTCTAATTTTAGCTTGTATTCATTGCCTCTCATCTTTTCATTGGACACATCTGATAGAAGTCTGACTCTGGCTTTTCCACACCCACTCAGTATTTGCAAACAGCAACGAGTCTGCACACTGCCCACCACCCCAAATCATCTCACCCTAAGGCTGAACAAGCCCAGCTCCTTCAGCCTCCCCTCTTACATCATGGGCTTCAAGCCCTGGCCAGCTTGGTGGGCCTCTGCTGGACTCACCCCAAGGAGCTGCTCTTTATCCTCTCCAGGGAGCTCCAGAGTGGATGCAGAACTCCAGATGTGGTCTCACAAGCACTCACCAATCACTCCTCCTGGTCTGCTGGACAAGCACCTGCTAAGGCAGCCCAAGATGCTTTGGCCTTATTCAAACAAAGGGCAGCCAGCAGAACTCCCAACTCCCTTTCTGTAGAGCTGCTTTCTAGAAGTCTGGCACCTGTCCTGTGCTGTGGCATGAGGGTATTCCTTCTCAGAGGCAGGCACTCATGTTTGTCTTTACTTAACTTTAAGAATTCTGTGACAGCTCATCTCTCCAGCATGTTGAAAATATTGTTCCTGCCCTACCTTCCAGTGCACTGACTGCTTCCCTGCATTTGATAACATCCATGAACTTGATGAGAACCCCATCATCCATGTTATTAATAAGGATATGAAATAATATCCAGTATTGCCTCATGGGGTGTGACACTTGTTATTAGGTAGCAGTCAGACTGTGTAGCATCATTCCACCTTTGACCTCAATCTTCCACCCACTCTGCTGTTCATTTATCCAGTCAGAACCTCTCAGATTCTAGTGTAATTATATGTCTGAAGACTATGCCAAAAGCCTGGTTGAAATCAAGGTATACAACGTCCACTACTCTCCCCTAATCCACACTGACAGTCATTTTATCAAGTAGGAAATCAGGTTGGTCAGTGTGATTTGTCCTTGGTAATTCCACACTGGCTGTTCACAGTGACCTTCTAGTCCTTCCTATGTTCAGACATGCATTCCAGAATTTGCTACATAATTTTTCCAGGGACAGAGGTGAGGGTGACTGGCCTGCAGTTTAATGGATCCTTCTTGAAGATGGACATGATGTTTGCTTGTTTCCAGTCATCAGTGACCTTCCCTAGTAATCATAATTTTTTGCTAATTACAGAGGGCAACCCTGCAGTGACATCAGCCAGCTGCCCCAGCACCCCTGGTTGCAAAAAGTTTGGTGTCTTGCAAACAGCCAAGTAGCTTAAGTGATCCTTAACATTCTCTTCTGCTTTGGTGGTCAGTGGTTCATCATCACACTCTCTGCTAACATGCTTAAGTAAACTGGCAGGCCTGAGGGCAAAACTAATTAGGAGGAAAAAAAACTTGGTGAGTTTGAAAAGAGGTGAAAAAAAATTTGGGTACTCTCAGCCTTTTCCAAATCTCCCATCCCATTAAGTAGCAGGTCAACTTTTAAAGTTTGCTTCAGCTTTGCTTTTGCTATGGATGAACTTAACAGAAGCCCTTCATGTTGCCCTTAAAACTCTCTTATTAGTTTCAATTCCACATGAGTTTCTGGTTTCCTAACCATCACCACATGCTCTGGAAGTGTTTCTATGTTCCTACTGCGTAGCTCACCTGTGCTTCCACTGTTTACTTTCTTTTCTGTCTGAGGTCAGTTAGAAGCATCTTCTTCACCCATGCTGGCCTTCTGCCATACTATACTCCCTGCATAAAAACATGAAGTGTTCTTGGGGTTTTAGGAAGCTGTCCTTGAAGATTAACCAGCTGAGCCTCTCAGATTTGCAGGACAATTTCAATCATACCTTGGCTTCCTCTTTGCCACACTCAAAAAAAATTTCTCCTTGAAACTCTCCTCAGATGTCTTGTTTTCTAGGCCCCTGAACATAAATTAATTCCCTGCTAGGCCCTCTCTGGATTCTCCACATCTCTTGTGGAAGTGAGGGTGAAGGACTCCCCCAAACATGACCCAGCATACCAGGTGTAGCACCACCAAGCCACTGGTAACTTACTTCAAAGAATTCAAATGCTACAGAAACAGAAAAGTGAAATTTAAAAAGTAGCACATGTATGGCTGGCTTAAATTTTCCTTTGTGTGGCAGAATTCTCATATTAAGTTAGGCAAAACATTTGACAAAAGTTTTTCATGGACAAATATTGATTGCTTGTCCTGATACTCACTGCAGGATTCCTGATCTGATTTTCAGTGTTTTAAATAAGCCTGTAGTACAAGTCCGTGAGATCCTGGCTTTGGATGTAGAAATTGATAGACTGGTAGTCTTGTTGCTGAACAAAATGCTGACTACCTCATCTGCAGAAAATAAGTTCCTTCCTTCCCCTTGTGCTATATTACAGGAAGTGTCTGCCCTAAAGATACACAAATTGCATCAAGGTCATGTTGCAGAACATTTTCTTGAAATTTTAATAACAACAAAATAATGGGGAATTTTTTGTGTGGTCTCTTAATTTGTTGAAGCAGCAGAACTATTTCCCTTACAATTTTCTAAAAGGAATTAGCTGGACAGACATCAAGATTTAATTCCAAATATTTGCCATTAAAAACATCTGCAATCAACAAAATATCTGATCATGTAAAGAGGCAATTTTAACAAGTATTACCAGCAAGGTCTATAATAAATATGTCTCCTTTTGCAAGTTCTGGCCTTCCTACAATATTCCACTTCCGGGAAGGAGCAAAAGATTAAAATGGAAGAATGGAAAAAATGCTGCTCCTCATCACATTTTGCTGAGATCTCAAGATTCTCAAATTTCCAATTTTTGAATTTGTAATCCCGTATTTGAAAAGACCCGTTTGAAGACAGTTTGAAGACAGTTTGAAGACTTAGGCAATTAACCTGGTCTTAATGCAAAATAATACTGCTGGGCAGGTTTGTACCCCAGCACGATGTCCTTTCTCTTTTGAAAGAGAAACCAGTAGTAAAGTTCCTCTGTCACATTATATAACTCAGAAACTGGATATGTAATCCAAGTACCGTTTATGTAGATACTGGACAGCTGGCAAAAAGGATGCTGACACTGTAAACGGTTAGAATGAAACTTTTGTTTGTTTGTTTGGGTATTTGTTTGGTTTCTCTTCTGCCTTGGAGCCAGTGAGACTGGGTTTGCCAGGCGCACCTACTAAGCCAGTTTCCCCCTGAAACAAATTGTACACAGCCATCATTTTACAGACCTAACTCACCACTGAGCTAAATTAAGAGAAAAAGGCATGTAGACATGTATGGCTTCTCATTCTTTTTCTATGGAAGAGCTGAATTCATTTCTAGGGTTATTTATGTCGTTTATCTTGTGCTTGATTAATAGACTTTTTACTTTCAAAATAATAGGCCGTTAAAAATTGCAGATTATCCAATTCTGCAGCAGATATAGCCATAGGTTGCTTCAGACAACTGGACAAAACCAAAATTTAGAGAATTTTGATCACATGAAAAGTTTTCTCAAGATTTATTTCAGGCCCTATTCTGAAGACAGTCCAAAATAGTCTTGTATATTACCCAGGTACCTAAAACTCTGATAATTTTACCACAGCTTCCAGTGTCTCCCCAGTAGCTATCAGGCACCCGAGCACACAGGGATCCATCAGGTCCAACAGGGAGCTGTATGCACAGGGCTGACTGCTGGTTTCTAGGCTCTGCTCAAAGGGCTGATTCAGATTTTTTCCTCATCTCCAAGGGCCCAACTTACTCAGCAGGAAGAAATGCAAATCTTGATCCTCTGCAAGCAGGCAGGCTTGCCCTACTTCCCAAGTGAATGTTCTGTAAATGCTGTTAGTTTACTCTGTCCTCTAACCCATGTTTAAAAAAAGAGCCAAGTAAGTTGTCTGTACAGTTGACTGCCACCCCTGGCTCCCAAATTACTTTCTCCTTACACTGCTCTTGGGGGTTAGGCCATGAAAATTAAGGATCAGATTTGAGTTTTCAAATTCCATTCGGCTAACCAGATGCTTAAAAGTTACATTCAGAAACAGAGAATAAGTAAAACCTAACACCTTGTTAACAAAAAGTGTTTTTAAAAGGTAACTACTCAAGCTGAGTAACACAGTAAACTTCTTCAATATCTGCATAAGGAGTATTTGAACAAAAGAAAAAAATAAATCAAGAATTTTGAGAGCTACAGACAATTAAATTCTGCATTTAGTATATAGCTTTACAAGGAAAAGGTATAGTTAAAATCTTAGTAATGTCTCATTTAGAATTAAAATGTAAAATACTGCAGTGATTTCCTTTCCCACTTCTTCTTAGCCAAGTGTATTAAATAATTACAGACCTAGTGGGAACCTAGATCTGCCTCTCAGAGCTAAGAACCACCCTCCATTTACAGATTCATGAAATATGCCACCATGAATACCTTAATTTTTGTCATAATTAAACTGCAGTTACTGAGCTAAATTCTGGTAGAATTCATCTGTGCTCATATGGCTTCAAATAGGAGCTTAGAAGACTTGTTAAAAGAATCTAAAATGAAACACTTTCTCCATTCCATTCATGGATCTGATGTCCTTGACAGAAGCTGGCTCTAGTAACTTGCACACCACCCAACTGAGTTTTCTGACCACGCCAAGATTCAGCAACAAAAGAAAGTTTTCAAAGTTCACTTGTTTGATTCCAAGCCAAGCAGGAGACAAATGTCTCACAGACATAAAAGGAACAGAGACAAAGAAAAAACTGCAGTCTCTCTTAAAAACAGAGAGAATAAAAGAACAATTATTCAACAGAATGATACAAATAATTAAGCAAACAAATACAAAGTCCTCATGACATAATACAATTACAAATACATCTTAAAATAGCTTGCTAAAATGGCATTTCTGTAACTCCACACGTGGCTCAGATTCCAACATCTTCTTTCCAGCTCCTGTCTTTAACAATACATGGTAGCGTACTGGGGAAAAATTCTAATTAATCATTAAAATTAACCCCTAGCCCTTCATTTTCTCTAGATTTACAGGATGCATAGTGGAAAATTCTTCATAGTCTGCTATCAGATAATAACATTCCATCTTCCCTGCTATACTGGATCACTGTGAACCCCCAAAACACAATCACAGGTTTTTTTATGAAGACAAGCCATAGATCTTCTGTCTTACATTGTTTAATCAGTGCTCTGCAAATTATTTCTTCAACACAACAATGCAAAAATACAGTTTTACATCAATATCATCAGTATTGATTCTTATTAAATCTAAAATGATTGATGTTGCGATTGATCTAAATGTTACAATGTATTTATAGATATGGTCCTTAATATATTTTTAATTTATTGATTTTGCAGGTTATAATTGAACTGCAACACCTTATAAAAACAGAGATTTGGTTTATACCTAAGAATTTTGAAAGTAGAATGAGATGCTTTGTATGTGTGTATTTAGCAACCTTCTCAGAATGCATTTACACCAGTTTTTACACCTTGCTTTCCACATTTAGCTATTTCCCCTCCCCAAATAAAGGACTTTTCACTAAAAAAAATTAAAAAGAATAAAAGAAGAGTATCTTAACATACAAGTATATGAACTTTATCAGGAGCATTGTTACCTGTATTGTCAAACGCTATGGTAGCAAAAAATTAATTAGGAATCACATTATCTGAACACACACATACAAAAAAAAAAAAAAAAGCAAAGGAGCCAAAAAAAAAAACAAGTGTTGAAAGAAACTTTTATCAGTCACTTGGAATACATTTTGCTATTTGGACTATTTTAGGCACTAACAAGATTTACAATTCCAAACATGTTGGAACTTCATGAGATTTTCTTCAAGGCTGGGAAAGAGAAACAATTACTGTAAAATGCTTTAAGCATTTTTCAGACATGATTCTGCAAAGCAGTCAGATTCTTCTCCATTCTCAATATGAAAACCAAATATTTTTATTTTTAAATTTATAGGGCAGTGGCAGTAGCTTGATTTACAAAATAGGCTTGATACTCCAGGGTTACTAGCAAAGAAATTCATCTTCATAGATGCAAAATCAGCACAGTCAAACACTACTTAGTGTTTTGATAATTTATGGATATGTGCCTTCCATTAGTCTAAGTATGCCAGACCCTTGGAATAATCTAATAGCCTGGTGTTTTAAAATGAGGACAACTATTTTTAGCATTGCAGAAATGGAGCGGAATGTTCAACAACATAGTGTTAGTGGGCTTGAGCAGCATCCTCCCCCGTGGAGCACGTACCCAGATAGTGCAGAGCCACCAGCAGGGGCAGAGCTTTGCCTTGAACAGATAAAAATCCCACACCAATTACAGTCCTTTATATGACACCTTTCTTAGCTTACTAGAATATTTCCTTGTTTCTTTAAACAGGCTCATGTTAATGGTTAGGATCACCTGATAGAATATTAGTTACATAAAAATATATTCAAAACATATTTATTAAAACTTGCCCCATGAATTTCCTGGATTACTCGTGTCAAGAAGTTTCTGCTGAACATTATGACATTTTGGCTTCACTGCATCTACCAAGCCTTTCATTCCCTCTTGGTTACTGCTGAGCTACCAGCACTTCCTGAGTACTTGCCCAGTGCTATCCTTGATGCAAACTTGATCCATGTGAGCAAGAATAAGATCCTTCCTTAAAATAACCTGATGAAGAAGGGCTTGTGACAGGTAAATAATTCATTTCCTCTGCTCTGTCCCGCTTCCACAGCAGCCCCAGCGGAACAGACGCACCATGGTTTGTCCAAGGGGGTCAGGGCAAGCCAGAGGGCTCATGTTAAGTAACTGCTCAAAAGAAGAGCAAATGGCAATTAACCCTACTGATCTTATTTGCATATTATAATACAGACTGAGTTCAGAAGGCACCAATTTTTCCTCATTCTCATCACTTCCCATTACCCATCTTTGGGACAAGACTAACTTGCCTATTCATTCAGGCAACTGGATGTTAATATACTCCAAATTAAATGACACTTGAAAATCTAGGTTTTGGTGCTTTGTATTCAGACTAAAGAATCAGCAGTTGTAGGCAGTTCAGAGCATCAGAGAACATGGCCACAGGGCTCCTTACTCCAGACTGTACTCTCTTTAGGTGGCATTTTTTCCTTTTTTTCCTTTTTTTAACTATGATTTTTTTTCCATGTCTCAAAAAGTATGCAACTCACATAATATCTGTATTCAAATACATAAAACATATTTTCATACATAAAATACATAAGTCAAAAGTTTGTTCCTATATTTACCTCCCACAAAATATTTCTACTCAACGGATGAAGTCAGACAAGTTGTTCTGAAAACCAAAGATGAAATGATGACTCCATTTATTGTTGTGCACAGCTACAATCAGGTATACTGTTTGTTTTCCCCACCTTTTTTCTTTGGTAATAAACTGACTGAAGTCTTTGGGATATATGTCAAGGACTGGTTTCTGTGCCATCAAAAAAGTATTAGCAGAAGCAGAGCCTTTGCTATCAGGTCTTCTTTCTGCCTTTGGCAATTACAAGTGGTACTCACTGCTACTGCATGTCCTTGAAGAGGTGAAAACTTAAAAATGCAGTGCAGACACAGATTAAACATGGCTAGATAACAATCCAGTTCATTTGACCTACAACATCATACACAGAACATAAAAAAATGCAAACAAAATTCAAAAACATTTCCCATAGAGTAGTGAGAATATGCAAATAGGCTTCTGGCTGAAAAAAGTTCTCAAAAATTTATCAGGTCTTATAGGTGAACAGTTTAAAAAATTAAGTCTAACCCACTGGATATTTCCATTATCTGAAGTTTAAAGAAGTTTGAAGCAATCTTACACTCATGGACGACTGATAGTTTATTGCAACTATGTTTTTTCCCTTACAGCAGGTCTGTCAAAAGGAAAATTGCCTGACCTACACACCATCTATTAATTTATTGCTAACCCAACCATAACATAGTGTTAAAGTAAATCCAAATCCTATTAAAGTTTCAACAAAACTGGAAAGTAATCTAATTGGCCCTGCTCAAATAATATTTGAAATGCAATAATGCCAAATGAATGTTAAAAAGCATTAGTCAATATGAACATATTGCTGATGTTTTTCAAAAATAATGTAATATATTATGACTATTATACTCAACACAATAATTGGACCTTCAGGTTTATATTAGGAATGTAAACAGCATTGGTCAACCTCTTACATCTCAGATGTTATTCTTTATAAGAGGACTATTATTGTCATCATCACTATCCTGTTCCATAATCTGAAGATTCAGGAGGCAGATTCTCAGCTGGTACAAATGTCAATTTTCACCAAAATAGAAAAAAAAAAAAATTAAAAAAAAAATCAATCCTGAGACCAACTTCGATGTCTAACCACACAGATATGAAATGAAAAAAAGCAGTAGAAAAAGTAAACATTTAGGGTGAACCAGAAATGAACAGAACTGCATATAGACCAAAATTTCTAATCTAAGAACTGCCGCATCAGTACTTAAAATTCCATATTCTTGGTGTGCTTGTAGCTGCAAACCTCTTTTCAACCAGAGATAAATAAATCAGTTCAAGGTACAGTTTCCAGATCTCCACTTACACATAGATTTTTATGGTTTTTCCAAGATATTTTTCTACTCACTTCCAAAACAGTGCTTTTTGATATCTATTGTGTTTTGGAGGCAGATTAAGAGGATATACCAACCACATATCTAGTACTCCAACTCACCTAGCCTAACCTGGGAATCCAGGATCAGCAGATCTACTGTCAGCACAGGAGCCCTGGAGCTGCTCCCTAAAGGTAAGTCCCATGAATTCTGAGCACCTCTGGGGATAATGATGACATCTCAGCCTAGTAGGGTTGGAATTTTCCCTTTCAGGCCTTTTCTTAACCTCTTTGAAGTTTGTTAGCCTACTCTGCTTACTACATCTTGGATGCCTGACAGAAAGCAATGTGTCCACCATCTGCGGGACACAAGACTTTTGTGTGAGTTTTTAACCATCCTCTCATTAAAGCCTAATGTTTATTTAGAGAATCAACAATACTCTGACACCCATTTCTCCAGATGCATTCCTTTCTCATTCTTCTGTGGTTCAGCAGAAGTTCTGCCAGTACAGTGTATTCTAGAGGGTGGTATTTCTTCTGGCTGTTTGACAACATTGGCAGTATAACCCTGTCACTGCAGAGACTCACACATTTCTCCTAATAGATTCTGAAGTCTTACCTTTTTCCAACTCATGATACCAGAAGACAAAAATGTTCAGACCAAAGTATGGAGAAATGGGGTGGGGAAGACAAACTGGCCACAGTCAGCTTAGGTTCCCATTAGTCAAAGATGACAGGCAAAATCATCCTGCCACTCTTCTTTATTTATTGATGCCTTTACTAGCAGAGTTCCTATCATGGTACTGACTAACAAATGTTGTTTTCTCATTAAAACAAAACCCATCTCTTCCTACCACCTAGATTGCTACTGAGACAATCTCTCCAATTATGCAGTGTGCTTTAATGCAGCTTACAACACAGCTTCAAAAATTCATTAAGGAATAGCGCTGTACACATTGTACACAATTCCCATCTGTTAAATAGTTTCCTACCTTTGCTCTTCCCTAGAGAGGGTGCACCTTTATCAATAGTGTATCTCCACAGGACAGGGAATTTCTTTTACTCCATGTTTGTGCTACTCTGTCTGAGAAAGTCCCAAAACCTTGTCGTGTTATGGGAAGACACACTAACACAGAGCATAATGGCCATAGGCCAGATGTCTGGCACTCTCCTTCCATTCATACTTTTAAAGAGAATTTTCATTCTGTGAGGTGGACAGCTAAATAATTATTTCTTTTGATATTATTGCAAATAATATGCTGTGTATCTTCCATGTGGAAAGGTAACAGGTTATGACTATTAAACAAAGTTAATTACAAATTAATTTATCCTGCTTAGAGCCTTATTTCAAAGTAACATGTTATTTTCATGTGTGTGGGACAATCAGAAGAACTGTTATTCACAATAGAAAGGGAGCATAGGGAAAGGGGTGAAGAAAAAGCATTAGCTGACTAGTTTCTCTGTATCTGTTAAAGAAAAAAAAAAAAAGTCTGTCTTGTGTGAGGTACTTGTTAAACGCAAATCAAACACCTGTCACCCAGCTGGGCCACGTGTGTCACTGCTGAGCCATCTGCAGGAGCACAGACCGTGCCAGTTGCTTTACTTAGCGTGGCCTGGGAACAAGAATCCATTAGACAAAAAGTCAACAGTGGAATTAGCAGCACTTTTTCTTTTAGTGCCCTTCCACTTACTTGTTTGACTTCTTGTGCTTCTATTTTTGGGAGCCTCATGCCAGAGCAACAGTGCTGACTGCTGATTAGACAAGACTTGGCCCGGCCTCAGCGTGTCACATTGATTTAATCGGTTCAGACTTGAAACATGCAGTATGCATCTTAGGTGTTTATAAATATGGGCCAGCAGTGAGAACTAAAATAATAACACATTCTGGTTTGCAATACATATGAATGATTTTACTCTACTAATAAAACAAAGTTTTTATTTCCACCAATTTGGTATCTGTGAATTTTAAAAAGCAATTTACACTGATTTTGGAATATAAAACCTATGCTACAATTTTAGTGGATTTGGGGGCAAGAAATATATTCATTGCCATTAAAAGTGCACATATAAGCTCCACTTACTTAAATTTTAGTAATATAACTCACCCCTGAAAAAAGGGCAAAGGAGATTTAACAAGCCACGAGTCACAGCAGCCAACAATATTATCTACAACTTCTGTATAATTTGTACTATGTATAAATTTTCTACCCTATGAAATGAAGATTTTTTTTAAAAAATCTAATGTGCTATTCATAATAGGAGTTATTATCCAGGCAGAAAATACTCTTATATATAATTTAAATGAAGCACAATAACAATATCCATAGTTATCCTAATATAGATCAATGATTCATCAAATTAAAAAATCTAGTATTCTATGAGGTTCAATACCTAGTGCCTTAAAGGAAGACAAACAAAACTAAGCAAAATGTGTCAGACAAGATGTACAATGTGGCAGTACAGTGAGAAAGTTCCTTCCTCCCCAGTTAGTCCATTTCCTGCAACACACCGCTGCCAACTTTCACAGTGCAATAATGGGTGCTTTTCTTAGAGCTCTGCATTCTGATGAGATGTGGAAAGTTCAGAATATCAGTTTCAAAACCTACAGTCTCTACCCCTCAAAAATTAAGGGAAGAAAGAGAAGACTAAAATCTATGTGCCACAGAAACCTTCCAGAAATATCCAATGAATACAATTTATGAACAATTTGAGGAAGGATCCTCAAGCCTCCCCTGCCCTTTCAGTCTCTATAAGGTCCTGACTGAGGCTTTTCAAACACAGTTAAGAATCCCAGAGCCAGGCAGACTCACAGCTAGAGTATTCATGACTCTCTGATTAAGGAACAAAGGGCTGTATTTAACGGTTGCATTATTTAACAACCACATTATGTTTTACTTCCACGTTACATAACAGGCTAACAAAGGCCTGCCCTGCACAACACTATGCCATGCTCTGCTTTGCTCCCAGCATCCAAGACCCCTCAGAAATGAATGGTGACCTTTGGTTGCTTTGGCCACACCTCACGTCACATCCCAAAGGCGGCTGCCGCACTCCAGGCCCCCATGCCCAGCCACCTTCTGCTGATTAATGCAGTTCCAGTGCACCTCCCACTCTTATCTCACCAGTGTCGCTTGCCTGCAAGGCACCACGGCTTTGATGCCAAGCAATACAAGTAATGTCTGGCTCCAAAATCACATTTTTAATTTTGTTCTACTGAGACATACTAATCTGATTTTGAGGGAACCCATGAGAGCACAGAAGACAATGCTGTAACTTTCCTCAAAGGGGACTGAAGCATATTTCCTTTACCTCAAAAAGCAATTGTTCTTTAATTAAAATATGAAGTCTTTGCTCACCAACACCTACAGCAGTCACCAGCACCATTCCCTCCAGAATAGAAATGAAACCCAAGCAGTGTCAGTGCATGCCAGGTAATTTGATTCCACAGAACTTTCTCTCAAGAACTGAACTGAACTGCTGTCGTTTTGCTTTAGGAATTGAAAAACCAGGGAGCTCAACAGTTCCTGGAGTTGTGAACTGCAAAAATCACCTAATAAGGCAAAAATAAGTCAGCACAGCAGACAGCTCTCTGGAATCAAATTTATGATCAAAGGCTATTCAAAACACTTTCTTGTAATGTTAAGGAGAGAGCAAGAGCAAGCAGGCAAGAACCATACATGCTGAAGCAATGAAACAAGTTTTGGAAAACATAATGATCTAAAGTGTATTTTCCAAGTAAGAAAATTTATTTTATTTTTAAGCATATCTATGTATCACAAATCTATTGAGACCTACTATTTTCATATGTCTGTCTCTTAAAATCAGATGTATATTAATTTTACGCTATGATATCACTCTAAACACAAAAAGAATTTAAAATTGTAGAAAATTTGTTGCTGCAATAGATGGCATCCAACTTCCTGATTTACCATCACCAGCAATTCTCAAGCTTTAAACTTAGTGGTAATAAAATTTCCAATTGGACCACATTCTTACAGTTCACAACTCCCTTACTTCGAAAAGATTTCTGATGTCAAATATTTTTCCTGTGTTACTGGTTATGTTATCTTGATTCTGTTACAGACTCTAGAGAAAACAGCACAAAGATTTTTCAAAAGTTGTATAACTAACACAATTTATGTCCATACGTGATCTAAGGATATAGAAATACAACTGATTAGCAGTGATGGGATCCATAAATTGGATGAATTTTGGATTTGTCCAAAATTGGACATTGAATTAGCTAAACTAAGTAAGATGGCTTTAAGCAGTATCTATCCAGTGCTCCACATGCATTTTGGAAGTTTTCTCAAAGACGCTGATGAGCTACTTAGGAAATATCCTGATCCCTGTCAAGGATCTGTGCAGGACATGAAATGTGGAAGGCAATATGTCCAGAGACC